>NW_028327174.1:72394686-72697716 GCF_987537825.1 Furipterus horrens | reverse complement strand
CTGCTTTAATCTTTTGGGAGGTTCTGACTTCCTGAGGTTAGACCTCATCCACAGTGAACACTCCTGGCCCAAAGGTGGCCAAGACACAGTTGTTTGTGGGACCGGGAGCTGCAGCATGCATGTGTAGGGAAGGAAAAAATAATTTCCCTCCACGCTTCTGAGTTCTTGACTAGGCCTCCTACAACAAAAGACAGACAGATAAGAGAAAATCAAACAGAAGTTTATTAACATGTATACTTCATGTACACATTGGAGATACCCAGGGAAAAATGAGTAACTCAAAGCTTTAGTTAGAATTTGAGTTGATATAGTATTTTAGCAAAAGAATAATAAATGTTTACAGAAGTTACAAGATAAAGGGCAAGGGGAATCTTGAGTCTCTAGGGGCAGCAAATAACTGGAAGGCAAATACATAGGAAACTCATGGTAGAGAAAAGCCAGTTAGTAAAGCTTGTTATGTAGATTCCTCTGGTACCATCTCCAGGCAGAGAGGATCTACTTATCTCAGGTGGTTAACTTTTGTCCTTCTTGGTAGAGAGGGAAGGACTGACATCTTTGAAATTTTATGTTCTGCTTTTAGATAAATAGAGAGAGAACAGGGAGCTTTTCTTACACCTGTTCCTTTTCAATTGTCTTTAGCTCAAAATAATTATTACACCAAAGTGGCATACTTTGGGGGTGGCATGTTCTGCTACCCTTCAGGTGGCACTTCAATGCATGAACTGAGGTGTTCACACACATATGCATAAGGCCCCGTATGGTGCAGAATGGACCTAGGGTGGGAAAAGAAAGAGGGCTGGCTGCAGGCCAGGACCAGGGCTGGCTCTTCTTGCATTGCTATATTGTAGCATAAAAGTTCGTAGGAGTTTGTGAATTCTTTTTTAATATATGTAATTGATTATGCTATTACAGTTGCCCCAATTTTCCCCCCTAGCACCCTCCTCCACCCAGCACCCGCCATTCCCTCCAGCAACACCCCCCACACACACACCTTAGTTCATGTCCGTGGGTCATGCATACAAGTTTTTTGGCTTCTCCATTTCCTGTGCTGTTCTTAACAGTGCCCTATCTATTCTGTACCTACCAATTTGTACTTCTTAATCCCTGCATCTTTTCCCTGATTGTCCCTCTTCACCCTCCTAACTGGTAGCCCTCCAAATGATCTCCATATACATATATGGAAACCTGGGCTGGGGAGTCTAGTGTGGGGTTGGGATCCCTTGCTCTTGAGATATCCCTTCTGATTTTTATGCACCACATGTGGGTGTGGGACAACCAGTTCCATGTCTCCGCCTCTCCTACCCATCTGAATGAATGTGAATTCTTTAATTCCTTGGCTGCCAGACTTCCATACAGCAAGATTTTCTTACAATTCTGGGTGATAGTTGTTTTGTAGTTTAGGTGTAATTTTTGCTCTTGTTGTGTGAGGAGGTGAGCTGCATTTTCCTATGCCTCTATCTTGACCAGAAGTCCAGAGTTTGTGAATTCTAAATTTGAAATTAGCTTCTGAGTTATTTTAAAGATATATTGGTCAAAGTAAAGGAGAGAGCATATATTACCATTTTGTTATTTTTCATTATAGCTTTAAATATTTAGACATGTGATATGTAAGCTTCCATTTGCATTTTTGCTACAGGCCATGCAGAGTTAAGAATAAGGCTATTTAGATATGCCAATAATCAATATTTTGCCACACTGGTTTGCTCTATCTATTCATCTATCTGTCTATCATCTATCTGTCTACATCAATGTGCATTTTTTGTTTTTTATTTTAAAATGCTGAGCCATTTGAAAGTATGTTGCAGACATCATGACACTTAATCTCTAAATATCTCCCACATTTCTTTTAAGAACAAGGACATTCTCCTATATTACCAGAATATCATCACGCAAAGAAGTTTAATGTTAATATAATAAAATGATCTCATATAAAGCCTACATTCAATTTTTTCCATTGTCTTAAAAATGCCTTGTTGAGTGTTTTTGGTTTGAGTCCTTTTTCCAATCTAAAGTTTAATCAAGGATTACCCCATTGTATTTGTTTTTTTATGTTGTATAGTAATAAAGTGAATAAAATACCAAGAAATTTTTCTTTTAAATAGAAGTAAAATTAGATTGCTCATTGTAGTTGGTTGAACTGTTAAAACACTAAACATGTTTTATAAAAATAAAGTGAAAAATCTTGAAAATTTTAAGGAATTGAGGGAGAAATAAATGGCAACAGCCTTTGAGCTTTAATTTTACAGCTTTTCCCAAGGTTGTTATTCCTAACTGATATGCATCTTCTTTTGCTTTTGTAGGTCTCTCATATGACTTTACATTAATCCTAAAATCTGGGAGGATTAAAGGCCTGTCAGATGAGGACATCTCTAAATAACGAAACTTTAAGCCAGCTGTGTTCATGAGTTTCTAATGAACAAATTTTTACTTTTGCACATGTACAAATCCTGCATGTCAAACACTGATTACCTGGCCTCTCTCTTGGCCACACTTCTTTTTCTCAGTCCTGACATGCCACAGTAAAACACTGATGTTTGTGAAAACTCAATCGTTTCCTGATAGCTCATTCTTTTTCATGGTGGCACACTATAATACTACAAGCATCTTAAAAGATTTTATTCAAGAATTAAAATATTCTTAACAAGAAACACAATAAACAGACAAATATTGGGTATTAGAGGTCAAAACCCTAGATATTCATTTGGGGTCTCCAATATATTTTTACTTGAACCCAAGAGTCCATTGGAAAACTGATATTTTTGAATATTTATCAGTATAAGAATATTAGAAAAGAAGTCCAAAGATTAACTTTAAATGATTTGCTTTATTATAAAAGTATAAATAGTTGAAGATCAGGAGGATAGTACAGTAATATTCCTTATCCATAATTTCACTTTCCAGTTTCAGTTATCCATGGTCAATGGTGATTCGAAGATATATTAAATGAAATTTCTAGAAATAAACAACTTCTAGGTTCAAATTGCACATGGTTCTGAGTAAGTCTGGTGCATAAATCATTTCTTTTTCCAGCATTTTTCATGCTTCCTATGTTACCTGCTTAGTAGTCACTTAGTAGTAGCCCGATCCCTTATCAGATCAACTGTTATAGTATCACAGTGCTTGTGTTCAAATAACCCTTATTTTACTTAGTAATGTCCCCAAAGAATAAGAGTAGTGGTGCTGGCAATTCAGATATGTCAAAGAAAAGCCATAAAGTGCTTCCTTTAAGTTAAAAGGTATGTATGCATGTATATTAAAACAAACAAACAAACAAAGTATAATAGGGTTCAGTACTATCCACAGTTTCAAGCATCCATCTAGAACATAACCTTGTGGAAAAGGGGAAACTACTGTATTGCTTATAAATTGCATTGTGTATATATATATAAATGTATTATTCAATGAATCTTCATGCACCTAACTGAATGCTATTCAAAATGTGGTCCATGGGCAGGTGCCAAATGACAGATTATTTATTACTAGTTGTTGACATAAATTTCTAGGTCCAGGATGGAATCGCTCCAGCCCTGATGCCATGTCAGCAAACTGAAACTTAGGTAACTTTCCTTCCCTGCAAATGCTTTACTTGACCAGAAACACCAAGGCAACTCTGGGCTCTATACTTATTTCCTTGTTCCTTCTCACCCTAAACAAGGTTGACTATGTGGGTCCAATCAATTGGGTGTTTTCTAATTTTCTTTGTTCTTTATTCTTTATCCTTTAAAAGGTTTCTGCCTCTCGCCCCTTTCTGCAGTTCTCTAAAAGGAGACTGCTCCATGAACGGTTAAATAAAGTTTGTTTTATCACCTAAATTATATTTTAACATATACTATAAGAAAATAAGTAATAAATTAAGAGTAAGCACTTAGGCAGTTTTAAAGCAATATGTCAGAGTGGTGCTATGTGTGTTGAATCTAAGGACAGAAAATTTAGATTGTATATTGCATATCTTTTTATTCATTTTCTAGCTATTCTTTTTTGTTATATTTTATAAAGTGTAAGTTCATGATGGAATGGGGAAAGAAAAACTGATTCTTCAAATTGGATTGTTTGAGAAGCACCGTCTTCAAAACTGTGTTTGGTAGGAGTGTGTGTGTGTGTGTGTGTGTGTGTGCGCGTGTGTAGGGTTGAAGGGAAAGAGAAGTGAAGCAGAAAGTCATTAGATCAAATAAATATTATTTTTGAAAGAGTAGGGGTCTATTTTAAATAGTAAAAGACTATCATATTTTAGGAATTGTTCTTATTATTTTCCAATATGATGCAAATGGAGGGGTTCAGAACAAGTCCCACCAAGCTAGATCTGTTCACCTTTGTGGTCCATGAAGTTAACCACCACAATACTCTGACTTTCAAGTACCTGTTTAATTGATGCACTGTTTTTTAACTAAACCAAGGATAATTTTCTGTATAGCTTGGCCAGCATTTTCTGTCTGATTCAAAAACACAACTTGTATTTCCTACTTCAGATGGAACTGTCTTTAGCATCCTCCCACAACTATATTATTTTTGCTTTCTCTCCACTTTTATCCTTATCCAAATATTCTCCACTGTACTCTCCCACCCAACAGCTCCGGGTTTCCAATATATGTGCTTATCTTCTTGACATACAGCATTAATTGCTCTCTCTTCCAACCTAGCCTGTTTTTTTTTTTGAGAAGTTATGCCCATTTGTGGCCAAGTCTCCTAATGATGATTCTACCTTCTTAACTTTATATTTACTAGTTATATTTCCTTCTTTATATTGAAGCCTCAAATTCACCTTGTTTTTAACCCTTGCTCTTCTGTCTCTCCCATTACAGCCCCTTCGAATAACTTAGACTACCCACCAAGCCTGCACTGGGCTTGAGTAAAACCTTAATCAAATTCATCTTCACTTCTCTCTGATTCTCAGATCCATTGCTCTTATGTTTCCTGGGATTTTTTGGCCCTGAACCTAGTGCCTGTTTTCCACCTCATCCTGTTGGTTGGTGACTGTAAGTTGTGCTCAGAACTTTGTGTCTGATGATGAGAACTGCCATTAGTTATAGGTCTACCAGGTGTCTGCATCTGGACTAAGTTCTTTACGTGTGTTACTGCATTTATTCCTGCAGGGAAGGGAAAATAACATTCCCTCTACATTGCTAAATTCTCTGTTGGGGATTCTAACAAAAAGACAAATTCGTTAGAGGAAAATAAACAGAAGTTTATTAACATGAATAGATCATGTATACATGGGAGATGCGCAGGAAAAACAAACAAACAATAACTCTCAGAGATGGCTTAGAATTCAGGCTTAAATATCATCTCCAGCTAAAGAAAAATGTGAGAGGGTATGGAGAAGGCCAGTAGTGGGGAAGTGGCCAGGAAAAGTATGGTAAAGGAGAATAAGATTTGTTATGCAGATTTAAGTTGGTGCCTTCTCCATTGACAAAAGTTTCTTATAATTTAGTCGTTATTGTCTACCTGATGCAGAGAACATGACACCCTTATAAATGGAGATTTCTTTATAAGTATAAATTTCCCTTACAAAAACGTAACTTCCACTCTGTTTTCAGAGCTTCTCTTGTGTCTGCTGTTTCTCAAAATAATCCTGAAGCCAAAGAGGAATAGTCTGTCACCTTTCATTAATTAGGATCAATATCCACATTCACTTCACTTTTGCCTCAAAGTCTTTCATCAAGATGTGTCAAACACCTACCTCTTTCTTAATGATTCACAATGATCCATCTCTTCTACTTCTCCAGGCAGTTCTGTTTCTTTCATTTCCCTCTGCTCTGCCTTTCTCCATCACAGCAGTTCCTGAAAGCCTTTATTCCATTCACTTTATCCCACTCATGTTACTACATTAAATGATGTCAATGCTATAGATATGGCATGATTTTAAATTTTATGCAATAGTTTGCAGTTACTCTGAAGCTATGACACTGCCGGCCATCACTTCTGCAAAACAATTACTTTGCATTCTGGAGTCCTACAGGACTAGCTAGTTTTGGTCTACAGCTTCACTGCCCCAAGCTGGTAGCCATTAGCTATTTAAGTTCAAATATTTAAAATTTAAAAAACATTAAGCAAAATAAATTAAACTGATGTTAAATAAAATGTTGAACTCAGTACCTCATTTGCATTAACCATACTTCAAGTGCTTAATGGCCACATTTGTGGCTATTTATTATCATATTGGACACTATAAGTATAGAATATTTTCATCATAGCAAAAGTTCTATTGGATATCATTGTTCAGCATGTGTCAAAACACCAATTATAGCTCTTTTTTACAGAAGAGAGTCAACAAATAAATATGTAACAAGCAATATAAAACAGATAGCATTCCTAATATATTATTAAGGTCAAGAAAAGTCGTATTTATGAGATCTCATAAAAAACATTAGAGGGTTGAAATGGAAAGAGATAAACATTGAGAGACCTTAAAAACAAACAAACGCCAACAACAAAATGAAAGAGAATACCTGTTTTATCTACTTTCACAGTTGTGTGAGAATAAAAATGAAAGGCTTCATAAATTATAGAGCCTTAGACAAGTGTTATGTATTGTTAGCAAGCATTACAACAACATGTACAACAATTTGGCTGTAATTCCCACATTTAAGACAAAAGGTGTTGGGAGAGATCTGAAGTTGTTTATGAGGCCCTGGACCCTTTCTCTCATTATTTTTCTCACTGTATTTTGCCATTGACTTTTCAGACTCAGTCTCTCCAAGGAGCTAAATACAAAAGAAACACCTCACTGAGAGATGCTGCTTCCAGGAGCAGTAAGATATACCTTGAAAGAAAAGCTTTGAGTCTTGTGACTAGCTGAGCTTGTGGACAGGAATCTTCCTCATCTGGTGTGCAGAATTCCTGGGCTCAGAATTCCATCTCTAGTTAGAAAACTAGTTGTTCGAGGCCGAGGCTGCAGACTCTCCTGGGCTTCTGTCCTGAGGGATCTCGATACAATGGCTGCCTTCCAGCAGTGACATTGGACTGTCAATTACTTTTTCTCCATTTCTTTCTTTCTTTGTTTTTTTGACTTGAATGCAATGTTTATAAAATAACAGCTTTTGGGAAGATAGACAAAATGATTTGCTCAACAGAATGTAGAGTTTTTACAGAACTATGTTGCTGTTTTATGTATAATTGAATAAAAACACAATGAGTATCTTTACTGGGGTAATGGTAAGAAGCATAGAAAGACTCTCAGTGTGGGGAAAGACATTAAAAATTACTTAGCCCAGAAAGAGGAGGAAATCCCTGCTGAGAAGTCTCTACTTAGGAAATACATGTATATCAATGAGTATCCTAGCAGGAAATAGACAGCACTCTCCAAGTGGGTAACTGAAAAGTGAGCATTTACAAAATGTGGGCAGGCTTTATGGAAACCAATGAGGAATTTAGCAGTACTTTGTGGCTAGCAATATCATAGAACCCTTACCTTCCCTAAAGGGGCAACGGAAGACAATGGTTCCTTGAACCATGAGAGGGTAGCTGTCTTGGTCAGCTGGGGCTGCCATAATGAAATACCATAGACTGGGTGGCTTTTTTTTTTTTTTTTTTTAGAGAGAGAGGGGAAGGGAAGGAGAAAGAGAGGGAGAGAAGTATCAATGAAAGAGAGAAACATCAATCGAGTGCCTCTCATATGTCTTGTGACTGGTCGGGGAACCAAATCCACAATGTAGGAATGTGCCTGACTGGGAATTGAATGCTTTGTGGGATGACACCCAACCAACTGAGCCACACCGGCCAGGGCTAGACTGGCGGTATAAAGAACACAACTCTTTCTCAGAGTCCTGGAGGCTGGGAAGTCCAAAACCAAGGTACTGGGAGATTTGGTTCCTGGTGAGAGCTGGCTTCCTGGCCAAACTCAACAAGAATCAGGTCCATAAGGTTGACCAGCTGTTGTGGTTCATGTTATTCAGCCTTCTTTGGCACAGAGCAGTGAGTGTAAGGATTTGGAGAGGCAAATGGAAAATATCCAACCAGTTTCTTGGGCTACTTATTCCCCTGGAATGACTATATGTGGTCATATGTAGAAGGCTCTTAGCATAGTGCTTGCAATGCTATAGAAGATCAATAAATGCTCATGTGCTGAATACAAATTTCATAGTCTCAGACCTTATTACTCAGGTGTGCACACATTCAGTTTTTTTTATAAAATGCTGAATAACTGAATTTGAATCTTGTGTCCCCAATTTCTGTTGAGTAGATGGCAGAAAACATAATCTTACTAAATCATTATAACTCAGTCATTTTTGAAAATTTTATTTTCTTTAGATAAATTGCCACATTCAGGATTTCCCAAGTCTGATATAAATTTTTGGAGGGGTCTTATGATGTATTTAGGCATTGGTAACACATGACTCACTTCCATCCTCCTCTTCTGTGATATTATCTTCTATTCTTTCCATTTCTGTGGTTTATGGCATGCACTCTGTACTTTGAGTCTTCCAGGCTTTCTCCTTGATATTCATAATCAAGTTTGGGAACCACAAATAAATAAATAACCCCCCAAGTATTTCAGTAAATCCTCATGACTGCCATGGTTCCACCTTCTTTTGTCATTAGTTGGATTTAGATAATGACCTTCAAGTCTAGAATCAGCATCACCCTCTCTAAATTTGAGTGTTGGTACAACCCATGGGCCATATTAATCTTATTTCAAAATGTCAAAATTTCAATATTCAGAACATTTGAAGCTGCAAACGTCCTTCCAGAATACATTTTAAAAACCGAAGTGTTCTCATTGGTTTTATCTTGTAGCATACACCAAACTGAATTTAAGAGATTTTAGCAAACATATTTTCATTTTCATATTAGTGAGGCCAAAAGAGAAAACGAGTTTATTATCTGGAAGCTAAAACTCAGTGACAACCACACCTTAAACTTATACTTTCATGAAAATTAAAATCTCACAAATGTCAAATATTACTAATGTATGGCTCTTGGATGGTCAGTCTTATTCACTCTCTAATAAATATGAAGCATCCCAAAATCAGTATTATAATAAATAGGTAATAGTTGTTTGTCTCTGGCTAAATTACCTCTGTTATTTCAGTTACTTCAGACAAAATTCTGTGACATTTGATGATGAATAACATACTTTAACACCGAATTTGAAGCCTGCTCTGTGTGGTATAGATCATTCATTGCACATGGATAACTAGCCAAGGGGGGTAGCTACACTAACCTCCTCCCAGGACCAGTCTGGATTTACAACTTAATTTTGGAGAAATCATCTGGAATAACCAAATGAACACTAGCTGGAAATAAGTCTTATAGCCACGGAGAGACAGAAAAGGCCGCTACATCACAATGTGACCAGTAGGGAGTGCGGAGATGCGTAAGGGCACCCATGGATGGCAGCTGAAGGGACTGAGAAACAGCTCAGCAGCCAGGGGTTCCCCTGAGAAGAGCAGGGTCTAAACCCCCAGCTGGGCTTCCCAGCCTACAGCAAAAGAGTGGAAAGTAAAATAGTATCCAGCTGTGAAAAGCGAAAAGCCACAGGGTTTCTTGCTAGTCAGAGAGAAACAGAGGGAGAAAAAGAGCTCTTAAGTGGACCACATACAAAAATATTCTGGCCCCCACTTACCCTGGGCTCAATCAGAGGGAAGGCAGAGAGGACTGAAGACACTTGGGGAGAGTTTGGCGCGGTGGCTTTGAAGGGAGAACTGAAGGAGCAGCCAACCGGGTCCCAGTGCTAACTAATCCCCAGTACAGCAGGCAGATCATTCCCCTCCAAGTGGCATCATCCTGAGGGGAAACAAAAGCCCTGCCTACAGAAATTAAGCTGCCACACCCACAGTCCTTAAGCCTGACGGCTACTCACAGATTGAATAGATTAACAACTAAATAAGACAGACAAAGGCAGTAGATCCCTGGAAGTCTCCAACGGGCTGCCTAGGGCCAGACTGGTACATAATCTGACACTACCAGAGGCAGATCCAGGAAGTGCAGATCATTCTAAGAAGCACTAACAAACAATAGGAGTCACAAAAATGGGGAGACAGAGAAACAACCCCCCATCGAAAGGAAAGGTAGAATCCCCAAAAAGAGTGCTAAATGAAACAGAGGGGAGCAAACAATCAGATACGGAGAAGCTGAATGAGCTCAGCAGAAACTACAAAGAACTCCAGGGAAACTACAAGGAACTCCAGAAAAACTACAAGGAACTTACTGAGATTTACACAAGCATTAAAAAGGACATAGAAGCTATCAATAAGAACCAGAAAGAAATGAAGAATATGATCTCTGAATTGAAGAACACAGTAGAAGGAATTAAAAGCAGGCTAGAGGAAGCAGAAGATCGGATCAGCGAGCTGGAGGACAACGTAGACAAAAACTCCCAGACAGTGCAACAAAATGAAAAAAGACTGAACAAGACTGAAGAGGGTCTAACACAGCTGCAGGACAACATGAAACATAATAATATCCGTATCATAGGAATTCCAGAAGGAGAAGAAGAAGAGCAAGGGATAGAAAACCTCTTTGAAAAACTAATGATAGAAAACTTTCCTAACATGAGGAGAGAAAGAATCACGCAAGTCCAGGAAGCCCATAGGGTCCCAATGAAGATGAACCCCAACAGGCCCACTTCAAGACACATCATAATTAAAACGGCAACATTCAAAGACAAAGAGAGAATCCTAAAAGCAGGAAGGAAAAACAACTAATAACATACAAGGGAGCTCCAATAAGGCTATCATCAGATTTCTCAACAGAAACACTACAAGCCAGAAGGGCATGGCAAAAAATATTCCAAGCAATGAAAAACAAAGGCCTACAACCAAGAATACTCTACCCAGCAAAGCTCTCATTCAAAATAGAAGGTGACATAAGGAGTTTCCAAGACAAAAGAGGGCTGAAAAAATACATCTCCACCAAACCAGCATTGCAAGAGATGTTAAAGGGTCTGCTTTAAGAAAATAAAGAAACAGACAGAGACAGAGAGGAACACGAGTACAAAGGGGGAAAATGACAATGAATAAGTACTTATCGGTAATAACCTTAAGTGTAAATGGACTAAACACTCCAATCAAAAGACGTAGGGTAGCTGAATGGATTAGAAAGAATGACCCACGTATATGCTGTCTACAAGAGACCCACCTTAGAACAAAAGATCAACACAGACTGAAAGTGAAAGGATGGAAAAAAGTATTTCAAGCAAATGGATGTGAAAAAAAAGCTGGGGTAGCAATACTTATATCAGACAAAACAGATTGCACAGCAAAGGCCATAAAAAGAGACAAAGTAAGACATTTCATAATACTTAAGGGAAAAGTCCATCAAGAAGATATAACTCTTATAAATATATATGCACCCAACTTAGGAGCACCCAAATATGTAAGGAAAATTTTGAAAGATTCCAAGAAAGATATAGACAGCAACACATTCATAGTAGGGGACTTTAACACCCCACTGTCAACAATGGACAGACCTTCGAAGCAAAGAAACATCAAGGATATACAGGCATTGAACAACACTCTAGATCAAATGGATTTAACTGATATATATAAAACTTTTCACCCCTAAGAAGCAAAATATACATTCTTCTCAAGTGCACATGGAACATTTTCAAAGATAGACCACATGGTAGAACACAAAACAAGCCTTAACAAATTCAAGAAAATTGAAATTATATCAAGCAACTTCTCAGATCACAATGGCTTAAAATTGGAAATCAACCTCAAGGAAAAAACTCAAAAACATTCAAACTCATGAAGAATGAATAACATGCCTTTAAATAATGAATGGGTTAACAATGACATCAAGGAAGAAATCAAAAAGTTTCTGGAAACTAATGATAATGAACACACAACAACCGAAAATCTATGGGATACAGTGAAAGCAGTCCTGAGAGGAAAGTTCATAGCAATACAGGCCTACCTAAAAAAGCTAGAAGAATCTCTAATAAAAAATTTAACCCTACAGCTACAAGAACTAGAGGAAGAACAACAAGCAAAGCCCAGATCAAGTAGAAGGAAGGAAATCATCAAGATCAGAGCACAATTAAATGACATAGAGACTAAACTAACAATTCAAAAGATCAACATAAGTAGGAGCTGGTTCTTTGAAAAGATAAACAAAATTGACAAGCCTTTAACCAGGCTCATCAAGGAAAAAAAAGAGAGAGGACCCAAATAAATAAAATCAGAAACGAAAGAGGAGAAATCACAACTGATACCGCAGAAATACAAAGAATTGTAAGAAATTATTATGAACAACTGTATGGCAAGAAATTTGACAAACTAGAGGAAATGGACAAATTTCTGGAAACTTATAGTCTTCCCAAACTGAATCAAGAAGAAGCAGAAAGCCTGAATAGACCAATAACAACTAGTGAAATTGAAGCAGTAATAAAAAAACTCCCAGCACACAAAAGCCCTGGACTGGATGGCTTCAAAGGTGAATTCTACAAAAGATTTAGGAAAGAACTAACTCCTATCCTCCTCAGACTATTCCAAAAGATCCAAGAAGAGGGAGGACTCCCAAACTCGATCTATGAAGCCAGTATAACCCTCATTCCAAAACCAGGTCAAGACACAACAAAGAAAGAAAATTACAGGCCAATATCGCTGATGAACATAGATGCTAAAATCCTCAACAAAATATTGGCAAACCGGATCCAGCAACACATTAGAAAGATCATACACCACGATCAAGTGGGATTCATCCCAGGGATGCAAGGACAGTTTAATATTCGCAAATCAATAAACATAATACACCACATAAACAAAATGAAAGACAAAAACCATATGAGCATATCAATAGATGCAGAAAAAGCATTTGATAAAGTACAACACCCATTTATGATGAAAACTCTCAGCAAAATGGGAATAGAGGGAGCATACCTCAACATAAGAAAGGCCATATATGAGAAACCTGAAGCCAACATCATACTCAATGAGCAAAAACTGAGAGCATTGCCCCTGAGGTCAGGAACAAGACAAGGATGTCCACTCTCTCCACTCCTATTCAACATAGTCTTGGAAGTTCTAGCCATAGCAATCAGAGAAGAAAGAGAAATAAAAGGCATCCAAATTGGAAAAGAGGACGTAAAATTGTCATTATTTGCAGATGACATGATAGTGTACACAGAAAACCCTATAGACTCCACGAAAAAACTACTCAACCTAATAAGTGAATTTGGCAAAATAGCATGGTACAAAGTCAATATTTGGAAATCGAAGGCATTTCTGTACACCAACAATAAAATCTCAGAGATAGAAGCTGAAAGAAAAATCCCATTTACCATAGCAACAAGAAAAATAAAGTACCTAAGAATAAACTTAACCAAGGAGGTAAAAGGCCTGTACTCAGAAAACTACATGACACTGAAGAAAGAAATTAAAGAAGATACAAATAAAGGGAAGCATATACCATGCTCATGGATGGGAAGAATCAACATCATTAAAATGTCCATACTACCCAAAGCAATTTATAGATTCAATGCAATCCCTATTAAAATACCAATGACATTTTTCACAGACCTAGAACAAATACTTCAAAAATTTCTATGGAACCAAAAAAGAGTCCAAATAGCCACAGCAATCTTGAGGAAGAAGAACACAGTAGGAGGAATCACAATACCTGATGTCAAACTATACTACAAGGCCACGGTAATCAAAACAGTCTGGTACTGGCATAAGAACAGACATATAGATCAATGGAACAGAATAGAAAACCCAGAAATAAACCCGGGTCTGTATGGTCAACTAATATTTGACAAAGGGGAAGGAACATCATATGGAGTGAAAAGAGCCTCTTCAACAAATGGTGTTGGGAAAACTGGACAGGGACATGGAAAAAAATGAAACTAGACTATCAACTTACACCATACACCAGAGTAAACTCAAAATGGATCAAAGACTTAAATGTAAGCCGTGATACCATAAAAGTCCTAAAGGAAAAAATAGGCAGGAAAATTTCAGATATCCCACGTAGCAACATTTTCACTGATATATCTCCTAAGGCAAGGGAAGTAAAGGAAAGAATAAACAAATGGGACTACATCAAACTAAAAAGTTTCTGCTCAGCTAAAGAAAACATCAGCAAGATGAAAAGGGAACCAACCATATGGGAAAATATATTTGCCAATGATATCTCAGACAGGGGATATATAAAGAACTCATATGACTCAACACCAAGAAGACAGACAACCCAATTAGAAAATGGCCAAAGGACCTGAACAAACACTTCTCCAAAGAGGACATACAGAGGGTCCATAGACATATGAAAGAATGCTCAACATCACTAGCCATCAGAGAGATGCAAATAAAAACCACAATGAGATACCACCTCACACCAGTCAGAATAGCCATCATCAACAAATCAACAAACAACTTGTGCTGGAGAAGATGCGGAGAAATGGGAACCTGGTGCATTGCTGGTGGGAATGCAGACTGGTGCAGCCACTATGGAAAACAGTTTGAAATTTCCTCAAAAAACTAAAAATGGAACTGCCTTTTGAACCAGCAATTCCATTGCTAGGATTATATCCAAAAAATTCTGAAACACCAATTCAAAAGAACCTATGCACCCTTATGTTCATAGCAGCACTATTTACAATACCCAAGTGCTGGAAACAACCTAGGTGCCCATTTGTAGATGAGTGGATCAAAAAACTGTGCTACATTTACACAATGGAGTACTATGTAGCAGAAAGAAAGAAGGAACTTCTACCATTTGCAACAACATGTATGGAATTAGAGAGAATTATGCTTAGTGAAATAAGCCAAGCAACAAAAGAAAAGTACCTTATGCTATCACCTATTACAGGAAACTAATGAACAACACAAACAAATGAGCAAAATTGAACCAGAGGTAGTAAACAAGGAGTAGACTAACAGTAACAAGGGGGGAGGGGGGAGGGAGAGAAGGGGGTAAGAAGGGGAAGTGTCTAATCAAAGAACATGTGTAAATGACCCATGGACATGGACGACTGAGTGGGGACTAAATGTTGGAGAAGGAGGGGACAGAGTGCAGGGAAGCAAGAAGGGGGGAAAAAGTGAGACAACTGTAATGGAAAAACAAAAAAATTTTTAGTGGGGGAAAAATGAAAATATGAAGAATGGAAATGCCAGTTCAGTGAATATTAGAAGGACAAGGATTTTTCCTTCACACTGTATATTTTTCTCCCTATCTGATCCCTCCAGAGTTTGGCATTCTAAAGAAGTAAGTAATGACATAAGTTTCTTTGCATAAAATGAATAAAACCAGTTGTTAATAGAGGGTTTTTTTTTACCAAGACGTTGACCAGAATATCATGCCTAAAGGAGACATGCTTGGGCTCTGGTTGTTACCAAAAACCCCCGAGGAACTGGGATTGACTTTCAAAGGTAATAAAAGCCCATGAAATAAAAGGCCTGGTACCATGGTTGGTTGTGCGGTCCACAGCAATCTTTCCAGGGAAGGAATGAAGGTTGTTTTCCTGAAAGATGGCTAGAAAGGACCTTAAGGCACAATGGAAAACCAGAAGGACTTGGAAAAGATGGTGTGTACAGGCAAGGCTGAATGCCAGGTATGTGGTTCTGCTTCTGTGCCCTGCAGGGCAGACTGAAAGTCACCCTAAATGTTCCTTGGGTAAGTTCCAGCAAAGCAGAACTAAAGATCATAAGTGATCATTTTCTGCTCTTGTTGTGTTTATGCAAATGAACAGGATAAACTAAAAATGGACTTAATGCAGTCCCTTTAATGACAAAGAGGGTAATCTAGGGAGAAAAATCATTATTCAAGGAAAATCACAATGATCAGTGGTAGACTATAAAGTAGTGCAGGTAACAGTCTTTAAAGTTTCTTTTCATTTAAAATATGTTTTCACTTGAAAGTTAAACTATGTCTATGGTATCACCAAAGATATTTAAGTTACAGGCAAGAAGAATGTCAAATGCCTTGCAACTGGATGTCTTCCCAATAAGACAGTCTTACAGATTTAGAGACTTGTTTGTGGGTTATGCTACATAAATTAACATGTGTTTTCTGTTTTCAAAGGGCATAAGCCTATGATTTCATTACGAGAGTGATTATCTGTACGTATTGGCCTCAGTTAATCCTGTCTGCAGTGCTGCCTCCTGAGACTCAATGGTTTGGCTGAACTAAGTGGCTGGGTTGGTGAACAATGAGGTGGTCTGTGGGCTTCACTTTAAAACTGGTTTCTCTTTTCAATCCTAATGGCTTGGATCAAAAGGGCCCAGAGGTCTGAGAGGGGGGAAACCTAAACTATTTCCCTCAGCCCAAACTAAGTATAATGGGCAAAAGGGTTCTGTACAGGTGAGATGTGCCTGGCACACCTTCCTCCAAAGTAGCCCTTTTTTTCCCCTAATGTAGAACATTGAAAAATTAATCCCTGCCTTTTGTCATCTAGTGGTTATGAATTGAATGATGTCTTTTAACCCTTTTGCCAAACCTGTTACTCCCAGAATACAACAAGGATGCCAGCCTGTTAAACCAAGCACGCTGTTGTCCAGGGACAGCCAACTGACCTGGAGTCTGCATGATCCTTCCCCATGTGGGAAGGCCACCCTCCCCTCCACACCCCCACTCTTATTAGGGATTTCTGGACCCAAGGGTTGGTAGGACAATGACCATGTCCAGCTTGAAGCAGCTAGAGGAGCTTGAGACCTTCGCCCATTGTCCTTTATAAGATTATAAAGGGTCTTAATATCTGAGAGAGAGGGATTGTTATTTTTTATTCTTAAAATAATTAATCACTTATTTATTTTAAAAAATGAGGAAGAATATATGAAAGGGTGAAGCAGGAGAGCTTGTATGTATGAACCATGGGCACAGACTTGGGGGGGAATTGCTGGGGGAGGGGCGTGCTGGGTGGAGGGGAGTAAAGGGGTAAAAATTGGAACTATTGTAACAATATAATCAATAAAATATACTTAAAAAAACAAAAAAACAAATATTTGTTGCTTGATTAAGTTGATGAATAAATGAGATAACTATGAAGAGAGAACTGAAAAAAAAAAGATAAATACCATCAAACTGAGGATTCAGCTTCAGCACATGAATTTGGGGGGCATACATTCAGTCTCCAGCACTTGTAGTGAGTTGAGTGCATGTTCAGTTTCCAGAATCTGTGAATGTAACCTTATTTGGAAAAAAGATCTCTGCAGATGTAATTAAGTTAAAGATCTTGAAATGAGATCATCCTGAATTATCCCAGTGGGCCCTACATCCCTTTATAAGAGACACCCAGAGGAGAGACGCTGGAGAAGAGGAGGCAGAAATAGAAGATGGAGGCGAAGATGGCAACTACACAGCCACGAGCCAAGAAACGTCTGCAGCCACCGGATGCTGGGACAACAGGGAGGGATCTCCTAGAGCCTTCAGAGGAAGCATGGCTCATCTGATTTCAAACTTCCAGCCTCTAAAACTGTGGGACAATACATTTCCGTTGTTTTAAAAGAAATTAAAAATAAGAAAGACAAAGAAGGAAAAGGCTCTGGGTTTGTGTTCAGGTGCAATTTAAAGTAAAGGATGATGGACACAAAAAAATCTCACCAAGAAGCAGACTTTTGACCAAAGATTGAAGGAGACGAAGAGAGGCCCATAAAAACCTTTGGAAGAAGAAAATGCCTCAAAGAGTCAACTGCCAAGTGCAAAAGCCATGAGAAGGGGCCTGGAGTGTGCATGGAGTGAAGCAAGTATGGGAAGGTGGAGCAGAAGAGGTTAGAGAGTAGGAGAAATGCCCAAGTCCTGTGGTGTGGCAAACAGCAACTTTTAGGGAGCTGAGAAGCCTGGGGTGCAGTGTGGGGTGCGCAGAGAAATTAGATTAGATGATCTGATTTGAGTTGTGAAAGTATCATCCGGATGTTACATGAGAAAAGACTGTGTTGGGGCTGGCAGGGAATGGGGTGCTGGTAGGCTAGGACAGAAACCAGGGAGACAGATTAGGAGGCTACTACAATAACCCGGGAGATCTGGAGACCATTAACAACAACCTGGGAGAGGGGCTTAAACCAATGTATTTGCACAGCAAGTGGTGAGAACCATCAAATTCTGAGTCTCTTTTGCAGGTGGAGTCCCTAGGACTTGCTAATAGACTGGATATGAAATGCAAAGAGAGGATAAGGATGCCTGTAAACTTTTTGGTCTGACATCCTGGAAGCGTGAGGTTGCCATTGGCTAAAGTTAGGAAGACTTAGGGAGGAGCAAGAATGCTAAGATCAGGAGTTCAGTCTTGATACATTAGATGTGACATATCAGGACATCTGTGGCAGGCAGGAAATAGCCCCCCAAAAGGGGCCATCCAGGTCCTAATTCCCGGAACTTGTGAGCATGTTTGGTTACATGGCAAAGGGGAATTAAGGCAGCAGATAAAATTAAAGTTACTACTTAACTGACCTTAAAAGAGGGAGGGTGTCTTGTATTATCCAGGTGTGAGCAAAATAATCTCAAGTTTTAAAATGTGGAAGAGGAAGACAGAGGACTCGATGTCAGAGGGATGTAATGTGTGCAAGACTTGACCGACCATCATTGGCTCTGGAGATGGGAGGGGCCACCAGGGAAGGAATGCCAGCAGCCTCTAGAAGCTGGGAAAGCAAGAAAATAGATCCTCTCTTAGAGCCTCTAGAAAGGAAGATAGCTCTGATGACACCTGGACTTCAGCTCATTGAGACCCATTTTGAACTTCTGACCTCCGGAACTATGAGGTAACAAGTCTGTTGTTTTAAGGCACTAACTTTGTGATCATGTGTTGCAGTAACAATAGGAAAATGCGACATCCAAGTGGAGATATATGGTGGACAGCCGGATATATATGACTGGTTTGGGGTAAAGGTCCAGGATGAGAATACTTAAAACAGGAGGCCGATGAGATCACTAGGGAAGTCAGTAAGGACAAAGAGCAGGGTACGGAAGGGAAGAGAAGGAGAGGGAAAGAAATGGCAAAATCCAGGGACTTAGTTGGGAGAAACTCTGACATTAAGATATCAGGAAGATAAGGAGCCAGCAAAGGAGACCTGGAAGGAGAAGCTATTGAGGTAAGGGGACGACCAGGTGGGTCTGCTGCCTGGAGGCCAAATGAAGAGAGTATTGCAAAGAGAAGGGACTGATTGCACATGCTCAATGCTGCTGATAGGTAAGATAAAATGAAGCTTAGAAATGGATCATTGGATTGAACAATGCAAATATTATTGGTAACTTTGACAAGAATAATTTGGGCAGAGTGGTGTGAACTAAAACCTTCTGAGGTTGGTTTTAGGAAGAATAAAAAATATAATTGAAGCCAGTGAGTACAGACACATTTTAAAAAGGATTTTGCTATTAAAATGCACAGAGATAGGGTGATAGCTGGAGATAAAAGTGGACTTTTTGGGTGTGAGAGAAATAACAGCATATTTGTACAGTTATGAGAAGGATCCGGCAGAGGATCAGAGAGGTTAGGTAACTTGCTCAAGATCACAGGACAATTTAGAGCAGAGATGAGTGTCTTAGACAAGAGATGAGGTCATCCAGACAAGCTCAGTCGCAGCAGAGCCACTCAGCAGCTGACCACAAGCTGACTACATACTTGTGAGTGAGCCCAGCCAAGACCAGTTTAACAAATGGTGGTTGTTTTCAGCTACTAAGTTTATAATAGATTGTTATGCCAAAAAAGATAACTGGTACTAGGTTGAATTAGTTAGATGTGTTTGGGGTACAAGTGACCACATAACTTCAAGATCATAACTAACTAATACAGGCAAGAGGTGTTATTAATTTCATTATAATGAGGTTGTAAGAGACCTTTTGCTCTCAAAGGTCTGCGCAGGTACAATAATATATATTTTATGCAAAATTTCTAATTTCGTTTTTCACTAGGGAATAAAAGGGAATGTAATCACTAGTGGTGAATTATTTATGACTTGAAAGTTGATATATCTTGTCTAAACAACACCCAGTAACTGCTTTCTCTTGCTCTAATGTATCATAATTTTTTACACTGCCTTTATTTCTTTTGTAAAATCATGAGGGAAGTGTTTGCAACAGATATATAAACAGTCTTCAAAGTTCTTCAAAGGTCATTTTGTTTTAAAATAAAGAGAAAATGTATGAATTGAAGAAGTATTGAAAAAGAAAGAAGCATTCTGGATGTGTTTCTGTTAAGACAATCAAATGATTCATAGGAAGACCAAAGACAAAAGCATGACAGTGGATAAGCAATGCAGCAATTGGGCAGCCAGGAAAAAAAGAAATTTTTGGCAAAGGCAAGGTGTAATCTTGAAATAGGAAGGATGGAAAGCACAATGAAACCACTATCATATGCAGTAATGTTGGTTCTTCAAAAAAAAAAAAAAAAAAAAATTGGCCTTAGCCTGTGTGGCTCAGTTGGTTGGGTGTCATCCCACAAAGCAAAAAGTCTCTGGTTCGATTCCTGGTCAGGGTACATGCCTGGGTTGTGGGTTAAGAGGCAGCTGATCAATGTTTCTCTCCCTCTCTTTCTCCCTCCCTACTCCCCTTTCTCTCTCTCTCTCTCTAAGAAGTATTGTGGTTTGAGTGAAGTTTAGTTTTAAAACCAGATAACTAAGAAAATGCTGGTCCTAACTTGTGTCTTTTATTATAAAGTATATGTTGATAAACAAATTGGGTAGTTTTCAGGACTGGTGACATTGACACTGGTCATGTGCCTCAGGAAGGAGAAGAAATTTATTATAAAAAAGTGTATTGTTGCATGACAAATTAAACCACAATTTTGCAATTTAAAATGACAAAACTGTAGTACATAGTTTCTGAGGGTCAGGAACCCAGGAACAGCTCAGCTGAGGGTTCTGGCTCATGAAGTTGCAGTCAAGCTGCCAGCTGGGGCTGCCATCTTGTGAAAGCTGGATTGAGGCTCTGAGGAGAATTCAGACACATTCACGAGTCTGTTCAGAGAAGGCTTCGGTTCCTCTCCTTTTATTTTTATAACTTAATCTAGGAAGCAATGTGCAACTAATTTTTCTTTATGATACTGGTCAAACAGACCAACTTGAGCATCATGTGGGAAGGAACTAAACAGCATGGAAATATCAGAAGGTGGGATTGTTAGAGTCCATCTTGGGGCCGGCTTTCTTTTATAAAAAGTCATTTTTCCCTGACTGGTATGGCTCAGTTGGTTGGGTGTTGTCCCGCAAAGCAAAATGTCACCAATTTGATTTTTGGTTAGGGCACATGCTTGGGTTTCAGGTTTGGTCCCAGAGCCCTGTACAAGAGGCAACCAATTGATGTTTCTCTTACACATTGATGTTTCTCTCCCTCTCTTTCCCCCTTCCTTCCCCTCTCTCTAAAAATAAAAGAAAATTTAAAATCTTTTAGAAAGAATTATTTGGCCCAACTAGTTAATGAGCCAGCACCTGCTTATCCTTATGGATTATATATTTCATAGTCACAGGAAGTTAGCGTTGGAAGAAACAGGAGGGATGATCTAACCCAACTCCTCATTTTCTTCTAAGATTTATCAGGATGGAGTAGAAAAAATAAAGCTCAGAATCTATACATGACTTTCTCAAAACCACCCTCCTCCCAAGAGCTGATTCAGAATTTTATCTTTAGATCTGTCAGTACCTTTTTATAAAATGTTTGAATCAACAGTATTTTATTCATGCTTTATTTTACTAATAAATTACAGGAGTTCAAATGTTGAGTTAAATTTAACTTTCACAGTTCAGTATTCTTTCAAGTCAATGTTCTCTTTTCTTAATTTCTAAAAAATTATGTATTAAATGCTATTTTGTGCCTAATGAATTCTATAATCTTTTGAAGGAAGGAACATATTTATTGAGCATTGAAATAGGTACTGTGTGATAGGAAAAAAAAAAAGTCAAGGAAAATATTATCCTGCTCTAAAGGAGCTTAAAATCTAGTACAATTAATTTTGAAATTATGCATTTAAAATGTTAATTGGCATAATTTAACTTTTTATATAAGTGACCCCAGGGCACTAGTGTGGAGCTAAAAGGCTCTAAAGCTATGTTGGTTGTAGGTGGATTTGTTGCTGGCAATCAGGCTAGGTCCATGTTACTTTAATGTATTTACACTTTTAATATCTCTATAGATGGTCTTGTTATATACATACTTGGAGAATATGTATGAAAGAGAAAAGTGATAAACCAGTTGGATATAGTTAAAAAAAATCTCTAAAGCTTCCTTAGGGTACTTGAGAATGTTAAATAATAACCTCTTTGGTGTGGTTCAGTGGATTGAGTGCTGGCCTGCAAGCCAAAGAGTTGTCAGGTCAAGTCCCAGCCAGGGCACGTGCCTGGGTTTCAGGTCAGGTCCCCAGATAGAGGCATGTGAGAGGCAACCAGTCTGTGTTTCTCTCGCACATCAATGTTTCTCTCCCTCTCTACCTCCCTTCCTTTCCCTCTCTCTATAAATAAATAAATAGATAGATAGATAGATAGATAGATAAAATGTTTAAAAAATAAAAAGAATGCTAAATGATGGTGATTGTCCCAATTACCAGAAGCTTATAGTAACATCACATATCATGAGAAAATTTGTTTTTAAAATAGAGCTGACATCAGGTCCAAGATATACACGGCACCAGGAAAGATGGGTTCTTCCCAAGAACTGGGGAGACCACTAGTTGTTCTCCCAGATTTATGGGTATTTTCAGGAACCAAACTGTGAATTTTTGCAGGGAGCTGACTGTATGTATATATGAGATAAGCTGTTTCTTGGCACTGTCCCCTTGAGAAAGATTTTGGATGGAAGAGTTCTCTTTAGATGACTTTTACAATCACCATCCCATCTACTAATATAACTCATGTGACTTTTCTCTCTTACTGCCCTTAAGTATTGGCTCTTAACTACCTATGATTCAGGCCTATGTTGTTCTCCATTTGTCCATCTGCACCAGGGCTGGCTCTCCCACTGAGCAACCATTTTGAGGGGATAAACATTTTGGTTCAATTTTTTTTGACACAGTAAATAGCAGAATATCACATACTAATTATTCTTTGATTAAGGCAAGAATTGCTGGCAACATAGCTTCCAGGCTCAGGAGAGGTTGGGCTTGTTTTTTAGTTTTTTTCCTCGATAATACTGAATTTAAATTCTTTAGCACTATGAAGTAATCCAGAGGCAAAAAGAAGATATGACGAACACAAAGGATCTGAGTATATTGTGGCAAAAAGGGAATGGGCTTTGCTATTAGACAGATACTTATTCTTTCATCCACTTGTTCAACAAATATGTCTCAAGAATGTACACACACTAGTGAACAAAACTGACAGAAAGTCCCACCATAGTGGAACTTGCGTTCTTGTAACTAAAATGTATGGTATATTCAATATACCAGAGAGTAAGTGCTATGGAAAAAAATAAAGTGGAGAGGGTAAGGGACAGCAGTAGGTAGAAGTGCAATTTTTAAGGTTTTCATTTATTTATTTTTAGAGAGAGAGGGAGAGGAAATAAAGGGAGAGAAACATCGCTTCTGTTGTCTCTCGTATGCACCCTCCACCAGGTATCAAACCTGCAAACCAGGCATGTGTCCTGATGGGGAATAAAGCCCGTAACCTTTTGCTTTGTGGAATGACACCCAAACAACTGAGCCACAGAGGTCAGGGTAGGAGAGTGCAATTTTAATAGGAGGGAGGGGAAATGTCTCACTGAGAAGGTGGCATTGGAACAAATATGTAGGGGAGGTCAGGAAGGGAGCTGTGCAGATATGGGAGAAGAATGTTTAGGCAAAAGGAACAGCTAGGAAAAAGTCATGATGTGTTGTGGGCCCAGCAAGCTGGCCAGCATGACTGGAGAAGAGACTCCAGTCTAAATCTAGTCATCTCACCTCCATAAGCCACCTAACCTCCTTGAACCTCAGTTGTATCCTCAAAAAAAGTAGAGATATGAATATCTAGATAGTTTGCAGGACTGTTGTGAAGAGTAAGTGAACTGACATTGATAAAGCACCCAGCACAATGCCAGCTATCAGACAAGAGCCTTAATTAAAATGTA
The DNA here is from genome assembly GCF_987537825.1 of Furipterus horrens. Lineage (NCBI taxonomy): Eukaryota > Metazoa > Chordata > Mammalia > Chiroptera > Furipteridae > Furipterus > Furipterus horrens. The sequence goes on along the minus strand of NW_028327174.1, from coordinate 72,673,821 downwards.
AAGAATGTTCCTTAGCACTCATATACTTTTTGTTTCTTTCTTCCTGAGGAGTGAACAACGGCAGAATATGCCACCCTAAAATATGCCTCTGGCTTAAGGATTACTTTTGAGAAATAGAGAAAAAAGAGGAAGCTCTGAACAGTAGTTACCTTTTGTAAGGAAAACTTATACTTATAGGAAATCTCCATTTGCTAGAGTATGTCCCTCTCTCGAGAAGGATGACTAAATTACAAGAAACTCAACAATGGAAAAGGTGCCAACTTAAATCTGCATAACAAATCTTACTTCGGTTTACCATACTTTCCCTGGTCACCTTCCCATTTCTGGCCTCTTCCATGCCCTCTTTTTGTCTTCAGCTGAAGATAGTCTTTAATATTTAAGCCTGAGTTCTAAACCATCTCTAAGAGTTATTCATTTTTTTCTTGGATATCTACTATGTATACGCGAGGCATACCTGTTAATAAACTTATGTTTGTTTTTCTCTTATGAATTTGTCTTTTTGTTACAGAGTTCACAGCAGAGAATTTAGCAGGGTAGAGGGAAAATAATTTTTCCTCCTCTACAAGAGTAAATGTATTATAGTAGTAATATATGTAAAATACTTAGTCCAGATGCAGACACCTTGTAAAGCTATAACTAATGGCAGTTCTCATCATCATCAGATGCTTCAATAAAGCATTCATGAGAATAGACATAGACAAAGTTCAAAGGACAACTCTAAGACACCAACCAACAGGATTAGGTGGAAAACAGGCCCTAGGTTCAGGGCCCAAAGACCCCAGGAAAGATAAGAGCAATGGATTTGAGAATCATGGAGAAGTGAAGATGAATCTGATCAAGGTTTTACTCAAGCCCAAGGTAGGCTTGGTGGGTAGCCTAATTTATTTGAAAGGGCTGTAGTGGGGGAGACAGAAGAGCAAGGGCAAAAACGAGGTGAATTTGAGTCTTTAATATAAGGGATAAAATATAACTAGTAAATATCATAAAGTTATGAAGGTAGAATTATCATAAGCAGACTTGGCCACAAAGGGGCATAACTTGTCAAAAGAAACAGACTTGAATGGAAGGGAGGGCGATTAATGTTGTATGTCAAGAAGATAACCACACATGTGGAAACCCGGAGCTGTTAGGTGGGAGAGTACAGTGGAGAATATCGGGATAAGGATAAAGGTAGAGAGATAGCAAAAATGATACAGTTGTAGGAGGATACTAAAGGCAGTTTCATCAGAAGTAGGAAATATAAGTTGTGTTTTTGAATCAGACATAAAAGGCTGGCCAAGCTATCTAGAAAATTATCCTCAGTTCAGTTAAGAACAACACATCAAATAAATACTAAAAAGTCATAGTATCATGGTGGTTAACTTAATGGACCACAAAGGTGAACATATCTAGCTTTAGATGTGTTGTATGACCTTGAATAAAGTAAACTCTATTAGACTTGATTTTCTAGCAATTAAATTTAGGATGATAAACAAAGCTCTTGTGAGGAGAACACAGTCTTTGAAAATGGTTAAACATTGTCTTAAAATTGTATCTGCCATTTAACATAGAAAGTAGCAAAAGAAGTTGTTATTTTGGGTTTAATTTTGACTAACAAAAAGAATCTGTGAGTGAAGTTGAGAACTTCAGAAGAAAGGGGAGGGGAAAAAAAGTAATTACATCTATTAGAGTCCTGGAGAAAGAGAGAAGCACTCAAGGCTGAGCCTTAGATCAGAATGTTCCACTGCAGTCTTCCAAGATTTCCCAAAGCACAATCTGATAAGAACATTGTTTTTCCTCTTTCAATCAGACCACCCAGGCTGCCACACATTTCACACCTCTTTGAAACATTCCTTTTTCTTTTGTCTCTCGGCTTGACATTTTGGGGCAAACATCATTTTTCCCTTAAGTGGTTCTGAAAAAGTGCTGAAGTCAGAGTCAGGAGAACTCAAGTTTTCTGTTTTATTTCACAACCATGCACATGGCTGCCACCTTTTCCCCCCATTACTCTTAGTCTTTCTCTTTTCTCTTCTACTCTCTCTCTCCTGCTTCTCTCCATCCAGATTTATCCAAACTTAAGTTCCAAATATATAGATTGAAAGAGAGAGGGCAGAGAGAGCTTGAGATAGGTGGGTGAGGCTAGGTCAGTGGTGGGGGCGGGAGTTGATGGTACAGGTTAACCTCCTACCCCCCACTTGAGGCAAACCTAACATTTATTCCTGTCTTCTCTCCTGACAACAGAATTCTAATTGTACTCAGAACAGCACTGTGCCCTGACCAAGGTAATGAATCACGATTGGGTACAACAAATCATTATAAACCTGCTCTGCTTCCCCAGCCTCCCTTCCTGGACACAAATTTCTTGAAGTTAGGAATGACTATGAGACTTGCTTTGGCTAATTAAATATGAGTGGAAAGTTCACCTGTCATTTCAGGATGGAGGCATGTAATATCTGATGTACAATACTCCATGTTTTCTTTTCCTATCTCTAAGGTGAAAGAAAAATAACCTTAGCCCTATTTCACTGTTCTACTTACCAATTGCTGCATAACAAATAACCCAAAAATTAGTGGCTTAAAGCATCATGTAATGCAGGAGGTCAAGCCCAGGGATCTCGACTGCTCATTTGGATAAGCCAAAAAGACCACAAGGAGGACTGGCTGGAGCAGACACAACCTTTATTACTCACATTACAGGGAGCACCAATGATGGCAGTTCAGTAAAGCAAGACCGCACCACCCTGAGTTTGAGACTTATCTTAAGGAGTCCCTAACAAAAGGTGTGTATGTCTTGTGCGTGACACTAAACTATATTACCTCAGTGTGTACATGCAGAGAGAAAAGGTCAAGAAGCAGTCACAAGACAAGAAGCCACTCCCAAAAGGAGATAAGGGGGGAATTGCGATCCTTTTCCAAAGCAATACACATTTCTTCTGGCCAGGGGCCCTCCGCCCAGCCTTGTGTTGTGGGGGTTGGAAGAACCACGTCCAGCATGACCCCACACTGCACCTCAACGTTGCTCCTCCATGTTACATTCTTCCGATAGGGGACCTGCGTGAGAAGCATGTTGGCACATTGCATCCATAGGCCACAGATACAGTAAAGGCTACACTCCAAGACCAACAATGCAAGACAAAACCCAAAGAGAGCTAGGAGAAGGGAACACCTTCAAGAACCTAGAGAATTCCACCCAGTTGTAAAGTGATCAGAGGTTATGGCTGATTTATGATTAATCTCAGCTCCTAGGGCAGTTAAGGCTTAGGGATACATTGTGAGAATTATCAGAGATATATATGCAACACTTGGTGTGCAGAATGGCACAGGTGCCCCTCTGGACTTCAGAGAGTAAGTCTAATATCATTCTATTCTGCAGCACAACTTTTCCCATTTGAGTTACCTCATCAGAAACCAGGGCTATAGCATGTTTGGTGTGGTTAAGGACTATTGCAGTGTGATTTGCTAGGGCCTTAATGACTTCATGGGTTAGAATAGTACCTCCAGGGTGCACAAAAATGGCTAAGGGGTACAACTACTAGTCAGAGTCCTTGACTAGGTCACATGCCTTAAATGAGTTCCAATCTCGAGGAACATTTGGAAAAATATTTAACAGTCACCCTGGGATGTATGGTTCTACCAAGGTGCAAAGCTCAGTCCAATTAGATGGGAGATAAGGCCAACCATATTGGCCACAGGCCCACTGGGCTCTCCATTGGACAGGATGGGCCTGTGTCCCACTAGTAGACTGCCGCAGTGGTCTGTAGCAGTCATTACTGCTATCTTCTTGAAAGGGTTGTCAGCATTCACCCCATAATCTAAACAGTCCCATTTACAGTACCATTTCTGTTCAATACCTATGGGCATGGATTGTCGCAACTCTACCTGTAATGCCGACAGCCACCCCACACCATCCCAAACTGCATATGAAAGCCATGGCTCAATGAGGGTAGCTTGTTCCCTCACAAGGGAAAACACCTTTCCATGCATCTGCATGAAGAGAGGGTCAGGAGCTTTCCAGCCTTGCAGCCAGTCCCAACATGTCTGGTTCACAGAGGGGATCCACCGTGGTAGGCTGGCAGAGGTAGCAGTGGGAAATTCAGTGCAGACCCAACAATCAGAATGGTTGCTGATGGCTGCTACCGTACAGGCCCACTGTAGAAAGGAGTTTCCAGAGCAGAGTCTAAGGGTGATAAGAGAGATGTTTAATAGGAACTAATAAAGGTAGATCTTGGCAGTCTGGCAATACACATGCAACAATCTGATCTTTGGTTAATATGATTACACTGACTGGTGGATGCCCTGGCCATTGGTACCATGCCCTATCTGGTCCTAGGCTAAGGGTCTCCTGCACTTGAAAGGCCAAGGGAGGTGTGCATACCTGCCATATGCTGTCCATGCTGGCCTGTGCAGGAGCCCTCATATACCAAGTATCCTTGGGCACAGGGCCTCATCCCTCTTAAATAGTAGGCCCAAGCATGGGAAGCAACCTGGCCCAGAAGCTTCTGCAATTTTTGGTTCAGAGAGTTCATTGTTAGTTTGTTTCTCTGTTGGAGTCATGCACTCCACTTAGTCAGAGTGGCCATCTGTGCTACCTAGCTCTCGGGTCAGTTTACAATGCCCTGTACTTACCCAGCAATGGGATTGGTAGTATGTACTCAAACCTCAGCTGGTCTGGTAATGGCTTCAGTAGCCAGGAGAGCTTGGTAAACAGCATTCACTTGTTGTTCTATTGGGCTCTATCAAGCCTCCACCTACTTCCAGAGCTGGAACCTGAAGCCAGTTGTCACCTTGGTCTGCCTGTACTGATGCTAGGGGCCCCAGGCATGGCCTTTAGGGGTGACGTGGACATCTAAACCACTCACCTCAGATTGATCTATGACACCTAGTGCCTGGTCTTCACTGTTTGCTTAGCAGCCTTAAAAGCCTGATCATGCTCTTCCCCCCAATCCCAGGTGGCTCCCTTGTGGGTGAGGCAATAAAGAGGGTGCACTAGCTGAGCTAAGTGTGATATAAAAACCTGCCAGTACCCCAGCAACCTTAAAAATTTTTTGTAATTGCTGTGGCTTCTGTGGGATGGGGAAATCCTGAATCTTATCTATCATGGCAACAGGCAACACCTTTGTCTTAACTGACTAAACAACACCCAAGAATTTGACAGACAATCCAGGTCCCTGGATTTTGTTGGAATTGACTGCCCATCCTCAACCCTGGAGGTGAGCCAATATCTTTGGAGCAGCACACTCTGTAAGAGAATCAGAGGTCAGCATAATATTATCAAGGTAATGGTACAGTTTCACAGAGGATGGTACAGTCCATAAAGCTAAATCTTCAGCTACAAGGCCACAGCAAACAGTAGAGCTGTGCAGGTGACCTTGAGGCAGAACAGTAAACGTCCATGGCAGCCTTCCCAGGTGAAGGCAAACTGGTCTTGGCTCTCAAGATCAATATCAATAGAGAAAAAGGCATTAGCTAAATCTAATACATAACAGTATGTGCCCAGCTCATGGCTGAGCTGATCTATGTTAGGCACGGCTGAGAAGAGAGGGGGAATTATCTTATTTAGTTCTCTATAATCAACAGTCATGTGCCAGATTTCATCCTGCTTTCAGACAGGCCACACAAGTGCTGTGGGTTGGTCTGATGATGTTCATCTTAGCCAATTCTTCTATGGCCTCCCCAATCTCCTTATGGCCACCCAAAAGGTAATATTGCTTGGTGGCCACCATTCTATGGGGAGCGGGAAGTGACACAGGGGAGTGTCTGGTATGCCCCCTCCAAACAGCCTTCACAACCCATATTTGGAGGCAAAACTCCCCCATAGTGGTCTATAGGCATGTGCCAGCTAGAATGTTAATTTCTAGGGTATACTCAGGGATAGGGGAAACATAAACCATATAGGGGAGTGGTGGTAAATGCCGTATTCTAAGAACCATTGTTGCTGCTTGCATGCGAACGGATTGTCCTTCATAGTCATCAATGGCAGTTATGGGCACCCTAAATCTCTCTGGGTTACCGTAAATAATAGAACACTCTGCACCAGTATCAACTAAAGCCAACACTCTTTGTACATTCTTGGGGACCAATAAATAGCAAGTTCTACATGTGGCCCCTGGTCCCCACTGGGTCCCCATAAATGGGTACCTCAACCATCCCCCTATGCAAAAGTGGCTCCCAATGAATCATCCACCAGATGGATCAGAGGCAACTCCACAAGAGGGGTAGCCATGAAGTTAGCCAAGCATGGCACTGGCTCTGGGAGCACCGATTGGACTGTTCCAGTTGACGGTGTCCATTCCAATGTTTGGACAGTAGATGTCGTTATGGGCTGGAACTATTGCTCAGGTTTCAATTGCTGCCACAGACTTACAAGAACACAGTTAGGCTTTTTGTCTATCTTTATCTACCCCAGCCTTTACTGGATCATTCCATAGTTGTTTGTGTGTTACTTTCCATGGACCTTTCTGCTTACATTTCACAGTTATGTTCCCTCTCTTTTTTCCTTCTTTGTCCTTCTTTTCTACCTGTATTACTCCTTTCTTTTGTCTTGGTAGCTCTGCTTCCCCTGGGTCAGCGACTGTCTGTGCCATTTCTTGTACAAAATCGCTCACCTTGGGCAAAATAGGTATCAGTGTGCCGAAGTAAGACTGGGTACTATTTGCACAACCCATTCCCTGTCATTTCTGTGGTAATTCTTTCCATATCTGGCCCACTGAACTGTGGGTTATGGATGGCATGTTCCATGCCTAGCTCCATGATGAACTGCTGGAATTTCAGTGAACTGGTCCAGCGTGGGTTAGAGGAAGGTAGACCTTCCTCATTAAGCCATGCCATACTATAGCCACATAAGGGGGGTAGTTGTGTGACCAGCTTGGGCTCCAGCCTCGTGAATTCTTTGTCTCAAAGAGGGATGAGTTATGACAGAAGACATGTTTTAATTCATCCCCCGTAAGCAGAATACCATCAGCTCCTATAGCCCACAGCCAGAACAGCCACCCTGCGATGGATTTGGACCCTTTCTGTTCGAACTTGGTAGCCAGCTCTACTAGTTTTGAGGGGGTGTAGTAGTGGACCCACCATAGTGTGCAAGGTGGCCTGGGGAGGTGGCACCAGAGTGTCCTGTGGCACTGGTGGCTGTTGGGTCTTAATCTTCTGAGTCATAATTGCACAAGCCATAAATTTCCCTTCTTCTATCTATATAGCCTCCTGGCTCTCACCTATTATGATCTCTTTGAGTAAGTTGTACTTTGAGCCACAGGATCCCACTCGCGAGGATTCTGGTCAGACTGTGCCATGATCCCTGTACACAGGTGGGCGCTAGTCGCCATCCCCATCCCCTGGGAAAACCGGTACTTCTCACTAGTCTGTTCTAATCCCCTCTTTAGGGCGTCCTTATTGTCTGCTGTTAGGAGACACATATCCCTTTCTATTTTCAGTTCCTCTTCTAAATGCACAGAGCGCGCCTCTGCCTCTATCTGTCCCTCAGTTACTTTTGGGTCACTGCCAGCATTAGCCAGCCCACAACATGGCAACATGGCCGAGGTCCTTCTTTTTCCCTAGGATACACCGCTCTCCCACATGCTGCCAGGCTTCTAGGAGGCCATTGAGACTTTCAGGGGTGTTCCCCCAATCCCGTGGTGGTCCCCATGTATCAAGAAGGTTTGCCACCTTGTACCACATTGAATTTGCTGGGCAGCCCGGGATTCCTCCCGGCATCCCCCCACTCGGCAAAATGTCGCCAACAGTAGATTCAACTTGAGGAGTTGTTGGGGTATCTGAATCCTGCCCCCAACTACGCCAGTTGTAACACAGGAGGTCCAGCCCCGGGACCTCGACTGCTCATTTGGATAAGCCAAAAATCCACAAGGAGGACTGGATGAAGCAGACATAGACTTTATTACTCACATTACAGGGAGCAGATCGGTGAAGTGGGACTGCACCTTCCTGAGTTTGAGACTTATCTTAAGGGGTCCCAGACAAGAGGGTGTGCATCTTGCACGTGACACTAAACTACATTACCTCAATGTGTACGTGCAGAGAGAAAAGGTCAAGAAGCAGTCACAGGACAAGATGCCTCTCCCAAAGGAGATAAGGAAGGCATTGCAATCCATCTCCAAAGCAATACACATTCCTTCTGGCCAGGGGCCCTCCAGCCAGCATTCCATTATGGGGGCTGAAAGAACCATGTCCAGCTCAACGCCACACACACGTCACTATTGCATGCTTCTGTGTGCTAACTAGACTCAGATAAGACATTCTTTTGTTGATCTCTCTTGAGGTCTCTCATGCAGGTACAATCAGATAGTGGTTAGGGCTGCAATATCCAATGACTCTCTCACATGTCTGGCACCTTGGCAAGGATGGCTGGTAGGCTGGGCTTGGCTGGGTCTCTCTCTTTCTCCGTGTTATCTCAAGGGCTCTCACATTCCATCTTAACTCTCCATGTGGCTTCTCAATGTGATCTTTCTAAAGCATAGTGAAGGATAGCAGAATATACCACCCCAAAATCCACCACCCTGGCATAAGGATGACTTTGAACTGAATGCAATTAAAATAAAGCAGGTAAAAGAAAGCCCTCTTTCTTGTTCCTATTTGCCTAAAAGCAGGACATGAATGGTCCCCCCCATCCCCTTCCCATGAAGGACAGAAGTTAATCACCAAGGACAACTTTAGACACTTAGCCCATAGACTCCACCAGAAGAATGTACATAGCAAAACTTGCCTAAACTAGCTCTTATTTACCATTACTTTCCCAAATTTTTTACCTTCCCATGGAAACTCAAAGTCCTTTTTCTAAGTCTTATCATTTTTTCTAAAAATATGATACCTTGTTAAGATGCTATATAAACTCAAGTTCTAACCACCTCTTTGATTTACTCATCATTAAGTGCTCCCATGTTTATGCATGATATACATGTTAATACACTTCTGTTTGTTTTTCTCTTGTTAATTTGTCTTTGTCAGTCAAGGTGCTTCCCATTGGGGTAAGAAGAATCTAGAAGGATAGAAGGGAAAAAAAAGAATTTTTCCTACCTTATAATAGCTACATGGCAACACAGGGTTCTGAAAAATATAAGCTGCCAGTCTTCTCAAGACTTAGGTCCAGAATTGGCATAACACCTCTACCACCAGGTTCTCTTCATTGAAGAATCCCAGAGTCAGGCCACATTCAAAATTTTGAGAAACAAACACCACTTGTTGATGTGGGGAGTGACATATTTAACATTAGAAAATGCGACCCCCTTCAAATAGACTTGGAGAAGCCCACTTTTGGATGGTAGCAGAAATGATACCCATCTGCATTGTAGCTTCTCAGCTCTCACCCCAAACTCACACTTCTAGATTTTTCTCAGTTTCTTTTGGTCATTTTTATCACCAAAGCTCCATTTATTTCTGTTCTACTTCTTACTCCAGCAGGTGCATAGCTGTACCTTCATTCTCCAAAGTAGTGCTATCACAAAGGTGACAATGGGGAGCAAATGCAGGAAAATCAGATCTCCAACATCTGTGTTCAGCTTCCAAGTCCAAGGGCGGTGCTTTGCGGGGGGTCATCCCTCTCTTCAGACCATTCTCCTGACAAGTTACTGAGGATTGTCCTATATCCCAGGTTTCCTTTTCCCACTTCCCATCTTACACAAACAAGTTCCACTAGTTAGCTCCTTACTTCGTAGAGAAGCACTTTGCCTTTATCATGTTGAACCTTATCTCCGCCTCCACACCTCACAATACTGACCCTGGGTATCATCTTTCACACACAAAAAGCCTATTAACGTGTGCAATGGAAACACAAAAAACGATTTTGTGCTTTTTCTTATTAATATAATAACTTCCACTTTTATCTCGTGTAAATGTCTATACATGATATTGAGCACCCACTCTATACAGGGCACAGTGCTGAGTGATGTATATATGGTGATGAATGAAACAATTTGAATATGTTTTATACTTACAACCAGAAAAAATATGTAGAAGGGGGGAATTGTTAAAACCCTCCATCGATAGAAAAGGACATTTTGGTTTGCATTCTCTCTAATGGAAGTATATGCCCATTCTGAAATGTGATAAAAATTGTTCTTAGTATCTATCCTGAGTCCCTGGCTTTTGAGTCTATCATAATAAATGCCCAGTTGTGTTTGTCTGCTGATAATATTCCTACTCATACCCACTCTCCATTGTCAGGCCAGTCTGATTTCCAAAGAGCTCAAAGCTGCACGCAGTTGCTGTGGGCACTCATGTTGCTTGCAAAAGCCATTCATTGTTAAGAGATATCCCCATCTCAACACAGAATTAAAGTGAATAAGAGAAATATTAAAGTTTCTTTTGTAAAAATAAAGGCTCTGCCAGAACTCTGCTTGCCTTTGGGAAGATTAGGATTGCAACATGAGGAATGCAAAGAAGAAGGGAAATCAATATCCAGCTTTGGACTTCCAGAGCTGTCTGAAACTAAGTAATAGTCTTAAAAGCCAGTCTTTGTCAGGAGAGGAAATGATTTCTAAATTCCTTGAGCTATTATTAACATATCAAGAGCAGAGTCCAGTGAGCAAAATAAAAGTATAAGTCCAGGGAGAGAGAACTCAGGGTAAGAAATGTCCCTGCTACAAAGGGGTATAGGAATTGGGAGATGATGGTGCGGAAAGCCCACCTCCTGGCCCTAAGGGATTATGGGAAGAAGGGAGATGAAGGTTGTAGGACAGATAGAGAAAGGAATTTGTCTTTGGGCTGAAGTCCTAGAGGAGGGAGGTCATCAAATCCATAAGAGGAGATTAGATAGCAAAAGGGCTTCTTTCCTTTCCTCATGCCATATGGGGTGGGTTGGGGATGGAGTGGGGGGTATCTCGTTTTCCAGGGATTCTGCAGTGGGGTGGACAAGAGTTTCAAAGGACAGGGAGATGTGCAGAGAGACAGCTGAGGTAGAGAGAGATCCAGACTCCTTAGGGTCTTTTAGATGTAATGAATCTAGTTCTCAAGTGCCCTCAGGGGACTGCTGAAAGCTGATGAGATTCAGGCTGTGGAACCTGCCACAAAATGTCGATTTGTTAGCAAGGCAGAGAAACTCTATTGCTATAAATTAAAGGTAGGATGAGGAGCAGATATGCTTAGCAGGTAAATTTCTAGTCTAAAGTGTGTCAACAATAAAAAAAAAATGATTTTTAATCCTGAAACTATTCTGTATGATACTATAACAGTGGCTACATGTCATTATACATTTGTTAAAACCCTTGGATTACAGAAATGCGCCCTAATGTAAATTATGGACTTGATGTGATAATGATGTATCAATGTGGATTCGTTGATTGTAATAAATATATCACTCTGGTGTGGGATGTTGACAGTGGGGGAGGCTGTGGGTATATGGGGGTAGGGACTATATGGGAAATTTTTGTACCTTCCATTCAACTTTGCTGTAAATCTAAAATTCCCCTAATAAGTAAAGTTTGTTTTTTAAGAAAGAAAAAATTTAAATAAGGTAAAACATTTATCTCCCCATGAGAGCTAGATTTCTTATTTCCTTTTCTGTCCTCAATGTAACACCTAGAATATTTACTCAACATAAAATATTTTCAGTCAAACATACCATTAATTAAAAAAGTTAATGTGCTCTCCCCACTGCTCAAACAGGGTAAGTCCTGCTGCTACCCAGTGGGAGGCAAGTTCATGAGGATTAGGTCTGTTATGGAAAATAAAGTTGCATGGTTTTTATACATTTGAGATTTAGTTTGTCTTGAGTTTGCAAGTTTATTCCTTGTATATTCCTCAACAAATGCAACAGGTTTCCTACAGAGATAAATTCTGCAGCTCTCCCAGGATGGAGAAACAGCCATAATTTTTAAAGAAAATATATTTCTTCCCATGTTATTAGCAACCATTATTCTTTTAAAACTCTCCCTTTTTCTTATGCTTTATTTAGAAAGACCCAGAACTGAGAAAACACAGAAGTCAGATGGATTACTCAGCAATTTCTAGCACCTGCCCTCCGAAGAGCTTGACTCTCAGTAGCTCCAGCATTTTTGCTTTGTCTGGGAACTGTCAGAAGCTCTGGCCAAACACTCTGTGGAGAGCGGGCCTGGTATATTGGGGGCCACGTCCCCGCTGACCCAATTCTGTGATCTTTTTACATTTCCATCTGTCTCAGCCTCGGGTAATTGTCCTGCTGAATTACAAATAAATAAATAAAATTCTTCTTGTTTAACAGAGATAAAGTTGGGATTTTTCAAAAAGTGTTTTTAGTAAAAAGAAACTAAGAGAGAATAAAAAGCACCAAAGTAAAAAAGAAAAATGATAATTTTTTTAGATTACTGATTCATTATAGTAGACAAAAAATGCCTAGGGAAAGATCACTTCAGACGTATAAGCTTTTAGGGCATTCAGCCATGGCTTCCTTTTCTTTTTCTTCATTTTGCCAGGGAACGCTTGTCCCAGATTCAGAAATGTCTTGTGATTCTCTTCTTCCTTTAAGCAGTGGTTTTCAACTGCCGGAGGGTGGGGGGGGGGGGGACAATTTTGCTGCCCAGGGAACATCTGGTAATATCTGGAGACTTCTGGTTGTCACAACTTAGGGAGCGTGGTGTTACTGGCATCTAGTAGGTAGAGGCCAGGGATGCTACTAAACATTCCACAATGTACAGGACAACTCCCCACAACAAAGAATTACCCTGCCGCAAATGTCAATATTGCTGAGGTTGGGAAACTCTGCCTTAAGGAGAGGCATGGGGAACAACCCCATTTCAAGAATCATATACAATATGGCAATTAATTGCTATGGTCAGAGATGACACTTAATGAAAATGAGAAACAATCATAATTCTAAGTTAATTAATCAATCAATTTCTCTATCAAATATTTTTTGTTATCTACTGTGTGCATGGCACTGCTAAGCCTGAACAAGACAGACAGCCTCTGCCCTTGCATGATCTATGGACAATTGCAAAAGGAAGTCATTAAGCATAAAATTGTACAAATGTATTATTTAATTGTAATTGTGATAATGCCACAAACAAAAGCTATGGGTTGAGAGAAGAATGTTTTCTAAAGGGAAAATAAACTCCTCTAAAATCAATAGAATTTTGTTATATTTTCTAAAAATTAAAATTCCATGAAAAATCCTTAATGTTTTATTCCCTTGAATATTCACTATGATTGTTTTCAGTGACAGAGTCTCCTTAGTCTTCTTTGGTTTTCCGAAGGAGCACCATAACTCTTCTTGTTTTCAAAATGTCCATTAAATTTTTTCCAATGTCATAGCCTATTGAAGTTTGTTTGCTGCTGAGCACAAGCCCAATCTTCCCTGTGGACACCAGAGCAATTTTAGGAAGGGATGGGGTTGCAGGGAAACCTTGGTTTGTTCCAAAAGTTAAGACCAAAATGACAGCCTCCAATCTCCAGGTGGTGGTCAATTCCCTTTCTTGTATATTCAGTAAGTGGCAATACCTCCTATTTTACAATTTGGGTTTATGGTCTTTCCTCAGGGATGTTGACTGGGGAAGTCTTCCTTGGGAAAAGAAATATTTAAGTTGAGATCTAAAGAATGAAAGTCTCAGTAAAGCTGGAGGAGGGAGAGGCAAACATTCCATGAATATGAAGGTCATTTAGCTATAAGTTGGCATATCAAAATTATCCTTGGACGTGGAAGAAGTACTCACTATGGTCCCTTGCTTCTTTGTTCTTATTTGTTTCTTCAGAGATCAAAACCTTACTTTTACACTTGATCCTGGATGTGTAGCCCTATATGGGAAAAGGGAGTATTGGCAGAATTTGTTTTACAGTAAATCACTAACTGAGAATTAGCAACTAGCTATCCAGCAACTTTATAACAACACACAAATGCAAGCAAAACAGAGCAGTAGGTATTTCCTACTGACAATTCACAGGCGTGCAGCAAATATTTCTTGACGGAGTGCCATGCCAAGGCAGAATTCCATTTCCCTTTTGAGGTCAAAGATTCCGTATAGCATCTGATGAAGATTATGGAATTCTCTCCTGAAAAAAGACACCAATGCACATACATCTAGAGGTCTGCATATACTTCATGGGAGTCTGAGTTCCAAAGCTTGTCCATCTCAGATTAACACAGCTGCTCTCAAGCTGTAACAATGAACACGGAAGAACATGCTGGTGGTGGGAGATATTGTGTCCTGTCTTGGTGGTAATGCATTTGAGGTACATGTGGCAGGATATTCAGGTGGAAATGTCCCATGAGCCATTTAAAATGCTTCCTGGTTTTGTACAATTTTGTAAGTATGTTTAAGTCGAGAGGAAGTGGGTGGGTATGCATCAGTACAATGGGTCTCATCCCGGAGTCCAGGCTCTCCTGTATCCATAGTTAGACATTTTTTCTTTAGAAAAATGTTCATTGTAGAAAATTTTCTTGGGTTTCTGCCTATTTAAAATATGACCCACCCTTTGTACTTTTTAGGTCTTGTTCATAACCACTCTCCATCGCAAAGCCTGGTTAAAGAAAAGGCCAATCATGTGGTTTCTGGGGAGCCACTGTATGAGGAGAGGCTGAAATACTGCATGTGGTTGAAATAAATCTTTGGTAAACTGAGCCAGCCCATGCCCCACCTCCTTGCCCTGCTCAAGTAGCTAAACTGTCCTCTGATAAAGCTGAGTCTGTGAGCTGCACCTCCTTTCTTTGATGTGGGTATGAGGTTTGGGGGCTCTAGTATGCTGAAAAGCTGTCCCTAAAAATATCCACATCCTAATCCCTGGAACCTAGTGCCTTATATGGCCAAAAAGGGATCTTTGCAAATGTAATTAAGGATTTTGAGATGTGGGGGTTAGTCCTGGGTTATCTGGATGGACCTTAAAAACCACCAGTAGATCTTTCTAAGAAAGAGGCAGAGGGGGATTTGACACAGACAGAAGAGTGGAAGGCAGGTAGGAGAGGAAACAGCGGTTGCAGTGATATGGCCACAAGTCAAGGAACACCAGCAGCCACCAGAGCTGAGAGCAAGGAATGGAGTCTTCCCTAAAGCCTCCGAAGGGTGCACAGCCCCGCTGACACCTTGCTGTCAGCCCAATTCGTTTCAGCCTTCTGGCCTCCAGAACTGCGAGAGAAGACATTCCTGTTGTTTTAAATCACCAAGTTGGTGGTTACTTGTTACAGCAGCCATTGAAAACTAACTAGGGGCTAAACTAAACAATGGAAGAGAGGATGAACTGTCTACATCAGAGCCTATTTGTCTCAGATTTTTTATGAAGGTTTCCATTTCCTTTCCATTTTTAAACCCAAATATTTCTGAATCCACATAAAGCTTCTTCTCTCACTTTGATGTGAACTGTGAAGTTCCCTGTCCTATGCACGCTGAGTAACTGATTTCTGATTCACTAGTACAAAATTCTATTTTGTTTACTTGCCTTCTTCTCCCTAAGCTTATATTCCCTGCCTCCAAGTAATCATTTATTGTTTTGGAAGAATCAGTCACTCTCTCTCTGTTTCCTTCCCCTTCCCCCTCCTCTTGTGCTTGGTCTTAAAATAAAAATTATGCACAATAAGCAGCCTCTTCTTGCTGCTCTTGTTATTTCCTTCACTTGCCAAGCTGTAAGGCTCAAAGGCTGCTTGCCACTCAGCGTTTGAGGTCACCTCACACTCTGAAGCTGTCTCCAGCAGCTGACAAGTCAACAGAAATGATAGTCACAGATGCCTCCATCGTTCGTTCTGGAGAGTCACTCTGAACATTGTTCTGTCAGGTAAGAAGAAAAGGAAAATGATATTTCATGACTGAAATTTTTTTAAACTGAGAAGTGAGAAATCAGTTGGGTCAGATGATTATTTTAAAATAACCATTGGTGATGGTGGGAACTAAGAACAAATCTTTATCAGAGAATTTGGAAAATCAAAACAAGCCATATGAAATCCGTTTGCATGGAAGACCCCCTAGTGCTTCAGGGAGAAATGGTACCAAGAGGACTCTAGGAGCACTGCCAAGAGATGGGGCTCCAGGAACTCGGAAGAATATCATAATGCAGAGGGTCAGCAAACTGGCTCACAGCTCAAATCTGGCCCATCACCTACTTTTACAAATAAAGTATTATTTGGACATAATCATGTCCACTTATTTACATATTGTCTATGGCTACTTTTGCAATGCAATGGCAGAGCTTAATAGTTGTGACAGAGACTGTATGGCACATAAAGCCTAAAATATTCACTATTTTGCCTTTTATGGAAACAACATGCCCATGCCTGTTATAATGAAACTGTAGCAGCAGCACTGGGTATAAAGACTAAGCTGTACCAATGAGAAATACCAAGAATTACCTAGGGTGTGAGTTTCTTAGGACTGCTCTAACAAATTATTGCAGACGGGTGGCTTAAACAACCGAAGTTTGTTGTCTCATGGGCTTGGAGGCCAGAAGTCCAAAATCAAGTTGCCAGCAAAGTTGGTTCCACTGAAGGTTCTGAATGAGACCCGACTCCACACCCCTCTCCTAGTTTCTGGCTGCTGCCCGGGGTCCGTTGCGTTCCTCAGCTTGTAGGCCTATGATTTCAATCTGTCTCCATCTTCACATTGTCTTCTCCATTTCTGTCTCTTATAAGGACATGTCATTGAGTTTAGGGCCCGCCCTAAATTTAGGATGATCTCATCTTGAGGTTCATAACAATTCATTACATCTGCAAAGAGCCTTTTGATAAAGTCACATTCATAGGTATTGGAGGTTAGGACTTGGACATTATATTGAACACTCAACTGCACCAGCAAAACAAATATTAGCCACTTTGGGGAAAAGGAGGCAGCCTCAAGGGTTTGGAGATTGCTATGAATATCACTTACCTATTCTTTTTAATATAGTTTATTTTTTATTGTATTTTCTTCCCATTACCATTTATTCCCCTCATATCCTTTTCCATCTCTACCTCCCTCCTCTCCTCCAGTCACCACCTCACCCACTGTCAGAATATGGCTGCAACAGGACTGCCTGCCTGGATTTTTGATGTGATTTTTGATGTATGCAAATGAACCATATGCAAATTAACCTGGACCTAGTCTCTCCCATAGGAAATAAAAAAGGACTTTGCTCGAAATGTTGATGGACCTAGTATGATATATTGACTGGCCTGGTGGGGGGAAAAGTAGGGCATTGTAAACAACCTGCTGAATGTGTTGATGGATAAACACACCTAACTGAAATGTATGTTCGGAAAGGTATGGAGTTGGCACCTGCAGAAACACAGGTAATCAATTCTTACGGGCCCTTGTGGATGACTGGGAATCTCCACTCCCTCTTCTTCCCCCTTCCCACTTTCCCCTTTCCCCTTGTTCCAATGGGTCCCTCAAGGTGATCCAGAGTCTCCTTCTCCTTCCCTTGCTCCTATGGGCCCTTGGGTTGGTCTGGGAGTTTTCTTTTCCCTCAATAATCCTGGTGTAAAATTTTAGACTGTTCTCTGGGTGATTTTTCAGAGCAAAGGCAGCCTGATATCTACTATTGAATGTAGCCTCAGGAGACAGTGATTATGTAAATATTTAATTAATTTTGACATAATTTTTACATTTAAAAAAATATTAAATTCACAGACAACCCTGAGCTTTAATCCTATAATTTTTCTTTCCTTCCTTATTTAATTTTGTGTCACCTCATTTTATGGTCTACATGTAGGAACCGTGGGGGATTTAAAGCTCTTGTAGTCCTAAAAGCAGCAAAGTGAGCAAACAGACAGCAAGGAGAGGAGGAAAAGCTCACGACCAGAAAAATGGCTTCCTGCAGCATCCATTGTTGACTCAGACTAATGAGAGAAGCATCATCTTATGAAGCTGTTACCAACATGAAGCAAATCCAGTGAATGTTCTCAAGTCTGCACAAATTTTTTGTCAGAGAAGGTTTTTGTTTTGGTTTTTTTTTAACCTGTGACTTGAAAACAAGGAAGCGTTGCTGCACTCTGTGTATCTTAGCTTGTCCTTTGTTTTGTTCGCTTTACCAAGTTCCAGACTAACATTTAGCAGACAAAACTTCGGGGAAAAGGAATGCTGCTCCTCTTTCTGTTAGGATTTTTTTTCTTTTTCCCTCCATCAAAATAGGTACCATTCCGACCAGAATTCCCAAGTGGGGGTAGGAAAGGAGGGGAGAAAACGCACAGCCAAGTTGACAAGTCTTTTGGAGGAATGTCTGAGTAGAAGTGACAGTTTTCTCATAGGGATTGTCCTTGATTGGCAGGAAAACCAAACTGGAGAAAGAGAATCAGGGAGCTGAGGACTATTCTCCCAAGAATAGAAAATGGCACTACCTTAAGGATGTGCTGCCGATGGGGAAACATGGCATGAGAGATGAGAGTAACATTAGGTGCCGGTAGGAATTCCTTGTGTTAATGTCTTTCTACTTGAAATACTTTGAATCAGCTCTGTTTTCCTGTGTGAACCTTGTCTATTACCTCCAGGATCTGGGACAAATCAAGGGTCCCTGATTTCCTGTAAATTTTAGATATTTTCTAAGGATTCACACTGATGGCATGTTGGTTTCTTTGTTTTTTCCTCATACATGACAAAGTTTCCTGTGTTCATTAAATGTGACTTGCATTTCCTAAGCTGCCCAAGCCTAAGTTAAAAAATAGGTTATAACAATGATTCCCCAAAATACCTGTATATAGCACTTCTCTGAATGTACTTAAGGGGAGGTAAAATTTTTTCTCTACCCTCTTACGATTTTTGGCTGGTATTGATATAAAGGCATGTTTAATAGGAGAAAGCATACATATTTTATTCACATGGGCACAGGCGCCCTCACAAGAAGAAAGAAGACCTAAAGAAGTAATTTAGTCTGAGTATTTATATAGTGGGTATTTACCTGGGACATATATGGAAAAGTAACTGTACTGTATTAGAAATTAAAACTGAGAAATTTAAAAAAAAAATAAATGGATAGTATTTATTTGTTTACAACTCCAGGGAGGTCCCATGTCAGTAAACAGTCGTGGCTTGTGCCTCCCACAGCTACCTTCCGTGACAATCACTGCTCAGGGAAGCATAGTGGAAGCATTTGTAATGCCACAAACGTCAAAGAAGATGAACTTATCTCTAACATACCATCCTTTTTAAAGGCAGCATTTTCCATAACAGTTAGTACAGAGTGCTTGCTAGTTAACCACAACCATACATCCCAGATATTCCAGTTCACTGAGGTTTAGATTCTTAAAGTCATGGTACCAGGGATAGAAAAAATTCCCTTAACTTTTTAAAAGTTTCTTTATTAAATTACTTTAACAATGATAAACCTATTACATGTTAACTAATAAATTTTTATGTAAAATAACTATTTTGTAAAATTTTTTAAAAGAAGAAAAATTCTTCCAATAAACCATAAAAACAGAAATATGTTCTTCTAACATATCGCTCTTAATGGCCTCCAGTCAATCCTACTCTCTTTCCCACAAAGACACCCAAAAGATAAATGTGATAATCAAGTCTATTCGTAGTCTAACTCACTAATAAAAAATATAGACATATCTTACTTCTTAAAGCTAGAGGAATCTTCATCATCATGTACCAATTTCCAAATAAATAATTAACTAATTATATGAGAGGCTAGAGGAAGCTAAGAATCACTTTAACAAGGTCTGCTTGTACAGATTTCTCTCAGCCTCAACACCCTGACTCATGATAAAATGTTTCCTTTTCCTGGCAAAGGGAGGGCACCTTTCACATGGAAATTTTCTCTCTTGTTTTTAGGGAAAAAAAGGAAGGTCAGAGTCCCCTTCTGGTATCTGCTGTTTTTCAAGTACTTTTAACTCAAAATTATTGATATGCCCAGCAGCACATTTTGGAGTGGCATGTCCTGAACTCTTTCAGTAGCCATCTATTCTGATGGAACAAAAGTCTCTTTCAAACCTTTTAAATAAAGTTTCAGTATGTTGTAATTCACAGGCTAATGCACAGGCTTGGAAGTCAGAGACCTGGGTTTATATCCCGATTCCACTAAGTAACTACCAGTTGACTTCCCTAAGCCTTCTTCCTAATACACATATAAAGTGGGGATAAAAACATACCTACTGTACAGAAAGGAGTTTTAGCAGGCCTGAGAGAGCTATCATCAGAAAGGCCTGATTGCAAGGTGGCCCTTGGCTGGTGCCTGGCAACAAGTTTTGGGAGGTTTCCCACCACTCTCTAAAGATAAGCGTGGCTTACTGGTCCTAAACTATTTGTAAAATAATGTGGTTCATGTTGAACACCTGCTTTCCTTTTGGGAGTCTGGAATTTTGGTATATGCTTGGCAGAAAGTGTCAGCATGGCCAGCGCCCAGTAAAAACCCTGGGCACTGAGTCTCTGATGCACTTCCCTGGTAAAAACCACTTCCCATGTATCACAACCTGTTGGAGGAGCTAAGCACCTCTTATGTGATTTCGGACTCTTGGAAGTTTGGATCTGGTTTCCTCATGACTTTGCCCCATGTTCCTTCTCTCTTGGCTGATTTTGCTTTGTTATCTCTTGAGGGCACAGATCTTAGCCTTGAGTAAGACCGTGTCCTGAGTCCTGTGTGTCCTCCTAGGGAATCAGTGAAACAGCATGGAAGGGCTGGGGCGAGGTGGTTCAGAGGACTCTGGTCTTAGTCCATTTGGACGGCTCTAACAAAATATCACAGACTGGGTGGCTTATAAACATTGGAAATTTATTTCTCACAGCTCTAGAAGCTTGGAAATCCATGATGAAGGCACCAGCACGGCTGCCTTCTCCTGAAGACCCTCTTCCTGGTTCATGGCCAGTGCCTTCTTGCTAAGTCCTCACCTGCTGGAAGGGGCTAGGGAACTCTGTGGGTCTCTTTTATTAGGCACAACTTCCATTCATGGGGGCTCCTTCACCACTCAGGCCACTTTCAAAGGCCCCACTTGCCAATGCTATCACCTTTGGGGGCTCGGATTTCATCTTAGCAAACTCCCAGGAAAACTTCCTGGGCTCCTGTTTCTCTTCTCCTTTTTCCCCTTATCTCCCTGTTCTTGGCCAGAAAGGTCCAAGACCCACCTGGCAGGAGGGACAGAAATTCTTATGGATCAAATCAGCATTCTCTTTGGTACATGGGGAAAAGGGAATGGCAGGGAACCTCCATACATTATTTTTGTTCTGACACGCATCCAAATTAGTGTTGTCCATTTCAAAGATGTCACCTTGAGAGGCTCCATCCTTTATCACCAACATCCCAAACCTTTTGGGACACTCATTTTTGGAAATGACTTACAAACCACTGTTAAGAGAATCCACTGCATCCTTTTATGGTCAATTTCCCTAGAATATATCTCCCACCTGGTACCCATATGACTTTCAGGATTTACCTCTTTAATTGCCACAGTCTTCCATTGTTCTGAACAGAGAGAGAACTGACTGGCTTTGTGGCTCTCAGAGGACATTGGGTTTGTCCTGTAGGGTACTGGTGACAGTTAACATTGCCTTGGGATCCCTGGCCATGGACATAGGTACAGGAGAAAGGAAAACATATATATAGAAGAGCAAAACAATGAGAGTAAAAAGGCAAAGGCAAAGTAGAAGAGAGGAAGGAATAAAAAATTAAGTACTGTTGAAAGCAGAGGAACAGTTCATGAGTCAGATTCTCCAACCTCTGAACGTAGTTACTTCTGTTACTTTGACTCACTGCAGCTTCCCAGCCACCTGTGAAAGGGGTGGGATGGGAGAGGAGGTGGGTGGGTGTGAGGAGGAACTAACCAGAGACATCAGTTTTGGGTTTTGTTATCTACTGAGAAGTTGCTCTGTGGATGATTAAACTCTGAGAAAAGAAATTTGGGTTACGAGGCAAACTACCCAATCTTTTAACAGAGAAATTAGCTTGTCCTTTTTATTCAAAGCCAATATCTGGTGTGTGACAGTTGACTACAACAGAATTAATTGTCATATCACAAATGGTAGATTAAGGGGCAGATGAATGAACTAAGCAGGTAGACAGGCCTATTGTAACTGAGAATACAGTTTGATTAATATTACAGATTGAAAGGCTAAGGAACAAAAAAAAGGGGGGGGAAGACTACTTTTTAAAAAGATAGGGAGAAAATTTTATGTGGAGAACTTAAAAAAAAAGGTTGTAAACAATGTACATAATAATATAAAAAGAAAAAAGAAATCCATGTTCATTTCCTACACATCCCCACTTCTAAATTTCACTGATATAGGCAAAAATCACTTCTACATAAGGCTGCCAAGTGTGTGTATGTATATGTCTACATAAAAATAATTTATTTAAATTACCTGAGTTAAGTAGTTGATACTATTTCACATAGTAGGGCAGCTATGGCTATAAGTAAAGATAGGAGAATTGCATTATTTTTTCTTAGCTCTTGAATAATTATTCATATTTGCCTTCAGAATGTAAAATAAGTTATATGACTAATGATAGACCCAGAATTGCTAATGAATAATTTTTACCATTAGCTCTAATACAAGTTTTTAAAACAAAAACATACCATAAACCTATATAAAATCTTGCTGAAATTTTTTCATATTTTCTTTCCATAAGGGACACCCAGAAGCAAACTGCCTGAGGTATTAATCTAATGTTCTGGCATCATGGACCCTATTATTTGATTTTTAAAAGCTAGTCTTTGTTATTGAATCAGAAATATTATAGTTCCTAAGAAAAATCAAGAGATTACTTATTATTTATTAGCAGATGTGTTTATTTTTATTCTACTCAACATTGTAACATTGAAAATTTGTTTTTATAGACTAGTTTGAGATCGGGGTCATTTGGCAAAAAGAGATTTTATAGCAAAGTGCTAAGTGGGAATCTCATGATAACTTGAAAAAATTGTTCTCAAGTGGATAACATACACTACTATTTCTTTTATTAATCAATTGGATATCTTAGAAATACAAAAAACTGCAGAAGGCTCATGCATACATTAAAATGTTTATTATTGGTTTTCATTTTATAAAGTTAAATTTTCCACTATAACTATTCATAGGAAAATCAAAATTTAATACACTTATCATCTTGGTTTCTTTGCACTTAGTTTTGTTACAATAATCTAAAATAGTTCACTACCTTGACTGCAGATTAAATGTATGCTAGCCCTGGCCAGCCTATGAACCAAACTGTTGCTGGTTCGATTCCCAGTCAGAGCACATGCCTGGGTTGCAGGCCAGATCCCCAGTTTGGGGTGCACAAGAGGCAACCACACATTGATGTTTCTCTCCCTTTCTCCCTCCCTTTCCCTCTCTCTAAAAATCAATAAATAAAATCTTTTAACAAATAAATAAAAGTATCTGAGGAGTTAAAAAAAATCCTGATGCCCAGGCAGCAGCCCAGACCAATAAATCAGAACCTCTTCAGGATGGAACATGGTATTTTCTAAAGTATCTCAGGGCAACTAATGTTCCATCAGAGGTGTGATGCCCCCAATTTAAGTTGTCCCCGATCAAGCCTCACTTTAATCGTGACCTCTGACAGAATCACTCCTCTGAACTAAAAGGAGAGGGCATACGTTGTATTATTGCAAGTTAGGTCTGTGTTCCATTGTATTTTCATTTTCAGTACCTGATAGGTGCTCTTCAGCTCGAGGGCCTGACGCACATATTTCCAGCCTGCTCCAGGGAAGAAAGTTGCCGCCATTGAAAGACGGCACATTCCTCCAGAGAATACAGAGGATGCTGTGACTCATTTAGTTACATTACTCAGCTCTGAGTCACCTGGCACCCGGCCAGCCGAAAGTTTCCGAACTTGATGCTTCAGGTCCTTATCCATAGACATTTTTATCCTTGGAGCCGGGACTGACGGTGCCGCTGACTGAGTCAGCGCAGGGCTTCTCCTCGGGACGCAGCGGGAGCACTGCAGCTCCCCGCTGACAGAACCGTATGTTGCACAAACACGATGCACGGAACGTGAGCCAAACATAATTTCCGTCTCCCTCCATCATTTGAAGTTCAACTCAGTGGAGATACGTGTCTCTTATTCACGGAGAAAGTCTTGTGTCACTTAGTGTTAGTCACTTTTAGTTGTAAAACGGCCGCATTTTAGAAACAATATATTCAGGCTCATATAATAATCAAAAATCTAGACTTGGAGTCGGGGTTGGACCATCACCCTTTCTCCAGCCCTGGGCTGCTTCACAAGCCTGCAGTGGGGACGGAGTCTGTGGTCCTTCTTTTCCCCCTTTCTTCCAGCTCACTTGTGCTACCTGTGATTTCTCTCTCGCTGAGCTCAAAGCAGGGAGAAAGAGAGAGAAGGGAAAACCATGTTTGTCATTTGGTCGAACCTGGCGATGGTTAAAGCTGGAATCCCTGGATGGAGTCGGCAGGTCGTGGCAGGTGATTCTTTTCTCATCGGGGAATTTTGTGGGTTCATCAGAGGCTTATTGTTCAGTTCCTTGCTCCTGTAGCTCCCTTGACCTGGGAGGATTGATCCGTATTCTTGGTGGCCAATTGTACACCTTCTTCACTCTGAGATACACCGCTCCAAGAGCTTGCCCAATGTCTCCACGCCACTCTGTTTATAACCTCCTGCTAGTTAAGCAGAGTTTTCAGGGTAGTTGTGTAGCCTATAGGTACTATCTGGCTGAGGGCAGTTCTATAAAGAAGGGGAAAACTGAGTATTATGGGTGGGGAAGGGGGTGGGCCAGTTGGTCAAGGGGATCTGAAAGGGCATTAACAATATCTACTATACCCTCCCTATATCCTCTGTATAAAGATATTTTTTCCCCTCAACCTTGTCTTGATCTCTTGATGCAAGGGTTGTGGAACAGATTCTTAGAGGCATTTTCTTTTAAATTACTAATTGAAAAGGAAGTGTTTATCTCACTTTGGTATCTGAGATCTATCACCTGGCCCCACAATTGAAAAAAAGAGTCAAGAAGAGTTCCAGTCTAACATTCTCTTACTCCAAGGAGTATTCAGGTGTTTAACAACAGTGACCACAGAGCTCAATGCCTTATTCTACAGGACAGAATCCAGAAAGATGAGTGAACTCAAAGCCACAGAGAACGACTTTTAGAGTATTCATGACCACTCTAAGGTTAGAACAGCTTTTTTCAGATGTTACTGAGACATTCAGGACCTGCAAGGAGAATAGGTAGGAGAGACCATGAACCAGTATGAGGATATAGAACCAATATCCTAAAGAAGCCCTGCGTGGGGAGGGGAGTGAGGGACACTCACTCCAGAAAAGCCACAGAAGGGCTGGAATTAATCAGGGGTGAGGAGAAATACAGGGAGCTGACAAAATCAGCTGGCTTCCCATGCCCACTTCCTCCTTTTTCTCCCCTGTTATGCAACTTCCTGATTTCTACTAAAAAAAATAGGAACTCATTTATGACCATTCTTGTCCAGGGTTCTCTCTTCAACTGAATCACAAGGATGTTGGAGTTGGAAAGGACCTTAGACTTTATCTAAAAAAGTTTGTCCCTTTAACAGATCAGGTACTGTGGCATGGAGAGGTTATTATGAAGCACTTGCAGACTAGCAATTCACGGGCCCAACCTGGCCTGCAGTCTTAGTTAGAATATGAAGGAGTTGTAAAGATCAAAAACCCAGGAGATCTCTTTCTCTCTCTCTCTCTCTCTCTCTCTCTCTCTCTCTCTCTCTCTCTCTCTCTCTCTCTCTCTCATACACACACACACACACACACACACACACACACACACACACACTCACACATCTTCTTCTTTTGGAAAACTGGAGAGATCTGGCCACCAGGTCAATAAGATGTGGGAGTTCCATAAATTGGGAGTATGATGACACAGTTTTGTGGCAAACCACAGTTGGCATTGTAAAATTTTGGAGTGAATTACCATGGCTCCAGACACAGAGCTGGCAGTCGGGAATAAGATTCCAAGGTAGAAATGAATCTTGAAAGAAGAGCTGTAGTATCAGGAGAGATCTAAGGTCAGAAGAATAGTCCTAGGACTCAGTTACGTTGCTAGAGCTGGGACCTGACGTCAGAGCAGACCTGGGAGGTGGCTGACTTGTTGCAGAGCCACATAGTCTCTGTAGGTCCCTCCTTGCTGAGCTCCTGGAGCTTAAGGTGGGGGCTCAAGGGGTCAGTTCACTCAGAGCTTAGTGAGGAGAGAGGAGTGTCTCAGGGTCAAACAACCAAGCCAGTGATACATTCCCAGCCAACCTCCTCTGCCAGGCATCCCACTCACCTTATCTCATTCACCTACAAACTCAAATTTTCACATAATTAGAAATTTGACTCTGCCCTGAATCTTCACTATGTCTCTTCTCATATTTATAAATACCAAAAAATGGAACAAAACAAAGGGAAAATTCTTCAGCTTGGTAGCAGGTGGAAAATGAGCCCACGATGCTGTCAAGTATCATGTAAAACAACAATGGTGCTTGTCAGCTGTTACTTTTAGTGGGCATTCGGTTTGATGAAATTGACAAAAGAGGGAACAGTAAGCAACAGCTATGGAGACAGATGGTGAGAGACTTGTCTCTGCACATACAGACACAAAGTTTTACTGAAATACTTCTAAAGGTGACTTTCTTTAAATATGCCTCACTAGGAGCTGGCTCTAGTCTCCAGGACATGGTTTTGCTGTTAAATTGTGGAAAAGATAAATCATTTGATCTGGGCACAAAATAAACAATAAAAAATTCAGCTAGGCTGAATGCATAATAATTACTAATATTCTCTGGGTCTTTGCTATGGGCCAGGTGTCATGCTAGCTGCTTTACGCTTCAATTAATTTGCATGTGAAGAAACTGAGGCTTAGAGAAGTGAACTAAGTTACCCACATCCACACCACAGGAGAGTAGAGCCTGATTTAAAGCAGCTTGGCCAGTACTTAGAGGTAAAGTATGTTAAGCCCTCTCCAGTGGAGCAAGCCCTGATATGGCAACTTGTCACTTGACTACCACAGCATCCAATACTAAAGAATTCCAGTCTACCAGAGTAGTTGATACATTGCACTGAGGGTCTAAATTAATGATTTCCTTGTGTTCATGTCCTTCCTGATAAGACTTGTAATTATAACCATGAGGGCAGCCAGGCATAGTAATGGCTAACATTTAGTCTGTGCTTACTATGTATTACGTACAGTTGTAAACCCTTTATATGGATCCTGGATTTTATTTGATTATTCAGGTATTTGTTTATTAATACGTTGGTTATATGGAATTAATAGGAGTTTCCCATGTAATATAAATATAGATATATAAAATATATACAGGGCTGGACTAAAGTAAGTTTACAGTTGTTCATATGGAAAATAATACAGTAATTAGGAAAGGAAGATGGCAGCAGCCATGCAACAGGATTTGGCTCAGCTCATGAATTCAAGTGGCTCTCGTAAGGATCTGGTGGGCAAATTTTTTTAGACTTCCGGTCAAGATGGAAGCATAGATCAACCTGCTTCGCCTCCTTGCACAACCATAAGAAGGATCACAACTAACCTCAACAAAAAACATCCAGAACTGCCACAAATCAAACTGTATTAAAGTCCAACAAACAAGGATTTAAAGAAGAAATATTCACATAGAAGGGTAGGAGGCGTGGCGATGGGGAGCCGGGGTGGAGAGGATGCTGTGTGGTGGAAGTGAGGTGGTGGCAGTGAAGTGGCAGCAGCAGTGGCCAGTGAAATGGGCAGTCCCACATTAATGTGTGGTGGATCAAACGATCCCAGCCTCAGGACAGACCATGTAGTCTAGGGTTCCAGAACCAGGAAAATAAAGCCTCAGAGATTCTATCTGTGAAAATCAGTGGGGGTTGGGATGGCAGAAGAAACTGGCATTCTCTCAGGAGAGTCCTAGAATGTATGCAAACACACCCACTCTGCAAACCACCGCCAGAGCAACACCTAGAAGGGCACTAGTCACATACAGGAAGTGGGTGAAGTGACTAGAAATGGGGTGAGTGACGAGCAAGCCTCCAGCAGCCAGGCAGCATCATTGTCCCCTTTCAGACCTCTCCCCCACATACAGAGCATAAAGCAGTGAAGTGAGTTGCCTCCCCTGGAGATTAGCTAAGGCTCTTCCCAATATAATGTAACAGGTGCGCCAAGACAGGTTGTCAAAGCAGCTCTACCTAACACACAGAAACAAATACAGGGAGGCTACCAAATTGAGGAGACAACAAAATATGGCTCAAATGAAAGAACAGAACAAAACCCCAGGGAAAGAACTAAATGAAACTGAGATACTCAACCAGAGTTCAAAACACTGGTGATAATGATGCTCAGAGAATTTGCTGAGTATGGCAAAAGCATAAGGGAAGAAATGAAGGCTACACTAAGTGAAATAAAGAAAAATTCACAGGGAACCAACAGTGAAGGGAAGGAAGCCAGGAGTCAAATCAACAATTTAGAACATAAGGAAGAAATAAACATTTGAGCAAGACAGAATGAAGACATAATAATGCAAAAAAAAAAAAGAAAAAAGTGAGGAGAGAATAAGAAGACTCTGGGACATCTCCAGAAGTGCCAACATCCAAATCATAGGGATGCCAGAAGGAGAAGAGTAAGAGCAAGAAATTGAAAATTTATTTGAAAAAATAATGAAAGAAAACATCCCTAAGTTGTTGAAGTAAATAGACAGACAAGTCCTGGAAGCACAGGGAGTCTCAAACAAGTTGGACCCAAAGAGGACTACACCAAGACACATCATAATTAAAATGCCAACTGTTAAAGATAAAGAAAAAATCTTAAAAGCAGCAAGAAAAAAGCAGTTACATACAAAGGAGTTCACCTAAGACTATCAGCTGATTTCTGAAAGAATCTTTTCAGGCAAGAAGGAACCAGCAAGAAGTATTCAGTGATTAAGAGCAAGGCCCTACAACCAAGATTACTCTATCCAGCAAAGCTATCATTTAGAATGGAAGGGCAGACAAAGTGCTTCCCATACAAGGTAAAGCTAAAGGAGTTCATCATCACCAAGCCCCTTATTATATAAAATGTTAAAGGGACTTATTTAAGAAAAAGAAAGAGATCAAAACTATAAATATTGAAATGACAACAAGTTTAAAACTATCAATAACTGTATCTAAATAACAAAAACAAACTACAGACCACTAGAACAGGAACAGAATCATAAATATGGAGATCATCTGGAGGGTTATCAGCAGAGGTGAGGAAAGGAGAGAGTGGGGTGGGGGGAGAGGAAGGTACAGGGATTAAGAAGCATAATTGGTAGGTACAAAATAGACAGAGGGATATAAGAATAGTATAGGAAATGGAGAAACCAAAGAACTTATATGCATGACCCATGGACATGAATTAAGGGGTGGGGGGAGATTGCTGGAGGGAAGAGGGTACTGGGCAGAGGGGAGCAAAAAAGAACAAATTGGGAGTCAGGGGCACATTATTCTGAACTGGACAGGGCATCCACCCTGGAGTTGCTTTTTCTTCCTCTTCCTCAGCCTCATTGCTAACCACAGTTTCTGAATGGAGGATTCCCTAAATGTGACACCTTTTTTTAGCTACAGTTTCTATGGTAGTATCAGTGGAAACTTTGGAAATAGTAAGTCGTGATTTTTTTCTTCATATTTATAAGTCAATTTGCCTGACATGCAAATTGGAAAGTTGATAGATTAAAGATTTTTTTCTGACCTTGTAATCAAGTTATAAATGACAATACATACTTCTTAATAACTTTTCAAGTTCTATTGTATCAAATGTCTTTAAGCCAATATTAATGGATTTTTAAGCAAGTATTTGACCACTTAACTGCTAAGTAAGAAAAATTGGTACCAATTCAGTTCCATTACTATTTCTCATTCTTTGGTTACTCTTACTAGAAACCAATAGGATGATAATTTAAATACCTATCACAGCCATGGGAATGTAAGTACAGTACAGGAAATGGAGTAGCCAAAGAACTTAAAAACATGACCCATACATGAATAATGGTGTGGGGATTGCCTGAGGAAGTGAGGGGTGCTGCTTGGAAGGGAGCAAAGGGGGCAAAATTGGGACAACTGTAATAACATAATCAATAAAATATACTTTAAAAATACAGTAATTAATAAACAATAGTACAAGAATAAACATTTGTGTATTTACAACAGTAAACCTATCTTTGCCCCACCTTGCATCATATAAATACATACTAAAAAGCTGAAGTATCCATTAAAGCACTATTTAACCCATATTATCATAAAACCAATATGCTAGTTTAACTTTGAGGTCCTGTGAGTAGTGAGTCATTTGATAAAGCAAGAATAACAGGATAGAGATTACTTTTACTCTGGGCAGTTCTGAACTAGGTGTCAGGGGTCTTTGACCATCCAGCTATCCTTCTCTGTCTCATTGTTCTCTAATCCCTATGCCTGCCCGTTGTCCTCCAGTGTGATAACTCCATAGGATATATCAAATTCCTTCCGTGTGCCATATGATTCAAACCTCAACATCAATCAAAATCTACTTTGCTCACTGAAGAAATTTCTGATAGCTATTCAGAAGAATACAGTAATCTCTAATCAGGAATTTGTTGAGAGAAACAGAATAGTCCAAGCAGGTGGGAGTGAGGGCCATGTTATTCTGAGCTAGGGGGGATATCACCCCGGTGTTGTTTCTCCCGCCTCTCCCTCAGCTTTGCTGTTAACCACAGTTTCTGAATGAAGGATTCCCTAAATGTGCCACCTTTTTTTTTAGCTACAGTTTCTATGGTAGTATCAGTGGAAACTTTGGAGATAGAAAGTCATGATTTTTTTTTTTCATATTTATAAGTCAGTTCATCTAATATACAGTAAAGACATGAAAAGCTTTAAACATTGGTAGACTTTGACCCAGCAATTATTTCACACTTAAAAGTCTGTCTTTAACCAGTAAGCAAATAAACACATAAGAATGTCTGTCTAAGTGTTTTTTAAAATATGGAAAATAGGCAACAATCTAATTTTCCAAAATAGAAGATCACTGGAGATTTTCCCAAAGTGTGTTATTTAAAAAGTTAATTTTTAAAAATTGTCTTTAAAGGCTAGAGGGGAAGTTGGGGAACCCTCCATTTCTTAAATAACATGTAACATTTTTGAAGGGGCTTTGTTGTTCTGTTTATAGTCCTTGGGAGTCATGGCTTACCAAGGGCAGGGGCAGGAGCAGGAGCATCCTCCTTAGGTGCAGGTGACAAAGGTTACCTTTCCTGTAGAGCATTTAATAAGAATAATAATTTAAATAATAAATTCAAAAGGCTGGTCTGTTTTTTATTATCATCTGCTGGCAATTTTAAGCAATACCAATGAGGAAATGTTCTTCCCTGAAAAAATATTTTGTTGGTTTAAATAATTGCTGTGGTTAGTTTTCAGTTTAAGTAAATATATATGTAAGCTTCACTTTAGCATATCTTGTTCTTATCCTTTAATAAACACTGTATTGTATATGGAGGTTAATTTGGGAAACTAACGGGTTATGCAGTATCTGCCTCTCTCCATCCTTTCATCCTCCCTCTTACCCCGTGAACCTGTTAGCCTTGCCCCAACACACACACACACACACACACACACACAGATTCAGCCACAAAGAGTCTTGTGAGAATAAATGTTAATGTTCAGAAACATTTGAACTCACTTCAGGTGCAGTTTGTGTCTCCAGCTCCTTTAGTACAACACGCTTCCTCATTCAAACAAGTATCTTTGCAATAAACCATCATCGGTGGTAACTTTAAGAACAAAGAAACTGAATTTGCCTTACTTCAATTTTAACATTCTGTGACCACTCTGAGGTTTTTAACTGTATTAAATTTTTAAATAATGATAAAGAGCACAAAATGCAAGATGTGATAGTTTTGTTAACTACAAATTTAGTTTGTGCATGAAAATAGTTTACTGAATTTATAGTAGTTTTTTAACTGAAAAATATTCATCTTTCAAAATAATGGTTTGTTTAAACCTAAAAAATATGAAAATAATTAATATTTCTGATTATTACATAACTATTACTAAAAATAACCTTGTCTAATATACCGGGAGGGTATTAAAAAGTGACCTGGTCCAGGTGTCAAATACCCTAGGTATGTCCTTGTATTCAGGGAAAATCTACTAAGAACACAAGTGAGACTTGTGAAAATTGTTCATGGGGAGGCAATTTGACACTGCATGTGTTAGTTCTTCAAGAAAAGAATGCTAGGGCACAGGGGTATACAATGATAAACTCCTTCCTCCTCTTGCACTGTTTGTCAACAATAGCCAGCGATGACATCCATCTATCATCATGGAAGGTAGCACAACTCATCAGCAATCCTGAAAATTTTCAGAAATAACCAATGCTTCTGAAGCTGAGTTGTTAATTTAAGGGTAGCAAAAGCATCGAGGGAGACATCTAACATCGACTGTATTCATGAGCAGATGGAACTCAAAGCAAACTACTGAGATAAGTAACATGGCATCCTGGAAGAAGCACAGATTTGGGAGATGACATGGACTTTTGTTGTGGCCCTACCTAAATTATTCACTGTTAATTCTTTCTAAATATTTACTGATTCTCCACTGTGTAGGCACTGGAAATACAATGATATACAAGACAGACATGGTCCCTCGCCCAAAGAAAGGGGACTCATCAGCCACCAAAATAAAAAGTTAACAGACAATTGGATGAAACACTTTGTTGTTTTAAGTACCATGAAGGAAACAAACAAATGGCTTCCCGTTGCTCCTAGGATAAAAACCACATTTTTTGATATGATCCCATCATCCTCTCTGACCACATCTAACACTTCTCCATTGCTAGGTCTGTCTGCTCCAGCCACAGCCTTCATTTAGTTCCTCAAATGCACCATGCATTCCTGTTTCAGCATCTTGATATATGTCAGCCACCCCCACTTCTATATATCCTTCAGATCTCAGGACAAATATCTTTGTAGAAAGGACTTCCCTGATGTTCATACACATGTACTTCACATCCCCCATCCCCTACATACATACAAGCAATGGCCAGTTCATATACCCCCATTGCACCCTGGACTTTTTCTTCATTACTTTTTAGTTATTGATTTGTCTGTGCAATCATCTGTTTAATACCTGTGTTCTCTCCCATCACAATCTACCACCACTAGACTGTAAGCTTCATGGGGACAAAGCTCTCTGTTTGACCATACCACTGAATTCCTAGGTTTTGGTACAATAAATGTTTGTGAAATGAATAAATAGAGATAAGCATAGATGAATATGTAACCAAACTAAAAAACCTACCACCAGGAATGGACCTCAAGAGAAATCTTTTAGGAGGAAATCCTGGCTATCTAAAAAACTTCCTCATTTGTACTTTCTTTTGACTGGCCTGGCAGGTCAGGTTGTTGTTATTGAGAGTTTTTGCTTTAACAAGTTCCCTATTTTTTTGTTTGTTTGGTTTTTTTTTTTGCTTTCTCCTACTTCTTAAAACATTTACCTTTTTTTTTTAAATTTTTATTATCTGGGCTTTAACTCCATTTTAATTTCAAAGCGTTCCATTTCAAAACTGTAATCTCTTATTTCACCAACCCTTGGTCTTTTTAAAAATTGTAAATATTTATTTTATTCTATTTTTATCAACTGCTAATCTTAATTTAAAATATTTACCTCACGTTAACTCTTTTTCGTCTTACTGCTTTCAGTTTTTTCTATATCTCATTTCAAATCTAATTTTAAAATAGGTATTATTTTTCATAATTAATTTTTAATTTTTAATTTAATGATAGATTTAGGCATTATTTGACTATGTAACCTATCTTTATTTGGAGTTCACCCCATTTGTTTTTGTCTCCCTCTTCTTCTCTCTCCCTCTTCTTTACGCCACTGCTTCTCTAACTCTCACTTCCTCACTTGTATTTGCAGTAACCAGGAAGTTGAAAGTCAGAGAGATGTCAACAGTGGAGAGAGTTTGCTTTATGAACATGGAAGGATGAAAGCTATCTTTTTTCCACAATTTTTCCTTGTATCAGCCTCTTCGTTACTTCATCAGATTATTCTTCAGACCTGTTAAAAATAGTTCTCCAGACAACCTCATTGTGGAAGATTTGGTGGACTCAGTTAATTCTCTTCAGGAGAACAAGCCCCATTCTATAGTTGGAAATATTATGTTTGTTAGAACAGTGTTGCTTGTTAATATCCCTTACCATCTATTTCTTAGATGAGGAATTGGGGAGAAACCATGTCAGCTCTGTGCCCAGGAGAAGTTCAACCTTAGAAGGGGGTTCTCTAGTTTGACACTCTTCAAGCCTGTTAGTGGCAAGGTGCTGGCAAACTTCTCAATGAATCCTTATAGGATGTTCCAAAGTAGAGAATCTGCAGCCAGTGTCTGGCATTGCTTTAAACTAGCTTGCATTCATCATTCCCTGATGGATGTTTCCTGCCCTTCCCCTTCTTAGTAGATCTCTGGCTGGTGACTAACCTCAACCCTCGTCCTCATTCTGAGGGCTAGCGGAAGCTGAAAGGTGTGGGCTGAGGGCAGTCTCAGTTTTAGAAAGAGGAACACTCATCTCCTTGCTTCATGATTAGTTTAAATTTTACATCCTATACGTGATCATTGCAGCCTTCTCAGAGGGGCAGATTTCTAGGAGTTAATAGAGAACTCCCTTGCTATCTACTCATAGGACATGGGTTTCTCCGGTAGTCTAAGAAAGTCCTTATGCCAGAAATTTAGGCTGAGTTAGTAAGATATTTTGCCTTTGCTTTCAGAGAAGAGTTGGATGCCATTCTGGGAGATCAGAATCCCTGAAGGATGCCCTGGTCATATAATCACTCCCCACCTGCCCTCCTCAGGTCCAGCACTGGGTTCCTTTGTAGACTTGTACCAATATGGATGCTTTTTCTCAAGAAGATCTGTTTCATTCCATATTGGTTGGCTAGATTAAATCCTTTCCCACCCAGTTTCAGGGAAAGACTCACTCTAATAAAGTGGACTCTCAGGTTCCTATTGTCTTCCCATTCTTAAGAATGTTCCTTTGAAAACCTTCCTTTGACCAATTTGCTGACTAGCCCCACTCCAACACTGATGGTATGGAACTGAAGATTCAACTTTGTTTCTCAGCTATAAAATGGGGATAATAAAATCTACCTCGCCAAATACATGCACATACCAGTGCCTGGCAAACATGAGAAGTGGTTAATAAAATCTAGTTATTTTTATTAGAATTGTAATATTTCCTTTTAGAAGTAGATATTATTTTTCAGATTCATAGGTCTATACTTTCTGGCACAGGAAATACCTCCTGAAACTTCTTTCAGTCACTGCATCATTCCTATAAGAGCTCTGAATAGACTTTGCTGCTATACTTGCATTGGCACCTTTATGAAACTCAAACTCATAGAGTAAAACATTTCTAATGTGGTCCTTAAATGGGACGAACATGGGTGCAAATATTGCGGACAATTATGAACAATACTTCAATAATCTGAAAAAATAAGGTATCGATAAATCATAAGAAGAGGCACAAATTTAATAAATACTATTTAAAACTTTCTTTTAAAAAATTCAAACATTACTTTTGCAAAACCTGCCTGAGAGTGAACTTTTTACAACTACCTGAAACAACATAGGTAAATCTCAAACTTACTACTTAGCAAGTGAAGCCCAGCACATACAAAAAAAGCACATACTGGATGATTACATTTACATAAAGTTCCAAAACAGAAAATACATAATCTAGTATTAGATGTTTACATAATGATTACCTGTGAAGGGAGGGTAATAACTAGAAGCAGGTACAAGAGGGGCTTCTAGGACATGGGTGTATTCACTTCGTAAAAACCCATCAAACTGTACACTTGATTTGTGTGTGAACTTTTCTGTATATATGTTACACAGCAATAAAAACTACTTTAAAAAGGCAAGGCCTAATTGAGGAAGGATTCAAATGAGTTTGGTTAAGTTGAGAGGTTGTCCTGTGGCCTCAAAAATAAAGAAAACTAAAATGTGTATACACATATACATTGAAACAAAACAGGTTACCACTAAATAATTGGACCTAAGGTAATTATTTTTTTTCTGTTTTCAGCTCTTTCCAAATACTCTTCAAAGAATGTATTGATCTTGCCATCTGGTCCCTGAGGACAATGCAGAATACTGGAAGACATTGTTTTATCCTCAAAGCATTGGATCAAACTCTCTATAGTCATCTCTAACTTCTTTGTTGCAAGGCATATGAATTTCACTCCAGGACTCTACATGCCTTCCAGGATTGTAAGATTGATAGTTTAAAGCTAACTATATTTGG
Source organism: Furipterus horrens (assembly GCF_987537825.1). Lineage (NCBI taxonomy): Eukaryota > Metazoa > Chordata > Mammalia > Chiroptera > Furipteridae > Furipterus > Furipterus horrens. Next base: position 72,637,795 of record NW_028327174.1, on the reverse strand, counting down.
AGTTATATCCCTTTGGAGAATTGTAGGAAATATATAAATATTAAGATCCAAACAAGTAGTGTGGGAAAATCAAGGAAGGCTTTCTGAGGAAGATGACATTTGATCTGAGTGTCAAGGGATTAGCAGGAATTTGTGAAGCATTGTAGGAGGAGAGGGATGAAGGGCAAACGAGTCATTGTAGATCAAGGAGGTAGCACAGGCAAAGCATGAAAAATAATAATTGTTTTGAACTGGGAAGGAGTTGGCATCATCAGGGAAGAAAGGAGGACAGACGCTGGAAGGAATTGAAGCTCCAATGTTTGTGAGTCTGTACCAATGTCTTACATTGTGTTTGTAAATATAGTTGTAATAAATGCCAAACATTGTTCATTGCATCAGATCATGCAAATGCATAATACAAGCCCTCAATTTTTAAACTGTTTTTTAAAATATGTTTTACAGCAACAGGTTAATAACAAAAACAATGTTTCCCACATTAGCATTTATACTGGAAGCCATGAAGTAATCAGCTGGAATAAAACCAATCTTTGTAGAACATTCTGAAACCTTAAATTATTTAAATTGATCAAAATTCAAGCATGGCTATAACTAGTATTATGCAAACTATAGAGGACTCTCAAAATCTCTTCCCCTAGAATTATAGAATAACTTTGTACCAATGTCAGCTCCTCTTATGATATGAATTTGCAAGAAGATGTTGTTACATTCAGGGATATCAGCCTTATAAAGGACACCTATTATTATGATGAATAGATGCAGACAAATGTCTGTAGCCTGTCATTCAACAGCTCTCTGGTTTGCCAAAGAACCACTTAAAAATGCATCAGTGCACTCTTTGAGCTAATGGAACAGATCTCTTTAGTGATTTCCAAAGAAAAGAGAGAAGAGACAGAGACAGGGTGGTTCTTCTGCCACTTTCCATGGTTTCCACACCAACACAACCAGAGAAGTAAAGGCAGCTTGCTCTTTAGGCAGTTCCAAGCCTGAAGGAAAGATTCAAACCATAGTCCACTCTTTTTTCCCACTTTTAATTACACCAGGGAAGTGGAGACAGTGAAGGCTACATTCAAATGCACCAGCTTGTGATTGGCTCTGGAGATGAATTCAGCAGAACAGACAGTGGCTGTGTTCAGCTGGTTACCACTATCCCCTAACTGACCACTGGCAGATAGGAATACTGAGGCAACCTAAGATACTGTGGTGGAACAGGCAATGTCTGTTTTCAGGTTCAGTTCCGGCAAGGATGCTGTAGAATGAATCACCTTGGGGCATATTCCTAACTCTACAAGAGCTATAAATTGAATGATACAGGACTTTGTTGCTTTCATTGGCTCTAACATTAGCAGAAGCAGCTGAATAATCAGACAAAAGGCAATGGAAGAGAAAAATAGAAGGGGATTAATATTGAACATCTGCTCTGTGTCAGGCATAAACAAGAAGTCTTTGCATGTATTATAGAGGCAGAATGGTGACAGTTAAGATTCTGAGTTTACCATTCACTGGCTCTGTGAAGTTGGACAAGCTCCTTAAACTCTATCTCCTAAGGCTATGTGGGAAGGAAAAGAGAATCCTTGTTCACATGACATATACTGAGTGCTCTGAAAAAGTAGGTATTTTTAATTGTTGTCATTAGTGTCATTATCACTTAATCCTCAAACCAGCATCATTACCCATATTAGAGATGTAGACATTAAGGCTCAGATCAGAAAGATAAGGGGCTTACCCAGGGGATATAAGCTTGGTTTTGTGATTCCAATTCAGTGTGGTGCCAGAATTTGTACTCCTTTCCACTCTAGATCACACTGCCTTTATCAGTTAGCTTTGAAAAAACTGATTACAGAAATGAAATAAGCCAGTCTGAGAAAGAAAAATACCAGACGATCATAATCATATGTAAAATCTAATGTAAAAATAAACTGATGAACAAAATAAAGCCAGAGTCAAGGACACATGGAACAGACTAACAGCTGTCAGAGAGGTAGGGGTGGGAGAGACTGAAAGAGATTAGCCAAAAAACATATATACATATATGCAAAGCCCATGGACACAGACAACAATGTGGTAAAGGCAGGGGCAGGAAGGAAGAGGGAGGATGGGGAACATCTGTAATAGTGTCAGCAATAATTTAAAAAAAATTTTTTTTAAGTTGCAAAAATAGGCTTATTCGCAAATATTCATAAACCAGAGGTTGGTGTGGTATATTAGTCAGGGTTCTCGAGAGTAAAAGAACCAATAGAATGTGTATGTATTATAGATAGAAATAGAGATATTTCAAGAAACAGACCCATGTGTCCTGGCCAGTATGGCTCAGTTGTTTGGACCATTATTCCATAAACTGAAAGGTCACGGGTGTAATTCCCAGTCAGGTCACATGCCTAGGTTTCGGGTTTTGTCCTCAGGTGAGGTGTATACAAGAGGCAACCAATCAATGTTTCTCTCTCATACTGATGTATCTTTCCATCTCTTTCTCCCTCCCTTTCCTTATCTCTAAAATCAATAAACATGCCTTCAGGTAAGGATTTTTTTAAAAAGAACAAAAAAAGAAGAGACTTCTGGTCAAGATGGAGGTGTAGGAAGACATACTTACCTCCTCACACAATCACAAGAATTACAACTAACCTCAAAACAAATAACACCCAGAATTGCCAGAAAATCAAACTATATAAAAGTCTGACAACAAAGGGTTTAAAGAAGCCACATACATCGAGATGGGTAGGAGGGGTGGAGACATGGAGTCAGAGCAGATAGGTGAGGAGATACGGTGTGGCTCAGAGAGACAGCAGCAGTGGTGGTGGACAAAAATCAGGAGAGATATCTTGGGAGCAGCAATCCCAGCCCCAGCCCATACTGCACAGCCCAGGTTTTCAGCACCAGGAAGATAAAGCTCCATAACTTCTGCCTGTAAAAATCAGTGGAGGTTGGGGCAATGGAAGAAACTGCCAGTTTCTCAGGAGCATCAATTTCAAGAGCCCGCATGAACATAGAATGTATACAAACATACCCACTCTGGGATTCACCACAAAAGCAACAGATGGAAGGGTCCCAGTCACATATGCAAAGTAGGTGAAGTGACTGGAAACAAGACAAGTGCAGGGCAAACCTCCAGAAGGTAGGCAGTGGCACTGTCCCCTCTCCGAGACCTCCCCGCACATACAGAGCCACAAAGCAGTGAAATGGGTTGCCCCACCCTGGCAAATATATAAGGCTCCACCCCTTATAATGTAACAGATGCACCAAGAAAGGGAGTCAGAGCAGCTCTACCTAATACACAGAAACAAACACAGAAGGTTGCCAAATTGAGGAGGCAAAGAAATATAACCCAAATTAAAGAACAGAACAAAACCCCAGAAAAATAACTAAACAAAACAGAGATAACCAACCAGAGTTCAAAACACTGGTGATAAGGATGCTCAGAGAACTCATTGAGTACGGCAAAAGCATAAGGGAAGAAATGAAGGCTACGCTAAGTGAAATAAAGAAAAATCTATAGGAAACTAACAGTGAAGGGAAGGAAGTCAGGATTCAAATCAATAATTTGGAACATAAGGAAGAAATAAACAATTGACCAGAACAGAATGAAGAAACAAGAATTTTAAAAAATGAGGAGAGAACAGGAAGACTCTGGGACAACATCTGAATCATACAGATGCCAGAAGGAGAAGAGGAAGAGCAAGAAAATGAAAACTTATTTGAAAAAATAATGAAAGAAAATGTCCCTAATTTGGTGAAGGAAATAGACACACAAGTCCAGGAAGCACAAAGAGTCCCAAACAAGTTTGACCCAAAGAGGACCACACCAAGACACAACATAATTAAAATGCCAAAAGTTAGAGATAAAGAGAAAATCTTAAAAGGAGCAGGAGAAAAGCAGAGTTACCTACAAATGAATTCCCACAATACCATCAGCTGATTTCTCAAAGAATCTTTTCTGGCAAGAAGGGACTGGCAGGAAGTATTCAAAGTGATGAAAAGCATGGACCTACAACCTAGATTACTCTATCCAGCATAGGTGTCATTTAGAATGGAAGGGAAGATAAAGTGCTTCTCAGACAAGGCAAGGCTAAAGGAGTTCATTGTCACCAGGCCATTATTAAATGAAATGTTAAAGGGACTTATTAAAGAAAAGGAAGATTAAGCTATGAACATTAAAATGACAACAAACTCACAACTGTCAAAACTGAATCTAAAAAACCATCTAAAAAGATAAGCAGAACAGAAACAGAATCACAGGTATGGAGATCATTTGGAGGATTATCAGTGGGGAGAGGGAAGGGGGAGAATGGGAAAAAGGTACAAAACTTAAGAAGCATAATTGGTAGGAATAAAATAGACAAGGAGATGTTAAGAATAGTATAGGAATTGGAGAAACCAAAGAACTTATATGCACAACCCATGGATATAAACTAAGGGGGAATTGCTGGAGGGAAGAGGATACTGGGTGGAGGTTGGCAAAAGGGAACAAATTAGGACAACTGTAATAGCATAATCAATAAAATATACTTAAAAAAAGAAAAGAAAGACATTGACTCATGCAATTTGGAGGCTGGCAAGTCTGAACTCTCCAAGGAAGACTGCAGGCTTGCAGGCCAGAGACCCTGGCAGAGCTGATGTAGCCATGATCAGAAGGCAGTCAGAAGACAGAATTCCTTCTTCCTCAGGTGACCTCAGTCTTTTTTCTTTTAAGGCCTTCAACGAATTGGATGAGGCCCACTCACATTATGGAGGATCATCTACTTTCTTCACAGTTTACTGATTTAATTATTAATCTCACCTTTAAAAAATGCTTTCATTTTGACATCCAGACTGGTGTTTTACCAAATATTTGAGTACCATGGCCTAGCCATGTTGACACATAAAATCACAAGTGGGGAGCAGGGATCTGTGGCAACTATGAACCCAGAACCAGAATGTTTGAGCTGAAGCTCTATCCTTAATCAAAATGCTTAGGTTCTGACTGGGTTTTGTTACTAATTTCTTAAAATCCACATATATCTTAGGCATTTTTGACTAACAAAATGAACTCAGATTATTTAAACAGAACAAAACCCTAATGAGAAATGTAGCAGCAAAGATAAAAACGGCTTCAGAAAGTGAGGTCCTTTTTCCCAAGTGACTGTTTTACCTAATCCAAGATCAAGGATGAGTTATTATTATTTTTTTAATTTTAAGTAAAACTTTGTATGTCTCCCCTTTGTTTCCTTTTGCTAAGCTGTGAAACTTATTCATAGCAATAACAGAGTCATTTAAAAACAGTTACTGGAATATTTTTGGAAGATGAAAAGTAGCTTATTTTCTAGACAAAACTGGAAAACACTTTCATTATAATAGCTCAAAAATATCAATTTCCTCAAGTGGCATCTGCAATAGAAGAAATTTGCTACTTTCATATATGAAAATGGTCCTCTAGACCCTCAGTCAAGAAGATGTGCTTCTTGTCTTCTCTCCTAGCTTCAAGGTGTTGGAAAATAGAGGAGAGGGTTTGCTCAGATCTGCCTGCCCTCATCCACCAGGTCTTGTATTTGGGAGAAAGCTATGTTTGACTGAGGAAGTCATTTTCAGCCAAGGAATCCAACTGAGTTAACTCACTGTGACAGAGTCCATTGGTCGGTCCCCTTTCTTCTTGGTAATAGGACCCACTGTTATTTGGGGTGGCAACATGCCCAGATAAAGAACAACACTTCCTAGTCAAGGGATGAGTCCTCTTTGTCTATTTCCCCTTGCTCCTGGAATGTAGATGTAATGGTTGGCATTCTAGCAGTCATATTGAATTAGGAGGTAACCTTGAGGTTAGTAGCCACACACAATGGAACTTCTTTATAAAGGCACAATACCTGCTGTGGATTTCCTATCTCCAGAGTTCTTTTCTGTCAAAGAAGAAAGCTTTGTGCTTTTAAACTGTAGTAGTCAGATCTCTGCTTCTTTCAGCACAATTTAGTTATTACTGAATCACTAGCCCAGGCAGTAATCAAAGCACTAAGCTTCCTTAACAAGTTTCACTGAAGTATAATAGATCACAGACTCAATATAATTTCAAAATCCATTGGCTTTTGATATATGAGGCAATTTAAATAAGCCAAAGAAAGAAAGTTGTTGGGCCTTATTATCTTTATCCATAAAATAAGGAACTGTTAGAACTGGAAAAGTACTTTAAAAATTCTAATCTAACTCTGCCCTGCCATCCATTTCACAGATGAGAAAACAGTACCAAAGTTGAATCCAGCAAAGATTGGGCCAGAACCTGAACACAAATCTCCTAACACCAGTCCATTATCCCATGGTTTTTTCAATTCCTGGTCTGCAAATGGAGACATAATCTGGATATTTTGCATAATCATGAAAGCAACTAAGAACCATTGTACACAATAGTGTTCATCTGAATACCATTTTGCCTACCTTGTAACATAACTTTATCCAATTGACAGAAGAACTGAGCTCACACCACAGTGCCATTCCACATGTGAGCATCGCAGGACAGTCCTCATCTTGTGTCTGAAAACTTTCAGTACTAATTCTTGTTAGCTGGACACAAGTTATCTACAGGCCCAGCAAAGAAAAGGGCCTGCCTGGAAACTCCTCATCCTTGTCAGATTTGAAGTTGTTCTGCAAAGACACTTGGCTTAGGCAGTGGGAGAGCTACAACATTTAGACAAAACTCCTAAATGGGAAGCTGAGAATTTTAGGACCAAGTGACCTGGCTTTGTAAAATTCATAATCATTCAGTGACTTCTGGAGGCTCAGTCCTTAGCTCTAATCGCACTTCCGGCAGCATGATTTGCAACAGAACATGGGTTCTTCGATCATGGTTTAATGGACTCAAGCTATGTATCATATGAATGGTGACTGTTTTGATTATTACCTTAAGTTTTTCCAAAAGTGTTGAGACAATTCATTTTAGTGGAGGCCATTACAATTCATAAATAGTAAATGTTTTTTGTACAATCCAAGCAATAAACCCATCGTCATAGCAATGTTCTGTATGTTTCTTGCTTGCTTATAGAAAGCTGAGCAAGCAGCTCAGTTATTGAGCATCATTGTCTATATTTTACAGTGAAAAGACTGGGTCAGAGAAAGATCCAGTCATCAGCTTTTGAAAGGCAAAGTAAGAACTCGAAGCTAGTACCCAGATCATATTTTAGCAGTTTTTCAAATGAAAAATAATAATTTTTACTTCCTGATCTTTTGATCTGTGTCAAACATTTTGACAATAGTTATAGTATCTTGTGAGTGAGCATCTATTGAAAAGAATTTGCCCAGCTTAGGTCCAGAGAAGTGGAGGATGGCATGTAGTAGAACAAAGAACACTGGATGAGAAATTGAGACTAGATTTCTGTCCTCAGCTCTGTGCCTGACAACTGCTCTGACCTTGAACAAGTCACCCCATGTCCATGGGCCTCCAGTTCATTACCTACAAAATGAAGTCTTAGCATCAAACACCTTTCATCAAAAAAAAAAATATATATATATATATATGTACAAAACGGACAAAAGCAGAGTGCTCTGCTGGAGGAGAGGGCTGAGCAGTCCAGTGCCTCTGGCCCTCGGTTATGCTCTTCCCGTGGGGATCAGTATCTCACAAGGACTCCTTTCTAAGCATAGGGCATTGAGCCACATACTGGAAATTCACTTCCAGCGCTGTATTTTAAGTTATTTCCTCTCTCTTGGGCTTTTCCAAAACTAGAAGAAAACTGAGGTATATAAAAAGTTCAGGCAATAGTGTTATTTACCTAGGACTTAACCTTGCTTTTTCTCAGAAGACACCAAGCAAAGCTGAATCTTGTTGCATTTCAGAAAGGGAATTATTTCTCAAGTGCCCACTGGGAGACTTTACCAAGAGTGTTTAACAGCTGACACCTGATGTCCATTGTCTTAAGGGGAGAGAGGTCTTCATGAGCAGGCCATTTGGGGAAGTGGGGGATATTATCTAGAACCACAATCCATAGAACTTCCTTATGGGGGAGGAGAAGGGGATGGGGTAGGGAACAAAGATCCTTAGTACAACCTAATTCTCCCTCATTATAAACAAGGAAACGAAAAAATAGGGCCATGTGGTATTGATGTCTGGGTCATTAGCATTTCCACCTTCCTCAGACTGAAGGATTCTCAGACAGTATCACACTCTCCTTGTGACTGTTCCCCAGGGTTTTTGTCTCACTTTCTGTTTCTCATCAAGGGTTTGGGTCTCAGCTAAATGTCCTCTTTCCAGTCACCAGATATGCCCATTTACTAAATCATGCATACATATTTTTCCCAGTGAGGCCACGTGTATTCTCTCTCATTGGAAAATAAAGTGTTATTGTTATTTTCCCTTTAGCTCACTGCAGCATTATGGAAAGTCACAACCATATCTGGCCACCTTGAGAAGCCTGCTCTGACAGGGCAGACAGCCCACCCCATCTACCATCACCATGCTTCTATCCTACTGCAAGGCTATGTAGCAGCATGTTCTGTGGGCAATCTGGAAGCTAAAGTGGTGAAACAAAAGCAGGGACTTGTATTGCTGAATAGGATTTTTTTCTGGAGTTACCTGACTTGGAAATCAAACAGCATATAAGACTAAAGTAAAATACAAATTCCAGCCATTAAACGACAGCAGATGGCTTATCTATATTTTTTAAATGTTAAGCTCACAAACTAAGCACTTGTGATAGACTACAAATGACCACATTTTCCCCACCTCTGTAGGCACACACTTTCAAGGTGAACTTGAAGTTCCTCCCATAGAGAGGTGGAGTCTGTGTCACCACACCTTGAATCTGGATGTGGACATGTGACTTGAATTAGACAATGAGAGTAGCAAATAGGGAGTGAGCAGAGACTTACCATTAGCTCTTGTTATGTGTTACTATGGTTAGAACCCTGAGATTACCATGTAAAGGAGCCCAAGATGGCCTGCTAAAGAGTGAGGTATCTTAGCCAGCCAGGGACCTGTCAACAGCTTACCAACAGCCGGACAGGTGAGTGAGGCCATCCTAGACCAACCAGCCTCCAGCCAAACTGCCAGTTGATGGCAGAGAATAGGAGTAAACCCAGCAAAGAACATTTAAGCCAACCTAGAGAAGAACCACCTCTTCAGCCTAAAAAATTATGAGCTAAATCAGTGCTTGTTGTTTTAGCAGATAAATTTTGGAGTGACTTATTATGCAGCAATAGCTAACTGATACAGCACTCAACAAATAATTGCTAATTCAGATATCTAACAAAAGTATAAGAATACAAAGGTAATTATGTATATTTAGAAATAGCAAAGAGAAAATTGCTAACTAGAATAGGAACTGGAAGAGATAAACAAATGGATAGCCTAGTTTTTCTCCCTAAATTAAAAGTAATAATTTTAAAATTAAAAAAAAAAACAGCAGAAACAAATTTGTATTCCCAACTGTTGAGTCACCGACTACTCTAAACTGCTATGTAAATCTGCTGAGCTCATGCTGGGCCTCATTCAAAAAAATACTAACCTTCCTGCCACATCCAAGTGTGGAGAAGACTCACCAACTCTTGTTCAGAAAGAATCCAGAGCTCCTTGGACGATGTAGGAAGGACAAAGTATTACTGTTGACACAGACACACCACCAGTGGACCCTGTATTAATAAGCAGTTGGAGAGATGCCTCTTTAATGAAGGGGATGTGCTGGTTCTTCAAAGCAGGGATTAAAAACTGGAGAGAGCTGTGGGTGGGTGCAGGAAGTACCTGGAGCAGTTTGAGTGTATAAATTTCAAACATGTTTCTATTTTTAATGTTGGCTATATCTACATTTTAGTCTGTTCAAAGAGTATACCTTCTGAGGAAAGGGTGCCGATATCAATATAGGTACAGCTTTTGCATTCCAAATCACAAAGTTAAAAAGATTTAACTTTTTCAACAGTCCATCTGCTAATACTTTATAGTAACCAGGCAGGCTATGTGATAGAATAGTTTTGCTGAGATTAAAATATTTTATTCATTTGAAAGACTTCTAAAGCAAGAAAAGCTTATTAAATGAATTGGTATTTTTTACTTATCTTGGTAACTAAGAACATGGTTTTGTAAGGAAAAAAAAAGTTTTTCTCCTAATATAAGTTTTGTGTTAAATGTCCCTCTAGTGTGTGCCAAGTGGGTCCCAAACTCTTTGATCGTCAGAGTTTCTACAGTCTTTTCAAAATATAAAGACTTTGGCCTCATTCATGGATATTATGATCCAGAGGAACTTAAAATTCTGTACTTTCAGAAAGGTGACTCTGTGGATGGGCCAGTTGTGGAAATTGCTATGGGAAAATGCAATTAATGGATGCAATTATTCAACTGACCACTCTATAGTCACAATAAAGAGATCCACCTCAAAATACTACACAAGTACTTACTTACTGTTAGCAACTGGAATACTTCTGAAGCAAAAGCAACTCTATGTTCACTGAAAAATAAAAGTTAATATCTGTTGCAGGAGTTAGTTGGAGCAAATGCTTTTTCGTATCTACCTGCATTTTGGTGCAATCATTTGACCTCCCATATGTAGATGAATTCTTAATTGTACATCAAACTTCTAATGCTGCTCTGTCCCCATTAATATGCTCCTGGTCTCTCCCACCTAGCTTGTCTCCCCAGGGAAGGGGAATTAACTTCAACCGATTGATGAGTTTTTAATGTGGAAACTGGGCATATGAAGCCCCACTCCTTCCTTGTTTCTCTTCCCCTTGAAGAAAACTTCCTGGCTAACTGCGTGTTGTTCCTCTGTCCCCCCAGGCCTTACCTGGCCAGTGTATCCCATGGTATAAATCTATTTTATTCTGGACGTTGGCACACCATTCGACTGCAGATAAGAGTCACATGTCTCTTTACAGGTTTCAGCAGTGCTGACTGAAATAGTTTGGACTGTCCAGACCCAGACAACACAAAATAGCATTAGCTATGAGACTCTTTTCCAGTATACCAACATACTCCTGTGAAATAATTATTTTTATTACTTCTGCTTTAGAGATGAGTAAATTAAGATTCAACAGCTTACATCCCTTTCCCAAGACTACTTGAGCCATAAGAGGAAACCCTGAGTCCTGTACACAGTTCTGCTGACTCTAAGTGACGTGCTTGAAAAAAGGTTGTGTATGGACATTAGTTAATACTATATCAATTTTGGTTCATTAATTGTGAATAATATACCATACAATGCTAGGTGTTAATAACAGGGGAAGCTGGGTGTTGGGTATAAGGGAGCTCTCCATCTTCAGAATTTTTCTGAAAATCTAAAACTGTTCTAAAAAATAAATTTTACTTTAAAAAAGATAACATATAAAATGAATCACATCATAAGAAAGAACAGTATTTCTGACTTTTTCTGGATGCTAAATAAAAATAATAAAACTTCCAGCTAGAGTATATCTGCATTGCCTCACTTCCAGATCTGGCAACGTGCAGGGGTATAAGAGGTTCTGGAAGACCTTGGTTTGAATCGCAGCTCTGTGACTTGCTGCCAGTTACCTAACCTCTCTGAGTCCCAGCTTCCTCAACTATAAAAAGGGATCAGTACATGAGTAATGAGATGACTGAATGAATTTAAATAAAATATTAGTGGCTATTATAATTTAGCGCCTAAAATAATCAAAGTGACTAGAACAGTGTTTGGCACAGACTAAACACCCCATCCTCTGTCCATCCACCCCCATTCTGATTCAGTGGGGTGGAGCCAAGAATCTGCTTTTTTATATAAAGCTTTCTGGGTGATTCTGATGGTTTGGGAACTATTAGTGAAGCCCAACCTCACCTGCAAGTGAAGCACTTTATCTGACTGCCTGGATTATCAGAAGTGGCCTCATGGACTGGATTTCAAACCTCACTCCCTCCTGAGGCTTTTTCCCAAGCACATCTGTACGGTCTTCATCTGATGCTGTCCCTTTTACAAACCAGGGATGCTGGCCAGTCCTGAGCTCAAGGAAAGATTTTATCAGCTCAGGTTACTTCCTTATTCACCTCCCCCGATTCTCCTTGAATGCTGATTCCTGAAGAATTCCAAACAAAGGGGAATTCTTTCCACAGTACTGGAATTATATTCTTGTAGCATATATCATTTTCAATATTATAACCAACAGGTGATTCCTAGCCAATGCATAAAGAGCTACACCATCATAGGAGAAAATAATAGACATTCCAAACACACCAGTATTCTCCTGTCTTGAATTCTATCCACATCCTATGGCTTCTCTGGGCTCAAAGGTGCTTAAGGGTCTATCACATCATGGAACCTTCCTCCATTATGACTAGGTACACGTTATCTTTTCTATGAGGTTGCTTTCTTTCCACACATTGCATATATCTTGGGAGAATAGATGGAGGTCTGAGAAGTGAAGAAGGAGTTTTAAAAGAACGAAGTTTGTGCTTCAACTGGAGAAAATTCTTTTTGCTGACTCTAAACATATTTATGCTTCATCTGGAGAGACACGTTTTTAAAATCTCCCTACTAGAATAACCTAAGTAAAAATAAATACAGAGATAAGGCACAAAATAGAAAATACTAAGAAACATAGAAAAAATATTCATTATATGGCAGATATATTTGGCTGTGTATTAATGACATATTGATGCATTTTCTCTTTAAGAGAAGGTTAATTATCATAACACATATGGCTGGGTAATGCTACTACATTGTGGTCAAATTCTATTCTTTATGTATTTGTGGTACATAAAGACTTTTGCAAAATTATTGTCCTTCTAACACCAGTGTCTTTCGCGGTTTTTGTGGATGTCTGTGTTTTAGCCATTACAGCATTGCTTTCTTGCACTGTGTGTGTGTGTGTTGTGGGCTGGGTAGCCTTCTAGTTTTTTAAGGAGTTACTCCCACATTCTTGTGTTACAGATAAGTCACCTCACGTTATCTCTAAGAGTGGGCATGTGTCCCAGGCAATGCCAATCAGAGTCTTCCACTATTCTAGCCCATCGGTTGGTTTAGTGATGGATACATGACTCACTCAGAGCCAACAAAACTTAAATCTGACACTTTTGTGAGGACCACTAAGAGAAGGTCTTATCTCTTCAACATCAAGTTTAAGCCTGATAGTAATGGTGAGTCTCATGGTGAGTCAGCCTGATGACAGATTAAACAAAGATAGTAGAGCTGAGAGATGATGAGAGAGAGATTCTTGACATTTTTGAGGTCATGGATCCAGATCCAATCAGATTGAAGGCCCTGGTCTTTTCACTTATTAGGACCAATAAATTCCTTTTTTAAAAAATATAAAACATAAGCCTCTTTAAGCTGGGGATTGTGTCACGTGTAACCTGAAGAATCCTGATAATAAAGTATTTTACATTGGTTCTTTTCATGATAGTATGAACATCAGACAAAATAATTCTTCCAACGTCTCCTTTAAGATAGTAGCAATGTGGCTGAACTAAGTGACTGGGTTGGTGAAGAATGGGGTGGTCTGTGGGCTTCACATTAAAACTGGTTTATCTTTTCTATCCTAATGGCTTGGACAGGAAGGGCCTAGAGATCTGAGAAACGTAAAATATTCCCCTCATCCCAAACCAAGTATAGTGGGCAAAAGGGTTTTGGACAAGTGTGACATGCCTGGAACACCTTCCTCCAAAGAAGCCTTTTTTTCCCCTAATGTAGGACATTGAAAAATTAATACCTGTATTTTGTCATCTAGTGGTTATGGATTGAATGATGCTTTTTAACCCTGTTGCCAAATCTGTTGCCCCCAGAATACAGCAAGGATGCCAGCCTGTTAAGCAAAGCAGGCCATTGTTTGGGGTCAGCCAACTGACCCGGAGTCTGCACGATCCTTCCCCATGTGGGAAGGCCACCCTCTCCTCCACATCCCCACTCTTATTAGGGATTTCTGGACCCAAGGGTAGGTAAGGCGACGACCATGCCCAGCTTGAAGCAGCTAGAGGAGCATGAAACCTTTGCCCATTGTACTTTATAAGATTATAAAGGGTCTTAAGTCTGAGAGGAGGAGATTGTTATTTTTTGTTGTTATAAAAAATCAATCAATAAATTTATTAATTTTTTAAAAGAATAATATAGGAAAGGGTGAAGTCAGAGAACTTGTATGCATGACCCATGGGCATGGACTAGGGGGTGGGGACTGCTGGGTGCTGGGCAGAAGTGAGCAAAGGGGGAAAATTAGAACTATTGTAAAAATATAATCAATAAAATATACTTTAAAAAAAACAAAAAAATAATAGTAACAATGACTCCTATATGGATACCACCTACCAGACGTGCTCAGTGCTGAGCTTAGAGTCCTGCATTCCATTCTCATGAGTATTCAATATTTTGAATGAGGAAACTGAGTCCCAGAGTCAGAATTTGAACCTAAATCTTTCAATTCAAAGTTCATGCTTTCAATGACCTCTCCTCTTATCTATTTTTATACTAGAGACGTGCATATTTTAGATGCCACTTTAAAGGTAAACTTTTAAAAATGTGGGTCATTTATTCTAAAACATAAGCAGAAATATATAAAAATATAAAAAGGATTCATGTGAATACAGTGTTGTCGGATTAGCTCAATCCCCAGCCCTCCCTCGCCTGCTCCCATTGGTGGCTACTGCCTTCTCAGTGCTGCCCAGGCCCTCCCATCCGGCATTGAGTGTCACTCACACAGGCTTCTTGTAAAGCACTGGAATTTTAGTTACAACAATTCTTGAGTCTCTTCAGCCATTCTTATCCCTGGAAAGTTCTTGCTGAATATCTTGCTTTATGCTGCTACAGACCAGTCCTCTGGGACCTTTCTCTCACAACTTCTTCAAGCCCCAGGACTCCCAAGCCTCCTGTCCCTTAGGCAGTCCTGGCAAAACAACACTCCCAGTATTTGAATAAATAGTGCAGTTTAGATATCCTTTGGAACTCAGGGCTCCACCAAAAAATCCATGAAGATACTTTCTTAAACAAAGTAGTCCTTTTAATGGTTCTCTACTCTTAGTAGTACAGAGATCAAGAAATTTAGCCAACAATCTTTTGGTGTCTGGGGCAAGGCTCCAACCAACTGAGCCACCTGGCCAGGGTTATAATTGCAATTGTTTAAAGGTAAGTAATAGTTGACTCCCTCCATTTTTCATAGTGGTTGTGGCAATCTAGAATATACAGTACTGTAAGTTAATAAATGGTTGTTAATAACAGTCCACTGAACAACCAAGCTGTTTTTTCTCTGATGCTGTTACTTAGGCTTAACATCTTTGGAAATTGCCCTCTGGGGCATATAACTTGGAGAATAGCTACAATGAGTTCAATATTATACATACCTGAAGTTCCAAGAGACTTAAGCTTAGAGTCCCAAAGAATACTGAGAACTTGAGCCAATGCAAACATGATAAACCCACAAAAACCAAAGAATCACCTCAACTCCACATGCAGGTTATACACCTCACCACCACCACGTCTGAACAGGTGACTGTGATGGGTGATGTACGGGCATCCATATTTTGTAAATATTCCCTTGGAAATATTCTGATTATCACTGAATTTTCAAATAGCATTTTAGGGGTTCAAATGCTGATAAAGAAATATGTAAAAGTGCCTTGACCTCACTATGTGGGGAAAAACACACTTAATATCTTCTATCTATTGAGTCAGGAATTCTAAGAAGGAAGCAGAATTTAACTGCTTAGTGCTTTGGGCTCTTGAGAGGAAAATATTTTAAGATATTATCATTAATAATTCATAAATGAACTTTACCAGATAAAAGAAATTCGATATTTTTGTTTGTTTAAATTTTGTCAGTGTCTTTCAAATGCATACCTACCATGAATCCCTTTGAATGATTATTTAATGACTAATGGCAGTCAGTGCTCCATGATCTGAATATTGATGGTTGCACCCCACCCTCAAGTCAGTGCATTCTTTAGCAGACCTCCTTTGGAGAATTACGATCAGTATAGAATCACTCTTTTAGCAAGTCATATTATTGTGGACTTGAGGATGTGTACACCTGCGTTTAGCATCTTTTTGTCTTTAATTTAGATTATTTTATCTGAAGATGGGAGAAGAAAGAATGATGTTAGCTTACAACTTCTCTGCAATGGTGGTGGACATCCAGGAAGAACAAGGCAATTTTCTCTACTGTTGGCAGGGTCCCTGGCCTCAGAGTTTTATAAATGTGATTTTACACTTTCTGAAAATTATGGTTTCTTGATCCAATAGTGTATGTGGGAGGTCAGACTCATCTGGGTATCTTTTTCAAATATGTGTATACACACACACATACACACACACACACAGACATCACTCACTTTTTAATTTGCAAATTTGATTTAAAAATTGACCAAGAAGACAAAATTACCTTGGGAAGTTAACCGATGGAACATAATGATTACCAGTTTCTTTGCCTCTGTTTTCTAAGTAGCATAAATCATAGACAAGGCAAAGAATTCAGTTAGACTTGTTGTGGGCTGGATTTAAATAAAAAGAAAAATACTGATTGCTATGTTATCTTGATTTTTCAGTCTTCTGTGACTGTGTAGTATAGTGTATTCTTATGTATCACTTGATGATGCATATTAACTCATTATAAGGCTATGCTTTTTTGAACTTGCTGTAGGATTTAAAGAAGAAGAAAGGCATTTGTTTTAGACAAGATAAGAAATGCATATAAAGTCTCGTAAATTAATTTACTAATACCTTTTACATAGATTTTATTTAGTTTCTCCATTTTATTCTTAGCCTAGGTGATAGATCATGATAACAAAAACATATCTTAACATATTTAAAAAATTACTTCCTTGCTAGAGGAAAATTAGCTCAAAAGTAAACATACTCTTGTACTAATTTATTTTTAAAAAGCTAAAAACCTACAAAGATATAATTTTGGGGAAAATTATATTATAAATATATATTTAGCTAAAAATATTGTTTCAGGATTCACTGCTTATAATTTATGGAACACAATTTATTTCATTTTAAATTTCAAGTTTGTTGTGAATGTAGAAACCTAAGGAATTTTTGTATAGTAGCAAAATAGCTGTAAGATACTGACATTAAGTACTATGTAAGAAACCAGACAAATCTATTTGAGATGGAGAAATTAGGTGGATGGAACAAAGATCAAAGAGTACCAGTATGAAATAATACTATTGTTTGTTCAGTTCAAAAATTTTGAAATTTTGGTCAAACTACTTGTCACCGGCCTCACTGCTCATAAGAACTAGACATTTATGCTTCAGATACCTCTGATATAACTTTGAACTGCATGTAAGGGATATCATGTCTCAGCAACTCTTAGACATTGAGTCTAAAAAGGCCAAGTTTTGTCATAGATCCACCAAAAGTAAAAGTCTATTTGCATATTGTTTCCCTGTATTCATGGAGATGAATAAAGTTAGCTAGAGTGCACATTCTCTGACGCAAATATAATTGTGATGCACCGCTTAAAAACCTTCCAGGGCAGTCTGTGATCTGGCCCCCCACCCACACTCTATTCTCACTCCTGACTCTCCTATGTGTCTCTTATTCAGCTGCTCCTTTTACCCTAACAGACCATGTTTATCATTCCTCTTTGTCATGATCCCACTGTTCTTTTTGCCCTGAATACTCTTTCCCTTTTCAACATGACAAACTATTATTCATCCCTTAAGACATAGCTCAAAATCTTTTCAAGATTTTATTTATTTATATTTAGATGGGGGGGGAGAGAAATAGGGAGAGAAACATCCATGTGAGAGAGAAACATCGATCAGCTGCCTCTCGTATACACTCCAACCAGGATCGGACCTGCAACCCAGGCAGGTGCCCTGACAGAAACTTAAACTGGTAACCTTCACTTTGCCAGATGATGCCCAACCAACTGAGCCACATTGGTCAAGGCAAGACAGAGCTCAAATTTTAATGCCTATAAGAAGTCTTCTTGACCCCCCCCCCCCTCAGTTAGTCACTTTCCACCTTTGCCTTCCCATAGAACGCACTTAAGTATGTCTCTCTTGCTAGACCATGAGTCTTTCCCAGTAGACTTCTTGAAAGCCATGGCAATGTCTTATTCATCTTTACACTCCCGTCCCTCTCACTGTTTCCTCACACTGTTGTCTATCACAATGTTCGGCATAATACATCTTCAATGGATGACTGAATGCTAAATCAATATGATCCCTGGTTTTTACAAAGTGCAACCTGAAGATGACATTTGCGTGGTCAGACAAGAAACAAATAAACCTCTACAATTTAAACAAAAGACTATATACAATTTATACAACTGAAACCAAAAATTTTACTCAGAGAATAAAAATTAGAAAGTTAAGTATTTATGGTAAATACAGAAATTAAATGTAAATCATTGGAAATTTGCATTGGAGACAGTGCTTGGAGGTGAATGAAGCATCCAATTCTTGTCTCATATATGCCGAGGCCCTGAAAAGAGTGAACTATTATGACCAAAATAGTTCGCTTTGACATCCATTAAGGCTTTGGTTCACCAGTGGTTTTCCTGTACGTTTGGGCTATTTCAATGGCCTATCTTGTGATAATATGTAATCACAACATTTTTTTTTTTTTTAAATCTTTAGCCGAATAGAAGTTGATTCAGATTTATGGGGCCTGAAGTTTATGGAGTTTGCTAGGGGAATCCTTTTTATTGTAAGAATATAGTATATAATAAATATAACATACAAAATACGTGCTAACCAACTGTTTACATTATTGGTAAGGCTTCCAGTCAATAGTAGGCTATTAGTTAAGTTTTGGGGGAATCAAAGTTAAATGTGGATTTTCTACAGCATAGCGGGGAGTTGGCACCCTAACACCACACTGAACCCACATTGTTCAAAGGTCAACTGTATTTTTTTGAAGCCATCCTGTACACCAAAAGGTCATGGATTTGAGTCTCAATCAGGGCACATACCTGGGTTGCAGGTTCAGCCTCCATTTGGGCACATATAGGAGGCAACCAAGTGATGTTTCTCTCTCTCTCTCTCTCTCTCTCCTTCCTCTCTCTCTAGAATATATATACATTAAAAAAAAAAAAGAAAAACTCTTTTATAAAAACTTTCTAGACTTTTCAACATCAGCATGTCCTTCAGTCATTTTTCTAAAAAGAGGAAAAGGGAATTATCCTCAGAGATGACTAACAGTTCAGGGAAATGAATCTCTCTAGAGAAATGTTAAGAAGGAAATTACTTAATATTGGAATTTTAAGTTACTAAAAGGCCACCAGGCAGAGAGGAAATGATGGTCGCTGACCAGTCATTGTTTTATCCCTCCATGTGGTCACCTTAAAATTAACAGTATGGAAAATCCTTTTATAATAAGCACCCACTCTAAGATGCAGTGTGCAGTATTAATAAACAGAAATGTAGAGAATTGAGATCGTTCTATTACATCTTCAGACAAGTTCTGAGCTTCAACTGCACTATGCTCATCACAGAGGATGCAAAAAAAAAAAAAAGGTTCACCAGCCCCAAAGTATACTGCTTAATGACAGGCGGTGCTGTGTTGATATTTATTTTTTTCTGCCTTGTGTGTTTGCAAATATAATAATCAGGCTATAAATATAGCCCCTGATAGTTTGCATACAGAATTAATCTAGTTTTTTGAATAATCACTACCTCTGCTTTATTGTCTAGAGTGGCAATTTTAACTTTTCCATGTCATGGCATACATAAAATAATTACTAAAATAATGCAGCACACCAAAAAAAATTTTTTTTTTGCTGATCTGACAAAAAATATAGGTATAATTTTGATTCAGTCATACCAGATGCTTTTGTTATGCTGGCTGTTGTCATTTTTTTACATGACAATCAGAGGAGAAAGGCATCGTTACCTCTGACTAAATTGTCAGGTATTGCATGCTTTAAAAAATCTTGTGGTACTGAAATTCACTGGTCTAGAGACTAGGCAGGAGGATTCCACGAGGAAAGAGCTTTGCTGTTTTTCCCACACTTCACTAAGGGTAGGCAAAGGTCTACTCATTAACTGGGTGCATATTATTTATTCCTCATAGTTCCCTGAGAGGTCCGTATTTCTCATCCAAGCATTTTCTAGTTGAGGATCATAAGACTCAGAAAAGTACGTAAATCGCTGAAGGTTCCCCGGGACAGTAGGGAAATGGTTCTAAAACCAGTGCTCTTCTCTAAGCTAACAGCTCCTAAATGTCAACCATTCACTTCAGTATCAGCTTCAGAAACTGTTATATCTGAATACCATATTAATAAGCATTGACCTTAAAATAAAAATCACTAAAAAGGAAACAACCATAAATAAAAATCCAGTATCAATATTCATAGACAGAAAGTACTGTAACTATAGGAGTCTCCATGGGCAAAATGCTTGTCCTTCAGCTCGTCTTGAGCCTATTTCAACTGCATTGTGACTTTTAAAAGGCTCCTCTTTCTGTCTCTGGTGGCCCTAAGAGGTCTTGGCCAACCATTATTTCCCGTCCTGTCCCAATCCTTCTCTCTGAGAACTGAAGGCTGCTTATCAAGCAAATGTGAAAGCTGTATGCCTCCAAGCTTGGGCTCAGAGAAGTCCCTTCCCCACCCGCCTCCAGGAATTCCAGACTTATCCTCTCGTGTATAGTTGATAAGCATGCACACTTGGGGAAACTCCAAAACAAGCTGCTTCTTAAAGCTCCCTTTAAAAAAAACAAAAAACTAAACCCAAATACTGCTGAGCGATCAAAATACAAAGAGTGCAGTTCCGAGGCATATGAATCGCCCTAGTCATTCAGTGATGACTTCGGAAAAACACAAAGGGCTAATGTATCCTTTTTAGTAGATAACATATCTCTTCTAACGCTCTCCACGGGTGACATTTATTTATTTTTAGAGTCCTGTGGCTAGCAAACCGGACAGGGGCACGATTGATCTATTCATTTACACTCTCTTCAGTGTTGAAGGCAATTGCTACAGTTGAATCAATTGTGTCATGAACCAGGACTAGCAGTTATAGTCACCAATACAGATGGGTTAACGGTGCCGTGGGCTTTTATTTTGTAGGCCATTATCACTCTCCAGTTCTGTCCAGAATCTGAAAGGAAACATTCTTTGTAGCTACAATGAATTTTCTTTTGAACAAAACTTATTAAATGTTGATTCTCTGAGTGAAAATCTTTTTGGGTGATGACATTTTGCTTGCTAGGCAGCCTGTTTCACTAAGCAATATCTATCTTGCTAGATATTGCAGGTCCCTGTTCTATGTGCATGGGCTTTTGTTTGAGTTGTTAAGTTGCACCCCAGTGGAATCTACCTCTCAGGACAAGTTTCTTGTGTTTTTGTATCGTATCCTTTCTCTTTATTTCCTAATCTTGTTAGAATTAAATAAAAAGATACTTTGTAAGTGAAAAGAGAACCAGGAAACAAGGAGAATAAGAACCTGAATAAAATATGCTTCCAACATATTTATAGGGAGCTCTCAGCCTACAAATGTAATCCAGACTCAAAATATACGTGTTGATTGTTTGGAAACCAGTAGGGGAGGAAAAAATATATTTCCCTTTAACTTCCTAGGTTTTCCGGTTAGGGACCTGTAAATTTCATTAACAAAAGACAGATTAACAAGAGGAAAAAGTACACATTTATTTGATTTAAGTTTTACATGATATGAGAGCCTTCATAAGAATATGAAGACCCTGAGAAACAGTTATATCTCATTGTTTTTGTATTAGATTTAATGAAGAGTGTCAAGTCATGATAAGACAAAAGTGGATGAACTGAGCACAGTCGTCGGCAGCCGTCCGTCTCGAGAGACGATGGTGTAGCTTCTTAAGAGTCTATCTGCACCGCCGAGAATGGCTGTGCAGTCCGACTCGGGAGTGACACGGTATCTGTCTCCCCCCGTGTCGAATCGACATCTTACGATGACGCTGGAGTGTCCTCGCCAGTGAAGCTGAAGCTACAGAGCCTGGGCAGGGTGATATGGAGGGTCTGCTGTTGCCCATGCAGCAGACGCCCCCTCTCTTCGCAGCTGAAGGATCCAAGGGAAAGACGGAGTCAATACAGCTTGGCTTCAGGTGCGCCGCAGGAGTTGCCGGTGTTGACTACAACGTCAAACCGCCTTAGGGACTCCGGCTCCGGATTTTCTGTCGGGGTTTACTCCCTTAGCCTTTCCCCTGAAGAGGTATGCCGCAAGGCAGCGGAGGTTTTTTGGAGTCAGAGTTTTCCTTCTCTGAACTGAGCACAGTAAGCTGGGGGAAACTTAGCAAGGTTTGTTTGTTCAGATTCCTCTCTGGGTCACTTTGTTGTAGAGATAGAGGGATACTCCTTTCCTTTAGGCATAGGAAGGGCTCCTTACACGGGAACGTCTGGACCTGTTTCAGGGGGAAGGTCGGAGAGTTCCTTTCTGTACCTGCCATTTCTCAAATTCCTTCAGGTTAAAATAGTTAATTCACCAAGATGCCATTTTGAGGTGGTAGTATGTTCTAAATCTCATCAATACTGAACCTTTTTTTTCTCTCTTTTTTTTTTTTTTTTTGCTTAAACAAAGATTTGTTGAGAGCTTATATGCTCTAAACACTTTTACCATAAAAATAACAGAATGAATACTCTTTGGGTGCCAGAGCTAGCTTACAAAAGCCTTTTCACCTAACATGGAGCAAACTGTACCACAAATTGTGCAAATCATATCTTTGAGCCCTGGAAACAGCAGGCCATGTGATAAGAAGGGAGAAAGGAAGAAGAAGCAGAAAGAATGATACTTTCTCTGTGTTGGGAACTGACCAATGACTAGTAAGTATTTATTATTTTGGGTCAGGAATTGTTCTAAATGCTTTATGTAAAGTAACACATTTAAAGAGCTCTTTTCTGACTTGTCACCCATCTTCCTTCTAGCCCCCTTCTTGATTCTTTGAGCACCTGTCTTCACAATTCCTGTGTCCAAGTGCTGCCCTGTGCTCTCTGCTCTGGCTTTGGCCCTGGCTAAACTGACACTCCAGGGTGTTCCATGCTCTAAAATCCTCTCTTCTCCACCCCATACTCACCAAAATTCCCATTACTTCAGTGCAGTTGATTTTAGGTGCTAGGAAGAAACTTTCAAGAGATGCTTTTATTTGCAAAGAAGATGCCTCTTAAATCAAATGTATTTCTGATGGTATATCAGACAAGTCGGCCTAACAGTGAGGAGCAGGCATGCAGGGCTCCAGATTACTTGGTGTAATGACTGGTCCTCCTGAGAGATTGAGGAAGCCCCTCCTCAGACACTGTTTTGAAAGCATCTTCACTTCTCCACACCAAGAGAAAAACATAAGGGAAAAATATCAGCAAAGATAAATTAGCACACTCAACTTATCTGAAATTTGAAAGAACATACCAAAGCGGGGACAGGGAAAGTATGCTGTGAAAAGAAAAGGAGTCTTCTTTGGGTCCAGATTTTTTATTGTTGTTAATGTGCTAAGACATGTATCTGCTGATCATTGGCTGACCCATGTGAAAATTTACATTTACCCCTATTCAGGCAAGCTCTAAGTAGAGAAGTAAATCTTAAAACTATTACCCAGAACTCTTAACCCATAATGATATTTTTTTATCTCAGTTCTTAATGATGATTGTGGATGAAAGCCTTCCAAGGCAAAAGAAGCTTGTTCTTCTAAGTTATTTTTTAGGCGTGATTTGTGTTTGTCATTCCTAACTTCTAAACAGACGGTTTAGACTCTGAGAGTCTTTGTTGTTTCCAAATTAATAATTCAGCTGTACAAAACAATGACATTATAGCAGTAAAACTGCTTTATATACTTTTCTAAAGAATTTTAAAAATTGGAGTTCTGAAAAAGAACAAAAAAAATTGCAAGAATTATTATTAGTTGTTCCCTGATAAGTGAAAGTGATATTTATGCCTTTTAATTATTTTTGTATTTTTTCTAATGCACTGATTATCAAATTATGTATAATGAAATATCAGTTCATAATAGAATTTATTTTTTTTAATTTTTGATTGATTGATTTTCAGTTACAGTTGTCCCACTTTTTCCCCCATGGCTCCTCCCCACCCAGCCCACCCCTTCTCCCTCAGTCAATCCTCACCTCAGTGTACATGTCCATGGGTTATTTATACTAGTTCCTTTACTAAACCCTTCCCCTACTTACCCCACTTCTCTCCCCCTCGCCCCCCTGATAACTGTTAGACTGCTCCTTGTTTACATGCCTCTGGTTCAATTTTGCTCATTTGTTTGTGTTTTTCATAAGTTTCCTGTATTAGGTGATATCATATAGTATTTGTCGTTCGTTGCCTGGCTTATTTCACTAAACATAATTCTCTCTAGTTCCATCCATGTTGTCACAAATGCTAGGAGTTCCTTCTTTCTTTCTGCTGCATAGTATTCCATTGTGTAAATGTACTTAATAGAATTTCTGATTAACAATAACAAAGTTTACTTTCAGAGGTTCTTCATATTAACTAGGCCATAAAGCTAGGCCTTTTGCCTGGCAAGGTTAACCAACCATTCATTTACTTTTTGTGACTCTTGTCACAATTACAGTTAATTGTTTGTATTGATATTTATATAAGCTCTTTCTTCCCTATTTAACTGTGGGCGCCTGAGGAATTTGCTGTTACAGTCACCACTATATTTTGCATTCCCAGTATGATGATAGCCCTGGGCACACAATAGTCCTCCTAAATACAATGATCACACATTGAGTAAAAAAAATGATATCACTAAGCACCTGAGATAAGTTCATAGTGATAGCTGAGCCATGAATTTGGCAAAAGTTTCTTGGCAGTTCAAGTCCAAGTAAAACATACTGGGCTTTTGTTCTAAGTGAAAAGATATGCACAGGCAGAGACAATTTTCCTTGAATGGAACTCAAGAGATACCAAGTAACAGAAATTAGCACATCTATGTTTTTGTAGAACATTCAAATGCTATTCAGATGAATTATTTCACAAACATTCCCAAAAGTTAACACTGCATTTAACTAACAAGAATGTTTTTTATAGATAGAAGGCTACATGGCCCATGTATACGGATATCAGTTAATCAAGACAGAATATAATTTGGTGTTTAATTGTTCAAATTTCGGAGACAGAAGGAAATGGGTTTTACTGCTGGTTGTACGCTACACGAGCTGTGTGATTTGGGCAATTTACTAACTCTCTCTGAGCCTCAGTTTTCAATCTGTAAAACATAACACTAATCCCTATTCATCAATGTGAAGTGTGAATTAAATGAGATAATTTATGTAATTCTCTGACAAAGACTATAGCCTCAATAAATTAAAGAGGTGTCATTAGCTAACAGCATGAAGCAAAACGAGAGGCATCTCAAAGAATCAGAGTGACAGTAACAATAAAGCAGTTTCTCCCAATCTTAGGGGCTTCAGTAAGCATTATGAGGTGACATACCTTAATCAGTTCCTGACTGAAATTTCCTAGTAAAATTTGGGAGATCAAGACATTTGGTGTTGATGGTGAGAGGGAGAGTCATTTTTAGATACTAGATAATAGGAAACAAATGTGTTCTAAGAAAGAAAAAGATTCCAACTCGTCTTCTGACCCAGAGCTTTCACTCAATTGTTCAGAAGGTTGATAGCAAAAACGCTTATGAATATAATCAAACTCTTTTATGAAAAATTTAAATAAGTACTGATTGAAGGTCCCAAGTT
This sequence comes from Furipterus horrens, assembly GCF_987537825.1. NCBI lineage: Eukaryota > Metazoa > Chordata > Mammalia > Chiroptera > Furipteridae > Furipterus > Furipterus horrens. The sequence continues at coordinate 72,612,301 of NW_028327174.1, read as the reverse complement.
CCATAGCACATAAAAAGAAAGGCCGGCACAGCACTATGTCATCCCAGACTGCTGAGTGAGTTAAGGAGAAGTGGCAGCCCCGACACTGCTGAGTGAACTGTGGTACCTTTGGAGTCTACTTAAGGGTTCTGTTAAAATGTCACAAGCTGCTACCTGTACAACTCTTTGAGTTCAGGTTTAATGACCACCAAAATCTTGGACATCAACCAACCAATAGATCAGATAGTGTCTTAGGACGACTTCTGCTACAAGAAACGATGAGGCCAAGCCCTGGCTGCTGTGGCTCAGTGGATTGAGCATCAGCCTGCAAACCAAGTGTCGCTGGTTCAATTCCCAGTTAGGGCACATAACTAGGTTGCATGGCAGAACCCCAGTTGGGGGCACATGAGAGGCAACTGCACATTGATGTTTCTCTCCCTCTCTTTCTCCTTTCCCCTCTCTCTAAAAACAGATAAATAAAAAATAAAAATAAATAAAAAATAAAAAAAAAGAAACGATGAGGCCAACAACATAGAGGAATGCTCATCTTCCTGTTTTTGTTTTTGTTCTTTTTTTTGCCGAAAAGCATTTGTTCTAATCACTTCTTAGTCATTAAAACGAAATGGGTCTATGACATAGATTTTATTCATAGCTGTATTCTCAGTGTTATGAACTAAAGCATTATAGTAATAATAAAAGAATATATGTTTCTGAAACTTGCAAAAAGATTATGAAAGAAAGCTGACATAGTTTAAAACATTGATTGATCTACAAGTTTGGGGGTGAAAACAGATCACACCTTGATTTCATCTAGGCTATACCTATATAGTTCATTAGAGTAAATAGTTAAGCAATTTTATTTCCTATCTTGTAATTAAGACAGGAAATTAAAAACCTTAATGCCTAGAGATTTTTTTCTAGGGTTTTCTTTTCAGATGTAAATAATTAACTAGATTATCTAGAGCTTAAGCTGTCTAACTCAGTAGCCACCCGCTGTACATGGCTATCTAAATTAAAATTTAATTTAAATGTCAGCTTCTCAACCACACTGGCCACATTTCAGTGTGTGACTGGTGGCTGCCATATTGAAAAGTGCAGAAACAGAACATTTCAGTCCCTGTAGGATGTTTTATTGGACAGTACTGTTCTAGAATGATTAAAATTACTGGCTGCTAATTCGAGATGGTTCCTAGAATCTTACAAAATACCAAGATCATTCGAGGGTGGTAAAGTTGAGGAAAGTAATTTGTCCAACTATCAGTGGCAATTCATACTTTTGTAATTCCTCTTGTAAACGCCATGCCAGAATTCTATCCTGACAGCTAAGAACAGCTTCTCATTCCAAAAACAATGATTTGTTACCAGGGTCTTTACTAAACACAGGTTTTCTCATTAAACCTACATTTTCAAAATGCAGATGAAGAAAACAAAGCTCAGAGTGATGAATTTACTTGTCCCAAATCATTCAGTTGGAAGATGATGAAAGAAATAGAAACCCTGTGCTGTCTAACTCCAAAGCCCTATGCATCGTTCACCATACTCTACAGCCTTTCTATTAGAGAACATCATAATAGTGCTTCCTGTGTATGAGCCATGTTAGGTTATTTATACCCAGTATCTCCCATTTAGTAACTGTGTGACTTTCAGCAAACAATTTAATGTCTTCATGCTTCAGTTTACTCATCTGGAAAATGGGAACGATAACAATAGTAGCTACTTTAAAGGGTTGTGAAAATTAAATTAGCATATGTGAAACATTTGGTACAGTGCCCTCTACACAGTACTATAAGTGTTTGCTCTATTTTTAAAAGATGGAGAAAGGAAGTTTTAGTAGTTTCAGTTGCTAGTTATTTATAACCAGGTCTGGAAACTTTTTAAATGGTATCTGTTTTTAAGATATCAAACAAAGAGATTGGATGCCCAAGCCTTCCCTCATCTTCAACCCCAAAAGACGGCTGGTTTCAGCCACTCTACTGAGGTATTACGAAAGGAGGAGCTTCTCCTAAAAGCCCGAGAACAATAGCAGAAAGCCCTCAGAGCTCAGGAAGTTCAGCTGAAGCCTAGACCGTCTATTTCCACTTAATCTTCATTTTGGAGAATGCAAGAAAATGATGCATGACTGGGAATGGTGAGTGGAAAGAATATTTAAAAGGCAAGTGCTGTCCAATGCATACCTAACTTAAGGTCATTAATTTTACAGTTCTGAATCTCAGAAGATTCTAGAAGAGTCTTTCTCACTGGCTCCTGGGAGACAAGATTCAGAACTCATAAATATGGGGAACCTGATGGGCTTCCAGGGCAATATTTTTCATGAGCTCAGGCAGGAAAACAGAATGTCAAAGCTAAGCAGCCTTTTACCACTCAGGACAAAAGACTGCTTTTTAGCCCTAGAAAAATGGTTGAAACTAACTATGCCTGCTAGTGCACAGTTCTAACAGCAATGGCCTCATACACATATGCACATATACACATACACACACACAAACAGAGACAGAGACAACATCAATAGTCTATGCTTCAAGGAAGAGGGTTCTGAACCGTTCATTTAAGTAGAAATAGAAAAAAAATCAAATTTCAATAGCAGGATAACAGCCAACCACCAAAAAATCCTGAAATACACACAACAAAATAAACATCTGGGCCTCTCCTTTCCTTCTCTTCAGATGTATTGCAGCAGTGACTTTCTGGAATCTATCATGCTGTTCAACTCTTAAAATAATTTTGGGGAGAGACGGGGGTGGATTTCAGGCCCAGTAGAAATGGAATGACCTCTCTCAGGAGACCAGTGGAGAAGAGGAAGAATTTCAAAAAGCTGGAATCTTTTGGAAAACTCTAAAGCAGCATTTTATTTTCACATAAGGCTAATCTTCACCATACTATCCCTTCTGCAGACCTAGGTGTCACAAGCAGGAGGACAGAAAGACAGGATCAAAAACATCAGCCAAGAGCAAAGAAACTATCTATTATTACACAGTCACATTTAATTTATTAAGTCAGATAGGATTTAGGAACAAAAAAAACAAATTACATTACCTCCTTATTACCTTTCCAGTTTTTTCCAAAACTGCTATTATTTTTAAAAATTAAGACTGTTTCTACTTCTTTCTTTCTAAATTGCCCTGACCTTTGTTTATAAAAGAAAACAATAATAAGCTTCTCAATGTTTGTTATGTACTAGGCAGTATGCAAGCCACTTAAGCATGATCTCATTTCATCCTCACAACTCTTAAGCAGGATTGCGAGTAAGTGGCAGAGCCAGGATCACAAACTGACATCTCTCCACCCTTGAACCAGGATGCTTTTCTGTTCTGTGTGCAGTGTGCAATTCATTAGTGAAACTGCACCACCCCACCCCAGATCACTAGCCACACTGAGGATCTCTACTCTAAAAAATTGCAAGTTTGCTTCTGAAGATTTTTCTTTTGAACTCTGTCAGCATGGGTTCCTCCCTATCATTTTTAGTTCAAACAGGCACACACACACTCACACACACACACACACACACACACACACACATCCTCTTTGATGTTGGTCTCTACCTAAAATCCCTTGATAGAATGCAGCTCTCTCTACACAAATGCCTACAGAAGGGTTAATGGCAGGGGGCCGTCTCACATTTTCTGTTTGTAAGCCTGTACCACTGTTTTAGGCTTTATCTAAAGTTGTGGTTACTAAAAGAAATTTTAGAAATCAAGAAAAAATAATTTTACACTCTATGTTAAGTATAACTTTTCTTATAGTCTAGACCAGAGATTGGCAAACTTTTTCTGTAAATGATCATATAGTATAGAGTTCAGGTTTTGAATAGCTTGCCTCTTTTGCAACAATTCAACTCTGCCATTGTAGGGGAAACCACCACAGACAACAGGCAAACAAATAGACTGGGCTGTGTTCCAATAAATCTATTTACAAAAATAGGCACTAGGCTGTGTTTGACCTGTGGGCTAAAGTTTGCATGCCCTTGGTCTAGACCAATGCTTCCCATAGAAATGTAATGCAAGCCACAAACATTATTTATAAAATTTTAGCAGCCACATTAAAAAAAAAAAAACGAAATGGGAGAAATTAATTTTAATAATATATTTTATTTAATCCAATATATTCAAAGTAACATTTCAACATATAATCAGCATTGAAATTATTAATAAAATATGTTAAATTCTTTCTTTGTGCTGTCTTTGGGATCTGATGAGCATTACACACTTACATCACACCCTAATGCAGATTAGCTACATTTAAGTTCTCAGTACTGCGTGCAGGTAGTGACTGCTACATTGGATTCTCTTTGCAAGTATCTCTAGTTCCTCATCTGTTTCCTCTCTCCTTAGGTCTACACATGTGCATATCTACCCTAATTCCTTCCCCTAAGTTTCAATTATTCAGTGCAGAATAGCATTCAGAAACTGCCTTTGGCTGCCAGTGATGACCTATGTCACTCTAAGTCCCATAGGTGTGTGTCTGTGGGGTGGATTTGGTGACGTCTGTCTTAGTCTGTTCAGGCTGCTGAACAAAAATACCATATACCATATGACATAGACAACAAAGGCTTATTTTTCATACTTCTGGAGACTGAGAAATCCAAGGTATGGTAATGGTTGATTTGTTGTCTGATGAGGGCCCACTTTCTGATTCATAAACTACTATCTTCTTGCTGTCCTCACATGGCAGAAGGGGTGGGAGCTCTCTGGTGTCTCTTTTATAAGGGCACTAATCCCATTCATTAGGGCTCCAACCTCATGACCTAATCACTTCCTGAATGCTCCTACCTCCTAATATCATCACATTGGAGATTAAGCTTGAACATATACATTTTTGGGGGAGCAAACATTCAGTCTATAGTGGTGTCCCACTGATTGCAGAGAATGACCCGGCAATCAGGTTCTGAAGAGCAGCCAAAATATGTGTACACACTTCAAGTGCATACCACTTGAGGTTTTCCCACCAGATGGTTTTAGACACCTCTTCTTTTTTTTCTTTTTTTTTTTTGTCCAATTATCAAGACAGTAACTATTGGATTTGAAATCTCTTTGTCTCTGTCTCTCTCTTTTTCTGTCTTGGTCTTGCTGTGTCTTTGTGCCTCTCTCTCTCTCTCTCCCCTCTCCCAACACACATACACACACAAAGGGAAAATATTAGTTCTTGAAGACAGTACCATCTAGTAAATTCATAAGGAGGAAGAGAAACCTCTTTTTCTATAATTGTCTCATAATTTGCAATGCTGCCTCACTTACTTTGGATCAATGCTTCATAATAGCTCAGAGAGTAGTAGTATTTTCTTTCCTTCATCTTTTTACCTCCCAATTTCCAGTTTTATCTGTGTAGGCATGCCAGAAATAAGAAACAGGCTCATCACTGAGCCACTTACATTTTATGGCCATATTCCTAGTTACCGAAGATACATCTGAAAGCTTGTAAAGGCCCAGCTGAATTCTTAGACCAGGGCTGTACTGGTTTGAATGAGCTCAAACTGCTGTAACAGAGACCCAACACCACAGTAGTTTAAAGAATATAGAGTGTATTTCTCTGTCATGCAGCATTATGAAGAGGGTGGTCCAGGTCAGCAAGGTAGCTGTTGGGTTTTTCCATCACCCACTGGGGCATGTCCTCATCTATGTTGTTGAAGACCCTTGACCATCAAGATAGGCTCTATAGCTGGAAAGTCAATGAAAATATGGACAAGGCATAACAGCTGTCTTAAAACTCAAGCCTAGAAGCAGTACGTCATTTCTGCTCATGTTCTACTGGCAAAAGCTTAGTTACACAGACATACCTCAATGTGCAGAAGGCTGAGGAGTTTAGTCTAGGTGGGCAACCATGCACCAAGGAAAGAAAGAAGAATGAATTTAGAGGGTAAATAATGGTCTCCATCAAGGCTGACTGGTCTGTGACTATCATTCTTCTAATTTCAAATTTATTACCTTGTATAGTGATTTAAACAGTTCTGTGGGATCAACAATGATATTTTCATTTTAAAGGTGAGGAAATTGAGGCATTGACTTAGGTAACTTCCATAGAATATTGTTCCTTGTTATAGTACATTCTTCCTTCTATTATGTTTATTTGGGATATATTCTCAATGAGATCCTAAAATTATGCCTAAAACATTTCAAAATTCAACATCTAAACATAACAATTACTTAATAAAATTTTGTTAGTTAATGACTGAATAAATGGTGAACATATGTTTATGTACTAATGATAGAAACTAACAGAAGCAGACTTTTTAATACTTAGGTAAGTTATTTTAATAAAAACTAATATTTTAAGATTTAGGCACCTAAGGCAGCTATTAAGGGTTATGAGAGATGGCTACTAATTTCTTCTATAATGCTGAATCATGGAATCTTATTTATTTAATTAGTCCATTAACCAAGCATTTACAAAAAATACTAACTAGTTAAAAATGTCAACTTTTTAATGGTTCAGTCAGAAAAGGTTTATATACATAAAAACCACTTGATAAAAAGGTAAAGCCTTCTTTAGGTAAAGTTGGTCCTTATGTCATAACAAGAAAAAGAAAGAAAACACAGAGTAAATTGTATGATAGACTCCTTATATAATTTTCACAAAATCCTATTAGATAGCTGGGTGGTGTGGCTCAGTTGGTTGAAATGTCATAAACCAAAAGGTCATAGGTTGGCTTCCCTGTCAGGGCACATGCTAGGTTTTGGGTCTGGTGCCCTATAGGGGCATGTGCAAGAGGCAACTAATTGATGTTTCTCTCTCACATTGACATTTGACTCTTTCTCTCTCCCTCCCTTCCCTTCTCTCTAAAGTCAATAAGCATGTCCTCAGGTAAGGAAAAAAATAAAGAACATATCATTATTCACAAATTCAGAAGGAGGTGATTGGGAGGAAAAACTTTTCTTCTTCCCTCTTAGGTTCAATGCATGATGGCCTGTGACTGAAACGAACAAAAGACAGGTGAACAGGAGAAAAGGCATGCAGTTTTTATTAATACTTACATGCATAAGGGTTTATAAAAAGCAAGTGAAACTCAAAGAAGCAGTTATAGTTAGGATCTTTTATACCCTTCTTAAATAAGGGAGATAATTTTGGTTTCAAGGGATGATAACTTGTGGGGAAATGACTAGGAACTATGTGGGAGGACCTAATGGAAGCTGAGGGCTATTTTAGGAAGGCCTGCATATACAAACTTGACTTGCCTATCTCTGATGATAGTAGTTGCCCTTCTTTTCCTGATGGGGGAGGAGGGCACCTTACTCAAAGGGAAGTTTATGTCCTGCTTTTAGGTAATGAGGGGAGGGCAGAGAACTCTTTCAGCATCAACTGACTTCCAATTGCTTTCACCTCAAAATAACCTTTATGCCAAGGTGGCATATTTTGAGGTGGCATATTCTGATCCTCTTCAAAGTTCAAAAAGATAAATACTTGTCCAGGTTTACCCAGGTAGTGAGTGGAGGCCTCTGGGATTTAAATCTGCCTCTGCTAGCCCAAGTGTCCTTGAGTAGAGAGTGGCTAAAAAAGCTGTGGTGCATTTGCACAGTGGAAATCTCATCTTTTGAGACAGCATGGATGGACCTGGAGAACATTATGCTAAGTGAAATAAGCCAGTCAGAGAAAGACAAGTACCACATGATTTCACTCATATGTGGAATCTAATGAATGAACTGAACTAACAAAGTAGAGACAAACCCATGGATACAGAAAACAAACTGACAGCTGTCAGAGAGAGGGGTTTGGGAGCTGGATGAAAAAGATGAAGGGATTAGGCAAAGAAAAAAAAAGGAAGACTCATGGACACAGACAACAGTATGGTAAGGGAAGGGAGATGGGGAAAAGTAGGAGAGGGTGAAGGGAGGATAAATGGTGATGGAAGGAGACTGATTGGGGTGGTAAACACGTGATACAATTTACAGATGAGGTATTATGGAACTGTACACCTGAAACCTATATAATTTTATTAACCAATGTCACCCCAATAAATTCAATAAAAAGAACCAATCAATCAATCAATAAATCTGCCTACCTCTGCTAGGCTCTAAATCAACTGCTAGTTTTGAAAAGATTTTACTTATTTATTTTTAGAGGGAGGGAGAGAAACATTGATGTGAGAGAGAAACATCATATGTGAGAGAGAAACATTGATTGGTTGCTTATCGTATGTGCTCCCACCAGGAACGAACCTGCAATCCAGGCATGTGCCCTGACCGCCAGTCAAACCCACGACCTTTCCATTTGTGGGATGATGCCCAACTAACTGATCCACATCAGTCAGGGCTAAAGTATCTGCTTTTTAAATGTAAACATTCAGAAAAACAGTCTGGTTTCTTTATTCTATTTAAGATTATTGAAATAATAATCTCATCACCCAGAATAACTGTCATTTTTTACTGTAACAAGTTGGTTCAAATTGCTTTTATAAATTAGCTCATTTGACTCTCTAGGTAGTAGGCAGGATATGCTAAACTGGGTTGACCTGTGAAAAAACTAAGGTACAGAGGACTGAATGACTTGACCATGGCCAAGCAACCCGTTGGTAACACTGCCAACTCTTTAAATGCTGGAGCTCCTGGTTCTCTTGTTTCCTTTTCACCTTTTCCCTGGGCATCCTCATCTACACTACTTGCACTGAGGACTTCTTAATCCATACTTGCCCCTCAGAATTATTCTCCTGAAACTGTGCATTCAAATTCCTGACTGCTGGAGGTATCATAGCTATCTCAAACACAGCATGTCTAGAACTCAGCTCATTGTATACACTTTTCCCAAACTGATTTTATGCAAAGGTCAGCTTCTCTTGAAAAATTAGAAAATATGCTAATACTGAACTCATGTGACACCAACTGGCTGGAGGCAGGGAGTACCTGCCCCCTTTGACTGAAGCCTGTGGTCTCCTGTTGTTCACAATCCCCACCATTCCCGATGTTGTGTATCTGGCTTACTTCACACAATACTTTCTTTGCCTGGCAACTGTAGATGCTTGAGTTTGTGAGCACTGATCTAGGCCATACTGGACCATTTGCTGAATTAAGAAATGAATTAAAGAAACCAATAGTGTCACTCTTCTCTAGGGAGGCTGGAATTACCTGATTATATTTAATCTTTGCTTTGCCTGTTACTAAAATGATTGCAACTTTGCCTAAGTTACTTAACCTCTCTATGCCTCAGTGACTTCATCTTTGAAATTGTGATAATAACACTAGCTACCTCACAAGTTTGTTGTGAGAGTTAAAAGAGCTAAAATATACTTAGAACAACGCCTAACGCATAGTAAACCTTAGTGTTTGCTGTCTTAACTCCTGCTGTTACTCTCTTCTGAATTCTTGTAACATAGTTTTCAAAACTGTTTCTAAAAGAGATTGTTTCATAGAATTTTATAAAATTGATTTAATCTGGTTCATGACCTGCAAAGAATATCGTGATTGTGTGAAACTATGTAAATGCATTTTTTTATTACTAAGAAATGACATTTCTGGATAACTCCAGAAATAGAGGTTCAGTTTGACAATGAAAGTAGAGACAATGACAGGCCCAAACTGAACTAACAAATGCTTGATATGAACACATTTCATGACTTGACTAGAGGTTTTCTGTATACAAAATCCATAGCAAGCCAGAGGCGGAAGTCACTGTATGAATTGTTTTGAATTCCACATGTATTCTCTACATGACCTTGAACAACTAGGCCAAAATTTCTTCCATATGGCTTTTCTCTTGTCAGGAATGTTATCCTGCTCTTATCACACAGCAAGTTCTTATTTCCTCTCCAAGATTTGTTTCCAGTGTCACTTCTGTGATGTCTTTTGTGATACCCTTTTCTCTATAATTAGCACTTATATTGAGTTGTAACTGCTTACTTACATGTCTGTTTTTCTTGGAGTGAATTCCTTGAATGCTGAGCCATCTTATGCATTTAACTAGAAAAGATGTAGTTATAGGCTCAGGCTCTGATGTCAGGCTGCTTAGAATCAAATCCTGACCCTGTCACTTACAGGCTGTGTGACCTAAGGATAGGTTCTGGATTGTTCTGAACCTCAACTCCTCATCTACAACAGAAGAATAATAACAGTATCTCATAGGCTTGTTGTTAGAATTAAATCAGCTAATATTTGTAAAACTTTATAGAACAATTTCTGGCACATAGAAGACATTTAACAAATGTTAGTGATTATTATTGTTGTTGCTGTTGACTTGATTTTGAAAATTTTATTTTCACATTTTATTTCTAGTTGCATTTGATAACTCAAATTTACTCCACTACAATAAATGTGATAAACCACATAAAATGAGAGATAAAAATCACATGATCATATTGATAGATGCAGATGATAAAAAACTCTCAGCAAAGTGGGACTAGAGGGATCATACCTCAACATGATAAAGGCCGTATACAAAAAACATACAGCCAACATCATATTCTATGTTCACTTTCACCACTCTTATTCAGCATAGTACTGGAAGTCCCAGACACAGCCATCAGATAAGAAGAAGAAATAAAAGGCATCCAGATCAGAAGGGAGAAAGTTAAACTGTCATTATTTACAGACAACATGATATCATACATTGAAAACCCCATAAGTTCCACCTCAAAACTACAAGTCTTAATAAATAAATTTGGCAAAGTAGCAGGATACAAATCAATGCTCAGAAATTGATGACATTTCTATATACCAATAATGAACTATCAGAAAGAGAAACTAAAAAAGCAGTCTTATTTACTATTTCAATAACAAAAAAAATGAGGTATCTAGGAATAAATTTACCAAGGGGGTAAAAGACCTGTATTAGGAAAACTATAGAACACTAAAGAAAGAAATTGAGGAAGATACAAATAAGTGGAAGAATATACCATGTTCATGGCTAAGTAGAATTAACATTATTAAAATGTCCATACTACCCCAATCTACAGATTCGACATAATTCCTATTAAAATACCAATGGCACCCTGACTGCTGTGGCTCAGTGGATTGAGCGTCGGCCTGCGAGCCAAGTGTCGCTGGTTTGATTCCCAGTCAGGGCACATTACTAGGTTGCACATCAGGTCCCCAGTTGGGGGCGTGAGTGAGAGGTAACCACACAGTGATGTTTCTCTCCCTATCTTTCTCCTTTCCCCTCTCTCTAAAAAATAAAATAAAATAAATAAACAAATAAATAAATAATTTAAAAAATAAAAAATAAAATACCAATGGCATATTTCAGAGATTTAGAACAAATATTCCAAAATTTTAAGTGGCATCAAAAATGGTCCTGAATAACCTCAGCAATCTTGAGAAAGAGAAACAAAGTTGGAGGGATCACAATACCTAATATCAAAATATACTATGAAATTACTGTAATCAAAACAGGCTGACACTGGCATAAGAATAGACATGTAGATCAATGGAACAGAATATAGAGCCAAGAAATAAACCCACGACTTTATAATCAATAAATATTTTACAAGAGAGGCAAGAGCATGCAATGAAGTAAAGACAGTCTCTTCAATAAATGATGTTGGGAGAACTGGACTAGTACTTGCAAAAAATGAAACTAGACCACCAACTTACACCATACACCAGAATAAGCTCAAAATGGATAAAAGACTTAAATATAAGTAACAACACCATAAAAATTATAGAGGAAAATATAGACAGTAAAATTTCAGTTATCTCATGTAGCAATATTTTGCCAATATATCTCCTAAGGCAAAGGAAACAAAGGAAAAAATAAACAAATAAGTCTACATCAAATTGAAAAGCTTATGCATAGCTAAAGAAACCATCATCAAAATGAAAAGGGAGCCCACTGTGTGGAAGAATACATTTGCCAATGATACCTCAGACAAGGGTTTAATCACCAAAATATACAAGTATAAAGAACTCATACGGTTGACTTCTGGTCAAGAATGAGGTATAGGTAGACACACTTCTCCTCCTTGTGCAACCAGAGAAAGACTTACAACCAGATCTCAAAAACAAATAACAACCAGAACCATCAGAAAATCGAACTATATGAAAGTTCAACAACCAAGGATTTAAAGCCACATTCATCCAGGTGAGTAGGAGGGGTAGAGTTGCAGAGAGAGGGTGGAGAGGTGGTATGGCATGGAGAAGCAGCAGTGGTGGTGGTTGAACAGATGATCCCACATTCACATGTGATGGATAAAAAACAAGAGAGATACCCAGCCCCAGGCCAGACTGCACGGTCCAGGGTTCCAGCACTGGGAAGATAAACCCCCATTACTTCTGGCTATAAAAACCAGTGGGGGTTGGGACAGCAGAAGAAACTTTCAGATCTTCAATGCTTCAAGAGCATTGAACATACGCATGTTCTTAGAACATACGCAAACCCCAGGGCAGCAACTGGAAGGGCACCAATTGCATATGCGAAGTGAGTGAAATGACTGGAAACTGGGAGAGTGCCAGGCAAGTCTTCAGAAGCCAGGCAACAGCATTGTCCCTTCTCCAAACTCCCTACCACAAATAGAGCCACAAAATGGTGAAGCTGGTAGCCTTGCCCTGGCAATTACCAAACACTCCACCCCACACAATTTAAAGGTGCCTTTACTACATAGGCCACACTACTAAGACAGGGAGTAAAAGCAGTTCTACCTGATACATAGAAACAAACAAAGGGAGGCTGCCAAATTGAGGAGGCAAAGAAATATGCTCCAAATGAAAGAAAGAAAAAAAAAAAAACCAGAAAAAGAATTAAAAGAAATGGAGATAGCCAACCTGTCAGATGCAGAGTTCAAAACACTGGTGATAAGAATGATCAGAGAACTCATGAAGTATGGCAAAAAAGTAAAAGAAGAAATGAAAGTTATACAGAGTGAAATAAAGAAAAATATACAGGGAACTAACAGCAAAGGGAAGGAATCTGGGTTTCAAATCAATGATTTGGAGCAAAAGAAAGAAATAAACAGTCAACCAGAACAAAAAGAAGAAACAAGAATGCAAAAAAAAAATGAGGAGAGGCTTAGGAACCTCTGGGAAAACTTTAAATGTACCAACATCTGAATCATAGGGATGCCAGCAGGAGAAGAGAAAGGGCAAGATATTGAAAACTTATTTGAAAAAGTAATGAAAGAAAACATCCCTAATTTGGTGAAGGAAATAGACACACAAGTCCAGGAAGTGCAGAGATTTCCAAACAAGATAGATGCAAAGGGGACCACACCATGACACATCATAATTAAAATGTCAAAGGTTGAAGATAAAGAAAGAATCTTAAAAGCAACAAGGGAAGAGCAGAGAGTTACATACAAAGGAGTTCCCATAAGACTATCAGCTGGTTTCCCAAAGAAACTCTGCAGGCAAGAAGGGACTGGCCAAAAGTATTCAAAGTGATGAGAAGCAAGGACCTACAATCAAGATTATTCTATCCAGCAAAGCTACCATTTAGAATGGAAGGGTAAATAAAGTGCTTCCCAGACAAAGTAAAGCTAAAGGAGTTCATCATCACCAAGTCATTACTACATAAAATGTTAAAGGGACTTATTTAAGAAAAAGAAAAAGGTCAAAATTATGAACATTAAAATGACAATAAACACACAACTATCAACTGAATCTAAAAAAAAAGGAAACAAACAAAAAACTAAGCAAACACCAGAACCGGAACAGAATCATAGGTATGGAGATCATTTGGAGGGCAATGGTGCAGGGACTAAGAAGCATAATTGGTTGGTACAAAATAGACAGGGGGATGTTAAGAATAATATAGGAAAGTGAAAAGCCAAAAAACTTACATGCATGAGCCATGAACATGAACAAAACGGGGGGCATTGCTGGAGGGAAGAGGAGTACTGGGCAGAAGAGGATAACGGGGGTGGGGGGGAATTTGGACAACTGTAACAGCATAATAAAATATACTTTTTAAAAAAGAGTTTTGCTGTGAGGAAAAAAGAACTCATATGACTTAACACCAGGAAGATAAACAATTCATTTATTTAAAAAAATGGGCAAAGGACTTGAATAGACACTTCTTCAAAGAGAACATACAGATGGCCCATTGACATATTAAAAAAAAAAAGCTCAACTGCTCAACATTATTAGCAATCACAGAGATGCAAATAAAAACCACAATGGGATATCACCTCACACCTGCCAGAATGACTATCATTAATAAGTCAACTGCCCTGGCTGGTGTGGCTCAGTGAATTGGGTCACCGATTCGGTTCCCAGTCAGGGCACGTGCCTGGGTTGCGGGCTGGGTCCCTGGTTGGGGGCAGGCGAGAAGCAACCACATATTGATGTTTCTCTCCCTCTCTTTCTCCCTCCCTTTCCCTCTCTCTAAAAATAAATAAATAAAATATTAAAAAAATAAGTCAACAAACAACAGGTTCTGGCAAGGATGTGGAGAAAAGAGAACCCTAGTGCACTGTTGATGGTAATACAGACTGGTGCAACCACTTTGGGAAACAGTATGGAATTTCTTCATAAAACTAAAAATGGAACTACCTTTTGACCCAGCAATTCCACTTCTGGAAATATACCCAAAGAATCCTGAAGCACCAATTCAAAAATATATATACACCCTTATCTTCATAACAATGTTATTTACAATAGCCAAGATTTGGAAACAGCCTAAGTGCCCATCAGTAGATGAGTGGATAAAAAAAAGCTGTGGTGCATTTACACAATGGAATATATACAGCAGTAAAAAAGAAAGAATTCTTACTTTTTGCAACAGCGTGGATGGAATTGTAGGCTTTTATGGTAAGTGAAATAAGTCAGTCAATGAAAAACAAATACCATATGACTTCACTTATAACTGGATCTAAGGAACAAAATAAATTAACAAGCAAAATATAATCAGAGACACAGAAACAAGGAACAGACTGACAGCTGTAAGAAGGGAGGCGGGAGGTTGGGGTGGGTTGAAAAAAGGTGAAGGGATTAGACAAAGATGATATACAGGTATACATCACCCATGGACATGGACAATGGTGTGGAGATTGACCATGGACAATGGTGTGGGAAGGGGGGCAAAGGAGGAAAAATTGGGACGACTGTAATAGCACTAACATTAAAAAAAATTTACTCTGCTACAATTGATGATAAATCTAAAATTATTGCTCTTCGTGTCTTCCAGTTTAAGAGCTAATCTTTCAAAATATGAATCACAGTTCGATCTGTAAAGATAGAACATTGAGAAATGAAATATATTGAATGTCTAGTATTGGCAAAAGGTACATAGTCACATTCTATTTTTCTAAAAACAAAACAAAACTTATCTTGTAACTCCTCCCCACTTTCTGATAAGATCCTTACAGATAAATGAATGGATTCCCTTTATTTTTCTGTACTCCATCGTCATTCCATTCTACCTCTATTACAATGTATTTAATATATATCTGTTAGTATTTAATCATTACATTGTGAATGGTATGTAGAAATAAAAATCTGGGTGCTGGGCATGCTTATTGCTATTGGAATATCACTGCTTCTAGGCCTTCTCAATGGACAGAACTAGGAAATACATACTAACCTATATATGCACAAGTCCATCTATCTATAAACATGAAATTATACTGATATCTCTGGCCCCAATCCAGTACCATAGGGCTCATTTTAGCCTTCTCTCCTTGCTTATTTATGACTTTTTCTCCAATAATGAGAGACTTGGCTCCCAATAGCTACAATTATTTACTTATTTGTTTGACCCTAGTATTTTTGGTTGAATTGTGCACTCCCAAAATGTATATGTTGAAGTCCTACCATCCAGTACTGCATAATATGATCTTATTTGGAGATAGTCTTTACAGAGGTAAGGGGTAAGCAAATTAAAATGAGGTCATTAGGGTGGGCCCTAATCCAATATGACTGGTTTTCTTATAAAAATAGGAAATCTGAACACAGACACATATATAGAGGAAAGATAATAGGAAGACACAGAGAGAAGATATATATCTACAAGCCAAACAGAAAGGCCAGAGCAAATCCTTCCTTCACAGACCTCAGAAGGGACCAATTCTACCAACACTTTGATTTCAGGCGACTAGTCTCCAGAACTGAGACAATAAATTCTATCGCTTAAGCCATTCAGTTTTGTTTTTTTTTTTTTTTTTTGGCAGCCTTAGCAAACTAAAACAGATTTCATAGTATATGGGTATATTAGTTCATAACTCCTATTACTTACCCTTATGAGAAACAAATTTACTAAACAGTACAGTGTTTATGAATAGCTCTTTTTGCTTTTAGCTTTATAGTGTCCAATCAAAGCACAGATTTCCAAAGTCATTTCCTTTTTTTACCTACCCCTTCAACTAGGTTATAGTGTATATTTGTAATGCAGTTAATTTGTCACAGTTTCTGCATTCTATCCTCAGATCCCTTAGCATCGTGGTTGATTTTTTAAAATTTGAATATAGCAAATAGATTTTCACAAATTGATAAAGTGTGTAGGTATCCACTATCTACAGAGTATAGAATAATTCCATTAACCTAAAAAGCCCTCCCTCTGCAGGACCTTTGTAGTCAACTCTTCATTCTCCCTGAAACTCTGGCAACTACTAATATGTTTTCATTCCTATAATTTTGTCTTTTTGATATGTCATATAAGTGGAATTATACAATATGTAGCCTTTTGAATTTGGCTTTTTTCACTGAGCAAAAATGCATTTGAGATTCATCTATGTTGTTAAGTGAATCAGTGGCTTTTAAAAAAAGAATTTCTGATCAGTATTTCATTGTGCCACTGTTTATTCACCTGTGAAAGACATCTTCATTGCTTCTTATTTTTTTTCCTGTGTGGTTGCCTCTCACTCGCACCCCCAACTGGGGACCTGACATGCAACCTAGTTATGTGCCCTGACTGGGAATTGAACCAGTGACACTTGGCTTGCAGGTCAACGCTCAATCCACTGAGCTACAGCAGCCAGGGCTTTTCATTGCTTCTTGTTTTTGGCAATTGGAATACAGCTGTTATAAATGTTCTCCTCCAGGGGTGTGTGTGTGTATGTGTGTGTGAATATACATTTTTAATTCACTTGGATAAATACTCAGAAGTGAATATAAAATACTACCAAACTCTCCCAAAATGACTGTACCATTGTGCATTAATACCAACATGAATGAGAGTTCCTATTGTTTGACATTTTTACCAGCGTTTTGTACCATCAGGTGCTTTTCTTTTTATTTAATTTGAGCAATTCTAGTGGCTGTGTAATGATATCTAATTGCAGCTTTACTTTGCAAGCTCTGCATTTTACAGATTCATCCATGTTGCCATATTGTGATAGAAGTTTCTGCTGCATAACACTGTGATATGTGTTCACCACATTCCACTCTCAATTCTTCCAAGGATGGAGACTCCAATTGTCTCCAGATAATACCATGTAATTTACTTTCTTTATTCATTATGATCCCAAGGATTTCAGTATTTCTTTAATTTCTCTTTACCAGCAAGTTGTTTCATGAATGAGGACAAATAATATCCAAACAAATGTCCAAACAATATCTAAACTATATCCTAAAATCCTCTTGCATAGACTACATTGCCAGATTTTCTCTATGACCACATTTCTCTATGAAACATAGACCCCATGATAAATGTAGTATTGTCTTCAACAGAGGATTATTTAATAAAGTATTATGACCTCTGGTTTATTTTCAATGACTTGTATTTCCCTTTCTCCCTCCACACTCCCCCCCACCTCATGCTTTCCTCCTTGCTTTTTTCCTTTAATTTCACTGTCTCAAACAAATATTTATTGAACACCTTGCCCTGTTAGTCACTGTCTAGACCAGGGGTATACAAAAACAAGGACACTTCCCTATAGCAATTAATAATCTAGTACAGCGGTTCTCAACCTGCATATCAGATATTTACATTACAATTAATAATAGTAGCAAAATTACAGTTATGAAGTAGCAACGAAAATAATTTTATGGTTGGGGGTCACCACAACATGAGGAACTGTAGTAAAGGGTCGTGGCATTAGGAAGGTTGAGAACCACTGATCTAGTACATTGTATGTTGGAAGAGAAGAAAACATAGACATGCAGACAGATGGACAGAAAAGAGTTGTCTGAAAACAGACAAAAGTGTGCACCCAGATATGGCTTTGAGTTAGGAAAGGCTCCTCAGAGAATATAAAAATTTGAACTAGGTATTGAAGGATAAGTAGAGGGAAGAGCAGAGGGCATAAAAAACAAACAAACTTGGCATGTTGAGGATCTGGTGAGTAGTTCAAAGTCATAAAAAGTGGATTTCGTGACAATGGGCAGTGGGATATATGGCTAGAAAAATAAGATGGCTTTGGATTCAATGGGTTTTGTAGACCTTATTTTATCATGTAGACATAAAAGTGCCATTGAAGTTTTTATTAAAAAGTAGACTTAATTACACTTGTATTTTAGAACCATAACTTGGCAATATAGATCAGAGAGGAATAAGAAATTGATATTAGGAAAACTAAAGACAAGGCTATTGCAAGTAGTTCAAGTAAACTGTATTAAAAACTGCCCTGACCAGTGTGACTCAGTTGGTTGGTTGGTTGTCATCCTGTAAAGCAAAGGGTCACCAATTTGATTTCCATTCAGGGCATATGCCTAGGCTGCAGGTTGGATTCTCCATTTAGGTTGCATGTGAGAGACAGCCAATCGATGTTCTCTCCATCTCTTTCTCTCTCCCTTCCCTTTTCTCTAAAAATAAATAAAATCTTTTTATTTTTTTAAAGAAAGAAATTGAAAACTCACAGTTAGGGAATGGCCTATTTTCCACCTAAGTGGTCAATTTGTGAGAAACAATTTTAAAAAAGTAATATCTGGGACCATATTTGGCATGTAAATTATGAAAAGACCCCCAAACATCATAAAAAGTCAGCATCAAAGATTCTTGCGGTGATAGAATGTTTCTGAATCTTGCTTGTGGTGACAGATACACAAACTTACCATGTGATGACATTGTATAGAACTAAACACACAAACACATGTGGATCCAAGTGAAACTGGGGAAATCTGAACAAGATTGTGTATTTTTGTTAACATTGTAAATTGGGTAAAGTTTACATGGCTCTCGCTGTGTTATTTTATACAACTGCGTGTGAATCTACAGTCAATTCAACAGCACAGAGTATTGGAATAAATCTATGCCTGTCGTACTTTCAAGCCTATGCATTTTCCTACTACTTGGGGGCTGAAATACAGACACAGGCACATTTAAAATATTATTTCTGTCATTTGCTTGTCTGGTTGATCTCTATAGTGTCTGTATACAATATTTAGAAATTTGGGATATAGTCTTTTTGTGGTAATTGGTGTGAATTATTTCAGCTCAGAAAAACATGTTTAAAAATTTGTAACAAGATAGCTTTCTATAAATTATTTCACAAAAATAGTGTTAGATATTATTAGAGGACTTCAGAGAAATTCCCTTAACCTTCAAAAAAACCCCAAAAACACCCTGGCTGGTGTGGCTCAGTGGACTGAGCACTGGCCTGCAAACCGAAGTTTTGTGGGTTCAATTCCCAGTCAGGGCACATGCCTGGGTAGCGGGCCGGGTCCCCAGTTGGGGGCACGCAAGAGGCACCACACATTGATGTTTCTCTCCTGTTCTCTAAAAAGAAATAAATGAAATCTTAAAAAAAAAAAAAAAAAAAAAACCCCACAAACAAATGCACAAACATTAGTAAGAGGTTTATAATATTTAACTTTTATTGAGTGTTTACTATATGTCAGGTACCATGTTGTGCAACTTACAGGTTGTTCAAAATTTCACAACAAAGTAGGAACAAAACTTGGGCTGTTTGACTCCCAAAGTCATGTCTAAACCACTAGGTACAACGCTGTAAAAATCTGTGTAAATAATAGGGGGATGAAGAAAAAAGAACTTTTAATCAAAAGGTTAGCATGGTCCCAGACCAGTGACCAAGGCGACCATTTATAGTAATTAAATGAGTTTACTAATTTGTGTGAGTTGGGGGTCTAAGAGGGGTCAATGTGCAAAGATCAACGGTTTCTTCAGGTCAGTCATCTTCTACCTAATTGCTTCATTTTATTTTCTTCATAGCTCTTTCACTCACCAATATCTACAATTATTTCATTCCTTGTCTGTCATTTGCCCAAGCTCACTAGAACATAAGTTCAATAAAATCAAGAATCTTGTCTTTCTTGTTCAATGTTTTATGTCCAGTGTCTCAAGTTGTTTCTGAAATATAAATATTTAATAAAAGCATAAATGATTGGCTTTTCCTGGACTTAAATGGCAGAGGTTTAGACCTACAAACTGTGGTTCAAAAAGTCATATTAAAAGGCATGATTAGTAATTATCAATGTTTTTTAATTTTTTAGATTGGCTAGGATATATTTTAAAAAGGGAGGAGGAAGCTGGAGAGGATGCTGGAAAAGAGGAGGAAAATGAATATAAACTAGTATTGATAAACCCTTAAATCTAGGTATGGGAGTTGAAGTGTCAGAAATTTGAAGGCCTAGGTCAGGGCCTGAAATCGGTGGGGGCCCCCTGGAGTGGGATAGAAACCATAATGAAGGCTAACTTCTCATTTGCTCTCAGAAATTCTACCACCAAAAAGTTTTGCTGAAAGGAGAAGAAGCTATCTAGTTCACTTTCAATATGTGAATTACCTCACATCGTGCATAGCTTTAATTAGAATGCAGAACTCCAGAGGCCTCCATTGAAATTAGTGCCAAGTGTATGTACATATCGAGCACTCGTCCACGTAGGCATTATGGATTCTTCATGAGGAGTCATTACTGATGTTATTATAAACCTTGTTAGTCACTCTTTGAGTAGGATGTATATAAAGAAAGAAGGCTGAAAAAAAGACAAGATTTCAAAAAATAAAAAAATAAAGAAAGAAGGTTGAGGAAAACAAAAGAATCACATATGAAGAACCAGAATGAATGGGTAGAGGGAGGCATCTGTAGTATAGAGCAGAAAAGCAACTAATTTTAATGAGATTGGGGAGTGTCAAGGGAAAAAACTATATCCTCTAAAATTGATTAGAGTACATTGCTAAGCACGAGGCTTATAATAAATAACTCTAGGCAGCTAGAAGTTTCAAGAAATACGACATTTAGAGAAGAGGTTCTAAAACTTTTTGGTTTCAAGACCACTTTACACTCTTAAAAATTGAGGACCCCAAAGAAACTTTATGTGCCTTACAGATACTGATATTTATCACATTAGAAATTAAAACAGAAATTTTAAGGATAACTTATTTTATTAAAAAAAATAAACCAATGAGATGTTAACATAAAAGACTATTTTATGTGAAAAGTGTTGACCCCTAAAAAGAATATACTACTGCCCTGGCTGGTGTGGCTCAGTTGATGGGAGTGTTGTCCCAAAAGCCTAAAAGTTGCAGGTTCAGTCCCTGGTTGGGGGCGTGTGCAAGAGGTAACTGATCGATGTTTCTCTCTCATAGAGATGTTTCTCTCCCTCTTTCTCTCCTTCCCTTCCCCTTCTCTCTATAATCAATAAGCATGTCTTCCATTGAGGATTGAAAAAAAGAAAAAAAGATACTTAGGACTCCTTGTGGCTCTCACACAAAACCCCTGCTAAAGTGCCTACCTCCCTCACTGCACTTCCTGTCTGTGGTTCTGAGCCAATCTTTACAAGTGTTCCTAGAGTCCTGTTTCAATCAATAGGACTGAGACTTTCCCAATCCAATCAGAGCTATGCAGCTATAATGCCATTAGCATCTTCAATGACCAATCAAAGCAGCTACCTTCTGACTAATTAGGACCAATCAAGCCATGAGGATTTGGAGTCCTCATTTGCAAGAGGGGGCCCAATCAGGGACCCGGGCAGGGACTTCTCCCTACATAAGTCTGATCCGGAGCAACTTGGGTTGCACACTTTTCCTTTCCACCAGTCAAGACTGGTTCTCCAGCTGGAGTCAAAACTCTGAAGATACTAGCAGAGCAGACAGAGCAGGGCTTTATACCAGCAGGGTGACCTCACCTGGGCTGTTCATAATTGAGCTGTAATAATGTTGCGTTGCTGTACATGCTGTATCACAATGAATGTTTGCAGTTTCCTTCTTCGCCAAACCCCAAATAGGCGTTCCTTTTGGTTTGACTAAGCACCAACTATCATTGGTTAACAAAAGTAACTACTTTACAAAACAAACAAAAATAATTGGCATTCTTTTACGTTTTTGTAAATCTATAATGTCTCCTTTAACAACAAATGACTCTATCCTAATATCTGCTTGTTTTCAACGTTTCCATATCACATGCCATGTAGCCTCTGGAAAACTCCACTGTGAGAGGATGAGTGTGCAAAAAGCAAGTAACTTCTTAGTAAGTACTTTTACAGAAATCCTTTTGACCTCCTTCTTCAAAGGGTCTGGGAACCAGGATCACACTTTAAGAACCACTGTTTTAAGAGCGACTATTAGTCAATCCAGCATCAATGGAAAAATACCCATGCTGTTTTGCAGTCCTAAGGATTTCCATAGGATTTACTTGTTCAGAAAGACGAAACAGACTGTCTTCATTACAAAGCATCCAGAGAATACACAAATATGCCATTTTCATCCATAAAAAAAAACTAAAGCAAAAATGAGGGACCACATGGCAAGTAAAAGGATGTTGGAGTAAGGCTGAGAAGCGTCCCCGGAAGCCAAGGAGATCCAACCCATAGGAAAAGCAAAACCCGCAAAGCCAACGCGGAGGTGGTCAGGAGGGAAGAAGTGCTGTTCCTAGGGATGAAATGGGCGGCGAGAGAAAATGGTTACCCGGGAAGGGGAGTTGCAGGAATTAGGCTGGGACAGAGACGGAGAACTAAGGAGCACTCGCCATCAGGCTGCGGCGAGCCGGTACCAAACATACGGCTGGCCTCCTATCTTCCCCTACTTCCAGCCTCACGCCGAGGCGTATATGGGCGAAGCGCAGGACTAGGGCCTTTCCTGAGAATGAAAGGGGTTGAAATTTCCTTTCCGGAGGAGCGGGTG
This sequence comes from Furipterus horrens, assembly GCF_987537825.1. Taxonomy (NCBI): domain Eukaryota; kingdom Metazoa; phylum Chordata; class Mammalia; order Chiroptera; family Furipteridae; genus Furipterus; species Furipterus horrens. Next base: position 72,589,458 of record NW_028327174.1, on the reverse strand, counting down.
AAAAATGGAGCCCGGGGCGTAGCAAGGGGCGGAAGCGGGAACTGAGAAACCCAAACTGGGAGCAGGGGGTGTGGAGGTCGTCATGGAAGAAGGACGGTTCTGTTGCTATGCAACGCGTCCTGAGCCCGCCTCCCGCTCGCGTTGCTAGGAGACGGCGAGGCAAGGGGGAGGGCGGCGGAGCTGGTCCTACGTGCTGACGCTAATTGTATATGAGCGCGAGCGGCGGGCTCTTGGGTCTTTTTTAGCGCCATCTGCTCTCGGCGCCGCCTCCTGCTCCTCCTGCCGCCACCCTGAGTCACTGACTGCGCAGCTCCGGCCGTCTGGCTCCCCGTACTAGCCATCGGTAATGGATGGGGGCCTGAAAGAAAAGAGGGAACGTAATGTCGGCCGGGCTGTGGGCACAGAAGGGAGGGAGGGAGGAACAGGGAACCGAGAGCTGGTGCTGCGGGCCGCCCGAGGCCTCCCGGCTCGTTTTGTGGGCCAGAGCTAGACCCGTCAGCAGAGTTTTCGATCACGTAGCCTGAGAGGCTCCCGAGATCGGCCAGCGCTTTTTTTCTTTTTCTTTTGTGGAACGGCTGCGGGGACGCGGGGGTTGGTGCGGCCTGGGAGGGCCGGGGACCGTGCCAGGCTGCGCTGAGGTACACTGATCACCACCGGCTTCTCCGCGCGGAGGGGGGCGAGGCCATGGCTTCGGCCGGGGGTCCTGAGTAGGCGACGGCTGCGCCTCTGGCGCGGGGTGCGGGCCAGGCTAGAGTGAAGAACCTATTGCCACCTCGACGTCCCCGTTTCCTCAAAAATTCATACCCCAAGGAGCCCGCTGGGGGATGGAAAGAACGGTGGAGGCTGCGAATTCCGATGGGTGGGAGGGGCTGTGAGGGGACGTGAGAGGACGAGGCCCTGGGGCGGAGAGGGGGCGGGGAGGCCGCCAGGCTCCCGGGCTCTCCGCCCACCGGGGGCGGAGACTGTGCTGGGCGGGGAAACCCCCGCGGCTTCCCTTTGCACGTGGCCGCCACCTGGGACAGATTGGAGACCCGACCCCCCTACCCCCACCCCCACCCCCGGCTTCAGTTGCCGTTAGTTACTGAACGTTGTGGAGATGGTGGGATGTGAAAATGAAGACTGAACAATAAATCCAGCCCTTGGGTGTCACACTCTTAACCTGCTTCTCTTTGAGCTTAATCTTTGTATTGGTACAGGAGGAAAGTATGAGTGTTAGGTGATGGATGATGATGCAGGGCCTCCATTGCTAGAATTTTTAAAGAATTAATGTGTATAAAGCGTTTAGCTGTTCTTAAGAAAATATTTTTTTGTGTGTACCTCAGGTACAGTCAGAATTTGGGTGGGTGTTTTGACCAGGCCTTTTTATTCGTGAAGCATTGATCTAAGCGGTTTTAAAATGGCAATGCTAAAGAATTTGGCTTGCAGGGTCTTTAATTCACCTAGGACTTGTATTGCTTTCTTACAAATGAGTTCCTTTATTGGGATTCCCAGATAAGATACTTAACTAGCTGTTTTGTTTTTAAGATGCGTGTGGAGGTATGGTGGAGGAACCAAAGGGTGGAATGAGGAGTTAACGTAAATTTAGTAAGCCAGATTCGTAATCTGCCTTGTCCATGCCCCCACTTCAAAAAGTGGGCAGTGAAGGGCGGCGGGGAATGAGTCCTGCCTGGGACGGCTAGGCTTGGAGAGGACAGCAAATGAACTGGGTACGGGATGTCCTCAGGGAGCCCCTATTTTGGACTATCACTGTCTGATTAGTTAGTTTTGTAAGGATTGCACTTTAAAAATTCAACGGTAATTGCTTGGTTCCAGGAGAGCTGCGCTGTAAAATGAAATTTGCTAGTTTTGAAAATAGGTAACATCAAAATACCTTTTCAAATTAGCATTTAGGTCCTATTTTCTGGTCAGCTTTAATATCACTACACTTACTGTACTTAGGAAGGTAATACACATTAACTTTGGATAAGGGGAAAACCTTAGGTACAAGTCCTCACTTAACCTCGTGGGTGAATTCTTTGACCTGAAGTGAAGTGATGTATACAGAAACCAGTTTACTGAAGGCTAATCAATATAAACGAGTTAGGTTCCTAAGTCACATAATCAACTTTAAAACGAAATGACATTAAATGAAACCATGATATTTGAGGACCTGCTGTACATAGGATTGATTTAAAACTGTTGGGAGGTAAATGAGATTTACAGTGATCTTTTGAGAGTAGTAAATCAGTCTCAAATGCTCGTTCAAAGTTGTCCATGTTCACATGGGCCAAATCCAAAAGGTACAGTTTATTTTTTAGGAAGTCTGGAGGGTAAATGAAACTAAACATTGATAGGTAGGTTGGTTTGGACATCTAATATTGTAAAAACCTTGACTTCATAGATTGTCTTTGTAGGTCAGTGTTGTTTTATAAATCACATTTTAAAAACCATACCTGTTTGAAAATCTTGGTAAATTTTGGCTGTACCAAAACATCCAAAATGCAGTTGCTCATCTTATGTATTTAACTTGACCATATTGTGTCCAGATGACTGCTTTGATACTAAACATTCTAAAATACATTCAATACAGAGTCCTTTTTGTCGGAAAGGGGGCTGAAAGAAGCTGAATCTGTTTTGACTTGAAGGTATGAAGATGTTCAAAAACAAAATGAAGCTGAGTAAATTTGAGGATTTAATTGACCTTTTTAAGCCTTGGGCAATATCCCATCCAGCCCTCTGAGGGGTTGTACCAAATGGAGGGTTTTTATAGGAAGAAGGGTAAAGCAAAGGTTGCTGTTAACAAAAGATTATTTTCAGTAGGGAAGTTTTTGTCATACAGTTGCCTATTTCTGTGGGGTGGAGGAAAAGGGTCCTTGTGACAGATTACCTCATTGATGTCGGGCAAAAATTTCCAGACTGATTAAGGCTGTTTCTGGGAGAGGTTGAAACTGCAATTAGATCAAGTATTAAATCTAGGCTTGGTATCATGGGCTTTTAGCACGAGTGATGACATTTGGGGCCTGTGGTTTTCTTTTATAACAATGTCAAAATAAAATGTTACTTTGTTCCTGTTTTGCTTTGTTGTAAATTTGAAATACTAATAACAAAAACAATTAGGAGGAATGAATCCTCATCAATTTAGAAAACTAGTAATTTATTCAGGTCAAATAAAATCTGTGGTTACTTGTGGTCTTAGGTGATTCTTTCAATAAATATTTTAGTGCCTGTTTGGACATATATCTTACATTATGAACCAAAAAGGAAAATTGGTTGTATAGATATAAAATGTTGAGTGGCGGTGATAGTGTGAAGAAAAAGAAAGTGGGGTTAGAGTAGTATTTATAAAAATCTTTTTATTTTATTTTTTTAATTTTTATTGATTTGAGAGAGAGAGAGAGAAACGTCCGTTTTTGTTGTTCCACTTATTTATGCATCGTTGGTTGCTGCTTGGAAGTGCCCTAACTGGGGATCGGCCGTGGGTATCTGGACAATGCTCTAACCAACTGAGCTACCCAGCCAGGGCTTCTCTAACATTCTTTATGTGAAGGAACCTATTACAGTGTGATAATAAGTCCCATTTCAACTGATTTCATCTGAGTAAGTTCTTTCCTCGTTGGGCAGAGTAGGGGTTAGAAGGTGAGTTGTTGTTTTCACTCATCCTTGTAAATTGTTTAGTCCATTGACAGCAGGCCACTAGATTACATTACTGGGCTTGCCACAGAAGATAGCCTGTTTCCGGCTGGTTACCAACTCTGCCTTTTACTGCTACGTACTTGTTTAGAAGGTTTGTATATTTTGATTTTTATTGGGAAAGGGAGTTGTAATTTTGAAGTTTATTAATTTAGATTATTTTCTAAGGTAAAGAGGGTACAGAAGAGTACAATGGGTAGATATTAACAGTACTTATTGGGTGATTATTCAGGCAGTGTTTTAAATTATTCTACATGTATTGTAACTGATTTAGTCCTTCTGGAGGTAGGTCGTATGACCATTTTAATGAGGAGACTGAGGTACACAGTAGTTAAAGAATTTATCCAGGGATGCGTAATGAGCAATGATGATTTCCGATGAGGATTTTGTCTTGGTTTTAAAGGGATAGTTCCCTTGACTTAAATCATTATGCTGTACATCAGTTTGGACTGAAAAAACACGCTTGCTTAGGTTTCACTGTGCTCCAAGGAAAGGCTGCAGCACTTAATGGTTATGAAGTTATCTTCTAACATGTCATGTTTTCATGTGAATTAAATTTTGTTAACACTTCGGTGTATTTTCAAGTATCAGTCCAACCCATTATTTTCTTTGCCATTGGATCAGATAATGCCTTAGAAAATGAGATCCTCTGAACAGAAACTAGTGTTCTCAAATAGTCCATTTTGCTTGGGACTGACTAGGAAGTTGTGCTGGAGCCAAATAAAATACGGAGCCCCTGGACCACTGAAATGTTAATAGAAAAGCGATGCTTGAAAGATTTATGGAAGTGCGTTAGGAATGAGATGCATGGTCTGAAGTAAAGGGAAATCTTATCCTTGGGATATTACTGGTTCTCTTATTAACTCTTTTGCCTCAAAACATACATAGTTTGTAATGATTGGCTGTTTCACCATGAATGAGTAATTTTCCATAAAGGAATAGTAACTACTTTGATATTATATCGTCGTCGTCGTCGGCAGCCGTCCATCTCGAGAGACGATGGTGTAGCTTCTTAAGAGTCTATCTGCACCGCCGAGAATGGCTGTGCAGTCCGACTCGGGAGTGACACGGCATCTGTCTCCTCCCGTGTTGAATCGACATCTTGCGATGACGCTGGAGTGTCCTCTCCAGTGAAGCTGAAGCTACAGAGCCTGGGCAGGGTGATATGGAGGGTCTGCTGTTGCCCATGCAGCAGACCCCCCCTCTCTTCGCAGCTGAAGGGTCCAAGGGAAAGACGGAGTCAATACAGCTTGGTTTCAGGTGCGCCGCAGGAGTTGCCGGTGTTGACTACAACGTCAAACCGCCTTAGGGACTCCGGCTCCGGATTTTCTGTCGGGGTTTACTCCCTTAGCCTTTCCCCTGAAGAGGTATGCCGCAAGGCAGCGGAGGTTTTTGGAGTCAGAGTTTTCCTTCTCTGATGTACCCTGACTGGAAGATCGAACCAGCGACACTTAGCTCGCAGGCCGACGCTCAATCCACTGAGCTAAACCAGCCAGGGCATTTGATATTATATAACCTATGGGATAGTAGGCTTTTAGGGAAGGCACCTTGGTTTTTGGTGTGGTGGACTGGGCGTGGGTTTTAGAAATCAGATTTAAATTCCTAGTTTTTTCCAGTTAACCTCTTATGTGTTGCTTAGCAAGTGGCATAATGTTTTGTCTGCAAATACGAGGAAAGCCTGTAATAGTTCACTACAGAGTAGGCTCTATAAATGTTAGCTTTCCTTTCTTCTCATTGAAAGTAAGGAGAACTTAGAATCAGGTTTACTGCAATGATAGGTTACTTGATGGCTCATGTCTGGACATCTAGCCATTAGAAGATTACAAAATAATTAGTTTATGGTTTGATTCAATCACTTGTTCCCCTCTTCTCCACTGAAAGGTTTTCTTTGTGGTCAAGTTCTTAGGTTAAGGTATACATACCTTCGTCATGATGAACCTTGTCTTTTCATTGAGATCTTCTATATATATCACATATCAGGTAATGAGTTGAACCTTTCACCTTTTTGTCTCTAGTAATACTTTTCCTTAAAGTCATTTACTGGATGTTAATACAGTGATACCAGCTCTCTTTTGGTTAGGATTGTATTTCACTAACAGTTTTTACTAGGGACCTTTAGTTGATTTAATGTAATTACGATGATATTTAGGTTTAAATGTGACTTTTTGTGCTTTGTTTTTTCACCTAATTTTTCTTTAGGTTGTTGTTAAAATAAATATATTTTGTTTTTCTCCTGTTTTGGAACTTAATGTCTTTCAAATCTTCTGAGGGGTGGTTACCCTCGAAATTATAATACGCATACATAAGGACATTAGAATACTTGGATCCATTTCCTCACCTCTTAACTCTCACCAGTGACTTCATGTTGGGGTAGTTTAAATTTTTTAATACACTACACAGTGGTAATAACTACTTCTTTTAAAATATTTATTTAGATATATTCTTGTATCTTAGACCTTCCATTTGTAATCATTTGCCTTCTGCTTGAAGAAAGGCCTTTTAGAATTTATTAGTGAGAGTGCTGGAGATGTTTTTGCCTGAAAGTATGTTATCTTTTGTATTTAAAAGATGTTTTGGTTTATTCTAAAATCCTCCATTACTTCTAGCATGTTAAGCTCAGCAGCATATTCTGTTGTCTTTTGGTGTTTATTGCTGAAAAGAAAAGAGCTGTCTTCTGTGCCTTTGAAGTTAATTGTCTTTTCACTGTGTGCTTTTGACTCGACTTGTGTTTTTAGTGTCTTGCCTTTTCACTCATATCTTGGATAAGTGTGGTTTTCTTTTTTTATTTTTCCTGATTGGGATTTGTAGGGCTATCATTCATTAGTTCTGGAAAATTCTTTGCTCCTAATTTCTTCAAATATTCTGCCCATTTTTTTCTTTATTCCTAGAAGTTGTGTTAAATCTTTGTTTGACTTTATTGTATCCTAAAATACATTTTAACTTTATTTGCTTCCTTTTAGTTTCTGCCATATTTTGGAAGATTTTTTCTAAGTAAGTTTGCTTCCAGCTCACTTGATTCTTTCTCCAGCTCTATTTAGTCTGCTATTAAACTCGCTCATTTAGTTTGGTTTGTTATTTTTATTTCTGGAAGCTCTATTTAGTTCTTTGCTAAATTAGTTATATCACCTTTAATAGATGACGGTTCCTTGATATGGCTGCAAGCATTGTATTTTCAAATGTAGTTAGGTTGGTTGTTTTTGTCTATGTTTATAGTTAGAAGTTTGTAGCCTTTTTGACAATATTTAAATCTTTATAGACTGGTTTCTGTTGTCCATGTTGCTCTTGAAAATTACTTTTATGAGTTATTTGAGGTCTAGGATGAAGGTGCCTTTCACTTATATTTGGATATGCTGGTGCCTAGGAACCCTTGTGAGAGACCACTTTTAAGCTCATAGCTTAGGTTTTGAGGGCGACATAGATCAGGTGATTTGGGGGGAGAATTGGTTTATTATTCCTGAGAATTTAGCACTTTGAGGTTACTGCTTAACTTGGAGGTTACTGAGAGGGTTGTCATAAAGATTTCTTACCTTGAAATAGGTCCGTAGCTTTTGATTTCACCCTACAAGTAGTTCAAGTTTGAGGTTGGCAGTTGGCCTCATGGCAAAAGTGACTTCCTTATCCTTATCCTTATCCTTATCCTTTTGCTTCCTCTTTTGCCTTCAGTTTTGGGTTAGGAATTCCTTACTTATTGCTTTTAAGATTTTAACAAATATTGTGAGCTTTTTGAAAATTCTTACCCAAGGACATGCTTACAGATTTTAGAGAGAGGAAGCGAGGGAAAGGGTGGATAGAAAGAAAAGCATCTATCTTATTGCCTCCTTTACGTGCCCCTACTGGGGATTGAACCCACAACCTTCCTGTGTACAGATGACGCTCTAGCCAGCTAAGACACACTGGCCAAGGCAATATGTAGGTGCTAAGCTAAACTTGTATTTCTCAATATGATCTGATTATCTTAAGACTACGTACTTAAGAAGCCAGGTTTCTTGTTTAGAATGCAGATTTTTGGGTCTGCTCCATCAGATATGATGGTTCAGAACCTGAGTGTGGGAATCTCTCTTTTTAAAAATGAACTATTTGTAATTTTATATTTATAGAGAAGTTATATAGTTTAGAGTTCCCATATACCGCTTAACCACTTTTTCTTAATGTTAATCTTATATTACCATGGTGTATTTACTGGTCGTTCTGTACATTTGTCAGAACTAAAGGAATCTTTTACATGAATTTGCTTCTTAATAAGATCAGTCCAATGAGGAAATCATTTTTGTTCTAATTTTGTAGATGTTTAAATAAGGCTAGGCTTTTCTTTTTCCTAAGTGAGCTTGCTACAAAGTTGGTATCAACCCAAATGATCTGACTTCAAAATTAGGTCTACTGTAAAAAACAAAAAATGTGTACAGCCAAGAAATCTAATTTATCCAGAATGGGCAGATTGGAGACGGCATCTCTGAAAAACTAAATGCCATTTTGTTTTGCCTTGAATCCTGTTTACTAAAGAATCAAAATTTTGTTGTAGGAGTTTGAATTCTGAATGTAATGCCACCAAGTGGACACTGAGGGTTGGCAGCATAGGAATAATACTCCAATTATTAGTACTTGACTGCTAAAATCAGTACCTCTTCTTAACATTTTGAATAACAAGCATATTAAGCATGTTGGTATAAGAAATCAAAGCTTATATCGTGGTGTAAGTTAGAATAAGACTTTAATTTTTAAAAGATAAAAACTTGATTTTAATGTGGAGTTCTAAGCTTAACTTAAAAATTTTTCTTTACTAATCTGCATTACTGGTGGCATTCAGCCATTATTCTGCCTGAATATAACACACTTTACCTTACGTTTTGGTTTTCTAAAAACAGTCTTTACGTTAATACTAATTTTACAGTAAGGAAGAACTTAGGATGTGCTGTGATCGATTCTGACAGTATTTGGGTCTGCTAACCGAGAGTTGTTGACAATGTACTGGCAGGTCCAGGGTAGGCTTGGGGGGGGGGGCGGTTATCAGTGATAGGACAGGACATACATTTGAAGAGACAGGGAAGGTTTAGTTAACATTGTTAGGGATGCAGAGCTTTATAACTGTCAATAAATAACTTAAAAGGCTGACATTTTACACAGGGATTATTAAACTTTAAAAAAGATCTCCAGGGTTGGTGGGGGGCATAATGAATATAGTAGGTGGTAGATTTTGGTTTTTAAACATGAATTTGATAAAAATGAATGCTGTTAAAAATGAGTGGGTTTGTTCCTTGAGCTACTAAGTAGCCTAAAAATTTAAACAAAAATTGACCATTCATGGTTGTTGCAGGAATTTGAATAAAGATCCTGTGTGTTCCTTTTCTGTGATTCTAGCGCTACAATAGATTCTTTATCAATAGTGGTATTACAAAAGTCCTTACACGATAGATTCTAAATTTCTACTAGTAACTTGCTTATCTTAAGTAATATCCTCTGAAAAATGACTTTGACTAGCATGAAAGTCTGTATGTTCCATGATATCTCTTAACACCGATTCTTTTTTTAAAACATAGTGTTGGTTTAAAGGGTTTTGGTTTTAAATGTTTTTATTGGTTTTAAATAAGTGATATCTTTTTTCTTTTTTTTTAACATTGATGTTTCTCTCCATAGATATTTGGAGTTCTTACAACATGGCAGACATTGACAAGTAAGTGGCAGATAGTTGGTTTCTTTTTCAGAAATTTGTACTGTGATGTAGTTAACAGCAGTACTAGTTATGTATTGTGAAAATGTATGGTAATTACTAATGTTTAGTGCCTACTATTATAAAAGTTGCATACTGCGTGTCCAAGACAAAATGTAGTATATACAGTCACTGTCATAAATATAATAAACCATTTGTCAGTGTTTATTCTTACAAAAGTGCTGAGCACAATAATGAATCATAAATAACTTTCAGAGTCCATTTTTATCCTATATGTATTTTCCAAAGATTTTTACTACTTACGTTGTAATGTATCATATATACAAGATAAAAAAGTACAAGAAGTGTATAAAATGTCTGTATAGAGTTTAAAGAAGAATAGAACAGTGTACAAGCTTTTAAAGCTATTAGAAGCCCTGTGTGCCCCTTCTCAATTTCATCCTCCACCTTTCCTCTTCAGAGGTGTAAGCACTGTCTTGGCTTTTGTCTAATTCATTTCTTTGTTTTTCTTTAAGAGTTGCACCACCTACAAATTCTTAATGTTTAATTTTGAAAATCTGAATAGCAGTTGCAAATGTAGATGTACAAAGAAAAAAGCAGTATTACCACTATTAGTTGAAGGCTCCAAGACAGGAAAATAAAAGGCAAAAGAGAGATTATCTGGCTTTAGTTTTGCAAAGGCTTTTCAAGGGCTCATTTTGGGGAAGTCGTGGGCAAAGTTATGCATCCTGGAAATAGTGTTGGTGAAGTTGGCATCTGGCGGGGTTATAATATGGACAGGTGCCTTGTAGACATATGGTCAGGGAAAATGGGATGAGCTGTACTGTTTGTTGCTTGTAATTTCAAAGTAGCCTGCTAACTTAGAGGACAGTTAAGACAGAATATTTGGGGATGGGGGAGGTATGATATGGTTATCCACAGCTTTTAAGGCAGCAGAGCATGGAGATGCAAGGGCACTAGACGTTAGCACAAGGATAACACATCAAGTACTATAGATAGATGAATATGGCTAATCCGCCCGTGCATGCAGGAGAAGAGTGGCGGCAGACATTTTAGTGGTGAAAGTAGTATCGCCTCAATCACATTTCTTCAATCTGGGTTTCCTAGCCTTAGCTAAGAAATTGGGGATCTATTTTATTCTCTTTCTGGGGTTTTCTTCTGTTTCTCTTCTTTTGGGTTTGAGGTTTCCTTTGAGTCCCGTGTGTTCTTTTTTTTGGTTCTTTAATACCTTCTTAGAAGAATACAAAGGAAGTAAATTGTTTTGAGATGACATAAATGAGAATGATATTTCTACTCTTATGCTTAATAGTTTGTGTGTAGAATTCTAATATGGGAATCATTTTTAAGAATTTTGAAGGCATTGCTCCATTGTCACCTGGCTTCCAGTGTTGCTGTCTTGAAATTCCAAGTCATAATTCTTGATCATTTGTATGTGGCACTTTTTAAAACAAATATACACATTTATCTGTTTATTTCTGGAAGCTATTCTGGTTTTGGAGTTCAGAAATTTTTACATTGTTAGGTCTATTTTTTCACCTCATGTAAATTGATTCATTGGTAGACCCTTTCAATGTGGCCATTTGATCTTTTAGTACTGGGAAATATTCTTATTTTGATTGTCTTATTTCTGTTTTCTCTTTCTGGATTTCCTGTAATGTGCGTTGGACTGGTTCTTCTAATTACCTTCTGTACTATTTTCTATCTTTGTCTCTCTGCTCTTTCTAGGCAAAGCTGAAGAACCTTCATTTTTCAACTCTTGTGTTGAGTTTCCAGATTTCTCTTTCTTAGTTCTCAAGAGCTCCTTTGCTGTCATCTATTCCTGTTTTTATAGCATCTTATTGTTCTTGTTTCATTGATTGTAGTGTGTTTTCTCTGGATGTTTCTTTCCCCTGTATTGTCTTGTTTGCTCTTGAATTTTTCCTTTCTCTCTTTGTTTTGGTGTCAATGTGAGAGGCTTTCCTCAAAAGGGAGGTAATACCTATTTGATTGCTCAGTACGATTGGAGTGGAGTGGGGACAGACAGTTGAAGGATATTTTTTAAAAGTTGACTGGAAAATCTGGGTGTTGGGAGGGAGGTGCTTGTCCACTGGGGATATTAATGTAAGGTTGTCAAGGTTGTGAGAATCTCCAGCATCAGATTTTTTTTTTTTTTTTTTTTTTCTTGAGTGGCCAGATAACACCTCAGTGAAGAGTGGGTGTTCTGGGAGCCAAATTACGAGAAGACAGCTAGGAAGGTGTCTCTACATTCAGTATTCTAGTGTGCATATTGTCATATCTTAGATACTCATAATTCTGATCCTCTAGTCCAGTTTCTCAATTTATTCCTTTCCAGAGAAGAAACTGCCATACTCTGCTAGAGTGAGGGAGAGGAGCTAAGGATTTAACTGCTTATCAGGTTTTGCTTTGTTCTCCCTATTTTATTCATATTAAGTGTTCTTTTTAAGATTTTGTGTTTGAGTTGGCTCTCAGCTTTGCCCACTAATTAGATTTCAGTTCTCAGTGAAGTTGTTGCTCTTGTCTTCTTGTCCTTTGGTGTGTGTCTGTTTAAAAACCCCTTTATTATAATTTTAGTAGGGATTCTGGAAGGATTGAGGTCAGATGAGTATGTGCAGTTTGCCATTTTAACCTTCATTTTGTTTTAAATTGGGGGCGGGGGATAAATTGATTCCCTCTTTAATTATTTAATTTTAGGGGCCTGTGAGCCTTCACAAGGGAAAGGGTAGAGGAGATTCTGTAAAGGACCTGATCTTAAATATAGTAGGCATTTTAGGCCATACGGTCTTTTGCAACAACTCAGCTCTGCTGTTTTTGTATGAAAGCAACCAGACAGTACATAAATGAATTAATAACATTGCTGTATTTCAATAAAACTTCAGTTACAAAAATAAGAGTGGGCTAGATTTGGCTATATGACATAGTTTTTTAGACCCCCATTTTAAAACTTAAAAGACTTAAATATTTAATAAATGGTTGAATGAAATGACACTGGAGGAAGAGCCTGTTCCATGTTATGTTTAGTTACTCTTAACTCTAAGTATGCTTAAGTTTATACTGTCAGAGAAATGATTATTTTGTTTTTGATGAGAAGACTTTTTTTTCTCTTAGTTGGTAGGAACATAAATTTTGCTAGCAGAGTACAATTGACCTTTTCTGTACTTGTCCCCATATGAAAATTAAATAGTACTTGTCCATATATGAAAATTTTTCATATGCTGTTTGTAAACATGTAAAGCAAACAGATCTATAAACAAAATATTAAAATGTAAAATCACAAAGGAATTATTTGATGAGCTATATATTGACTTAGCTATTATTTCCCTTTTCAATGCTGGTTGTAATTTCATGTATAGAAACGACATTTTTAAGATGAAGTGAGGAGAATGTTATCTTAACTACTTTTTATCTTTTCTTTCAATGGTGCCATTGTCCTGGCTTTGCTCTAAGCATGAAGTAGTCTCAGCCCTTCTCCTTAACTTTTACTCTTCTTTCCCATCTCCCTGTGAAGTACTGAAAAGGAGGAGGGTCCACAAAGTTAGTGAGTGCAGGCTGATATGTTTGCTCCACAGTCATCAAGGATTCAGGATCCTTCTGTTTTTCCAACCTTCCTTAGCTTGTTACTTCCATTCTCTAGGTTGCATCATGGTCCAATGTGGCTACTGGGGCTCTAGCCATCACATTCATATTCTAGGGAGAAAGCAAGGTCTAAAAGGCCTCCCAGCTGTTTACCATCCTATAAAGGAAGTTTCCTCAAAGTTCTATACTAAAACTTTTTCTCTCGCCGCTAAAACAGTCACATAGCCACATCTAGCTAAAATGTAGTTTGGGAAATCTAGATACTTTAGCTTTGTGAACTGCCATCTCCTATTTTAAAACTAGGGTACTGTTACTAAGAAAAAGCATTAGATATTGGGTAGAAAGCACATTCTTCCTGATATCACACCTCTGAACCAAAACCTGTTAAACCACATTTTTAAAGCTTGAAGTATAGACTGTATTTGACCACATGCTTTAAAAAAATTTTTTAAGTACTTGTACTTACTTATATATGAAGTTAGAAAACAATTACCTTTTGGATTTCCTATTTCATATTTTTGAAAGAGGCATATTAATGTAGAAAGTGAATTTAAGTTTTTCTATATGTTTTATTTTTGGTAATTTGGTACATTTGAATTTGGTGTGATACTATGATATTGTAGCAAAGAACAATCTGAACTTGATCAAGATTTGGATGATGTTGAAGAAGTAGAAGAAGAAGAGACTGGTGAAGAAACAAAAATCAAAGGTATTTAAATTTTTTCAGGATCCAGTGAATACTGGCAAATGTCTTTTAGAGAGTAGTAATAAGTACCATTCTCTTTTTGATCCTTGCCTGCTCTATCCACTGGCCCATATCAGTTCAGTAATTGTGTGTGTGTGGTAGCGGGAGGGATGGAAGAAAGATGGGGATAAAATGATAGTAATGAAGGAAGGTATGGGAATAGCAACCCCTCAGAAGCCACTGTGTATACCTTTACTGCTAGAGTGACATGGCATAGCCGTGGCAAACAGCTTAGCTACCAAGAGTTTTGTCTGAATTTAGAAATGTTAAAGGTGGTGGTAGGAGTTATTTTGGTGGTGCTTCTAAACAAATACCACTAGCTTAGGTGTACTTACTTGAAAGTTTCATATTCAGTATGTAGACAATATGTAGTTGTGTGTGTACCTGTCTTTTTAAAATCCATTCCAACCAAACAACAAAAAAGAAACATTAATAGGGGTGTCAGTGGTGGTGGAGAGTTACACTGTTTTAGGTTATGTCCTGTAGATATGGATCAAGAATATTAATGTACCAGGTGACTCAACTTTTTAATTTTTAAGCCAGAATAAGGTGGTTAAAAGACTACCGAACTTACAGTTCTGGCTTTTATCTTGCAACATTTTCTTAAAAGATAAACGACTGTCCTTAGTAGCCAATATTGATCTTCTAAAGGCATGTTGGTTATCACAACTGTACATCATCTAATCAAATTAATATTAGAAGTAAATTGAACTTTAAAAACGTAATTGGGAAAATGCAGTTTTGGGGAATGTCTATTAGTGAAGATAAAATAGCAAATCTTTTGGTATAAATCTAACTTATCTTTGGATTGAGTGTAGTTTTCAAACATTGTTGATAATCAATTTTTTTTTTTTTTTTGCTTTAGTTACAACCTTTGACTATCTCAGCTGTTAACTTTCTTTATTGAGAAACACCCAGTCACATAAAAACATCAAAAAAACATTCAGGTCCCTTGTATCACTGTTACCCAGGCTTGTAACTGTCACTATGTTGCAGTTTTCTGATGTGTTGTCTGACTTTGAAGGATTAACAAGGGTCAGAGATAGGCATCTGGATGAAGCTTTGAGCTCCCTGAAATGCATGATGGCTGAAACACAAGATCATAGGAAGAGAAAAGATACTGTTGATAGTTGTGTAAATGGTTTTGAGAAATGGCAGGCATTAGAGATTATTAAAAATCTGAACTTGTCCCGCACATTGTGTTTTCCTAGAGTGAATTATTTTTTAGCTTGCTGCTTGTCTCTGCTCATACCAGCAATTATTGACTAGTCAGGGAAACTCCATGGTTGGATTGTCCTATTAAAATAGCGTGATACGTTTTCATAAAATCCTTCTTTCAATGCCCTTTTTTTTTTTAAGCGCGTCAGCTGACTGTTCAGATGATGCAAAATCCTCAGATTCTTGCAGCCCTCCAAGAAAGACTTGATGGTCTGGTAGAAACACCAACAGGATACATTGAAAGGTACAAGTTCTTCTTTTTCATAGTCCTTATTTCTCTCTATAATCAGCATTGCAGGTGTATCTATTTTTGAGACCATCTGGGACTTATGTATGTAATAGTGGAAAGAAAGCTAATGTTCGTCAATATTGAATATAGGGTTATTTGGAGGTTTTGCTCAAGTACCACCAATTTAGAGTTGGTCTTTTAAAGTTTATTTCCATCTGCAAAGGAAGTGTAGTGATCTTAATCATTTCTGAGATTTGTTTAGAGGTTTGTTAGAAATGCACAGAATTAGAAGAAATAACAGTTTTTTAAAATTTATTTCATGGTCAGATAAATCACTGCTAATAGCCCAAATATACTATTCTATTTGTAGTTGGTTTTTTCTTTTTTCTTTTTTTTTTATGGCTTTATGATTTTAAGATCTATCCATGTTGCTATCTATGTATCTCTTATTAGCTTCTAGCCTATGAATGTTGCCTAGGTCTCATGATATTTGTCCACCATGTCTTATTATATGTTTTTTCTTTGATGGATACGTAGATTGCCTCTAAGGTCAGTCAACACAAAGTTTATTGTAATGTCATCCTTGTGCATGTTTTCTTAAGGAACTATTAAGAATTCCCTTGTGATGTGTACTTACCAGTGGGATTGGTAGTTACAGGGTTTGCACTCCTTAAGTTCTTCCCACTTGCTTTCTAGAGTGACTGTATCCAGTGCACGAAGGTTGCTTTATATTTGTGTCTTTTCCAACACTTGGCATCATTCAGCTTTATAGTTGTTTTTTTTTAACCAATCGAAGAGGTGCAGCCCTATTTTATTTATATTTTCTGATTTCTCATGAGTTTCTCTTCACGATTGTGAGGCTTTTAGGTGCTCATTTGTACTCTTTGCCCTTTTTCCTACTGGGGTTTACTGTCTGTTTTGTTTTGCAGGAGTTCTTATCTATTCTAGGTGTTGATTCCTTTTCAGTTTTAGACTTTGTAAATCTATTGTGTCATTTTTATTTTCCGCATAGCATCCTCCATTAAACAAGTTATTACTTATGATTGTTAAATGTTTTAATCTGTGGTTTGTTCTTTTGAAGTTAAGTCCTTCCTAATTCCTTCTCTATTTCCTGTTGACTAGTTTTACCTTTTACCTTTAATCTTTGATCTCTTTAAAGTACACCTTTGTATTAAGTGTGAATAGGCATCCATTTTTTTCTTTCTTTTTTGTTCTTTCTTTGTTAGTGGGCTAGTTTTTGTAACTTAAAATGGTTCAGTTTTCGCCATTTATTAGTGGTATCACCTTAAATAGCATATCACTTTCTGTGTTTGAGCTGGACGCCGCTGTTTCACTTATTTTTTTATTTTTTTATTTTTTTGGTCTCTTTTGTCCTTGTCACACTTAATTACTATAGCTTTATAGTATATGTTAATATCTGGCAGGGTGAGTTGCTTTCTTCCACCACCCCTCACCGCACCACCACCCCCCATGGATGACAGTAAGTTTATCAGGGTTCTTTCAAAAAAGACATTAAACTAAAATTTTGGTAGCAATTTCATTGACTAAACATATATATTAACATGGTAGAGAAAGTTGATTTTGTATCTAGAAGTATTGCTGCACTTACAGTAATTGGTTCTGTATTTTCTCCCATGGGCAAAAGATGTTATCTGCAAATAATGGCAGTTTTAGCTCTACCGTTCCATGTTAAACTATACTACATGTTTACTTTTCTTTCTTTATAACACTGCCAGGACTTTTCCGTATTATGGTAAACAATAGTGTTAAAATGGGTGTCTTTGTCTTTTTTCTATTCTTAACCAGGAATGAATATAAAATGCCCATTAAATATTGAGTGTCTGATTTTTTATGCCCTTTTTTCCTATCAGTTTAGATTTGTCTTTTGACTTTTTCTTTGAATCTGTTAAGTATATATTAAATATATATTTTTGGAAATACATATTTTAGATATCAAACTAACCTTGCATTCCTGGAATAAGCTTAATCATTATGTGTTACTTCATCAGAGTTGGGTAGTTAATATCTTATCCAGGGTCCTTATTCATTAGTGAATTGAACATAGGAATACATACATGTATGCATGCATGCATGTATATATGTACAATAAAAAAGCTTTCGGAGGTGATCATTGTATCCCCTGGTTTTAGAGTCAAGATTTTGACTGCCTAATGAAATGAACATGGCTGCTTTTTACTTTTTTCCTGTTTTCTGGAATGACTTGTACAAAATAGGAATTAACTATTTCTTGGACAGTTGGTAGAACTGTTCTAACAATGAACTTGGACCTTTGGGATTTGGGAAGCCGAGGTCCTCGGGACTTTATTTTCTTTTATTCTCTTTCTTTCATCTACTGATTGACCTCTGCAGGTTCTCTTGTGTCAATTTTGAAGTTTATATTCTAAAAATTATGCATTTTACTGTTTAAAATCGATTAGTGTATAATTCATGATATTTTTAGAAATCTGTGATTATTTTTCCTCTGTGTTCTGTATTTTACAGCCTCATTAGTTTTGCAAGTTGCCTCAGTCTTATTGTATTTTAGAACCAGCTTTTATTTTTCGTTTTCATATATATTTTGTTGTTATTTTTAATTGCTGCTCTTTCTCGGGCTTTAATGTTGTTATTTCCTTCTTCCATTTTTCCAATCTCTTTAGTTAAATGCTTAGTAATTTGATTTTTTCAAAAAAGGTTACTTTGTATCATCATGACCTTAATATTCTGTTTTTGTCAATGTTAAGTGTGAAGCTCTATATGCTGAAATTAATAGCCCAAGCTTAATCATTGTGTTATTCAGGTTCTTCTCATTATTTTCTGCTTGATCTAACAGTGTCTGGGAATGATATGTTTAAAAGCTCTGCTTAATTTATCTATTTCTTCCTGTAAATACATGAGTTCTGGGTTGTGTCATAAATTCTATGTCTGATACTAAGGTAGCTTTCTTTTCAGTTTTGTTTACCTGTATGTTTTTTTTTTTTTTTTTGTTTTCATCTTTATATCTTACTCTAATGTGTATGTTTGCTTCTTTATTACTAATTTCAACTCTTTACATTTCTTAAAATTGATAATGCTTTTGGGCTCAATTGCTACCGTCTTTTCCTTATTTTTATTGTATTTTGTTTTTCTCCTTTTCTGCTTTCCATTGAATAGATTGGGTTGTCTTCTGCTGGTTTCAAAGTTAATGCATTCTTTTTTTGTTGTTATTATGGTGAAGTGGCTCTAACCTCATACCTAAGTTAATTTACCCATATTGATTTTTAAAATTTACCAATATATTGTTTATAAATAACTTCTGGTCCTCTGTTTATTCCCTTCAGTGCAACAGTAAACTTTATTAAGGTATTCGATCACCTATACCTTATCTATAGCCTTTCTTTGATTTTTTAACTTAATTCGGAAATTATTTTTAATGATTACAATGAGTATTTGGCGTACTTTTTGAAGCCTGATACACCTCATACAATTTTTATTTTGCCTTCATATCTGAATAATAGTTTGACTATAAAATTGTAAGTTTAAAATTCTCAATTATCTTAAAAATTCACTTTCTACTTCTATATATATAGTTTCCTTCTGAAGCTTGGTGTCTGATGCCTTTGCTTTTGTAGATTATTAGCTTTCTTCGTTGAACTCTTAGAATTTTCTTTTGTCTTTTGATATTCATAAATATCATTAACATGTCTGGGAGTAGTAGAATAGGATTTTTATATTGCTTTAACTGAGATTTTCATTTCTTTAGATATTCGTCTTTTTTTTCAGTTATTATTCAATTTGTCATTCGAATCTCCTAGCTTTTCTGTCTCTCCTACCTGGAGACCTTTTTAGCCTCATGGACTTTTTCTTCAGTTGAACTTTTAGCTTGTTTACCTTAGTTGTTGGTCCTGTTAGTTACTTTATTTTTCATTATATTCCTACCTTATTTTAGATTTCTTGGTCTTGTCTCATATTGTTGGTATATTCCCTCATCTCTAAGTATATTTATATTCTTTTGAAATTCTTAGTCTGATAATGGTGCTTCAGATAATAAGTATTTCATTCTTTCATAGAAATTGTACTCGAGCGTCTAGTTATTTTGGCCTTAGATCTTAGGATACTGGGCTATAAGAGTTACTCCAGTAATGAGTATTGAGGGAGGAATGAAGCTCGGGCTCTGGTTTGTGACAATCCCCTGGAGTTTAAGGAGAAGGGGATGGGATAAGCCTAAGGAGAGTTCCAGTTACCTCAGGTTCAAACTTGGCTGACAATCCTGGGCAGATTTTCTGTCTACTTTGGGAGAAGGCAGTTTCCTGGTTGTAATCCGTTGTACCTAGATCAGAATGGGTGGAGGAGCCAGTGCTTGTAGGTTCTGAGCCAGAGTGGGGGTAGTGGCCAGCAGCCGATTACCAGAACAATATTAGGCTTTTTGTTTTTAATTGTTAGAAATAAAATGTTGATATATTTAGGTATGTTTTTTACTTGTGATTATCTTAACTAAAGTTGTGGTTAAGTAAGATGAATCTGTCTATGGCAGGGAATTCAAACCTCTGTTCTGGATCTGTTACACAGATTCCCTGAAGTAAGGTAAATTTTGAGTGTGAGCCTATTTTGGGAGGTGGAGTGGTTCATAAGTGTAAGCAATTCTTTGAGGGGCTCACAGACTATGTGTGTATAACCTTTTAAAAATCTATGTGCCATAGTAAGTTATATATGAATTATATCTCAATAAGCTGTTAAAACACATGTCCCCTCTTTATAAAATACTATGTTCTTATTTAATATAATTTCAAATTCTAAATTAAATAGAGACTAAAATATAAAATGTGTAGGGTACTGTCCTTTTTCCCGGTATACACATGCTCCTTTTCTTTCCCCCAATACTAACTGCTGGTACAAGTGAGATACTCTTTTTCAAAGAAAATTCAGATTATCATTGTTCTTACAATTAGCATTGTCATCCCATGGCATTTTAACTTTATAAGATAGACTGTATTTTACAGCTGAGATGCCAATACTGATAAGAAAGCTGAACATGAGTACAATGAAAGATCTGGGTTAATAATAGTATTTACACTTTCCTGTCACTTTTCTGTACCTGGTTAAATTTCTAATTTTGAACTCTTAATAGTCCAGAGGCCCATGTATTTATATCTCATAAAGTTTAATTACTTTGAGTTAGTTTATTTTTGCTTCATATAGGAAACCTATCATTCACTAGTTTTTATGCTTCAGTCTCATTATGATAGAAGTGTGACTTGTGTCTTACTGTGATGCTATGTAACTGGTGCTCTCTAACCTTTCAGCTTGCCTAAGGTAGTTAAAAGACGAGTGAATGCTCTCAAAAACCTCCAAGTTAAATGTGCACAGATAGAAGCCAAGTTCTATGAGGAAGTTCATGATCTTGAAAGAAAGTATGCTGTTCTCTATCAGCCTTTATTCGATAAGGTAATGCTTTCTACTGCTTCATTTTATTTATCTAAAATTCAAAAAGGTCATAAAGCTCCAGAAACAATCTTTAGACCTCTCAGCAAAATAGTTATTAGATGTACATATTTGGGAAAACTATCCATAATAATAATTCAAGTTGTAGTATGTGTAAGTTAAATCTATGGGTTCTTAATGAGAAACAGCTAGTTTTTTGCTTGGATGTCAGTGTTTCTGTGTAAGCTTTTTTTTTATTTTCATTTTTTAAATCATTTTAGCGGTTCGAGATTATTAATGCAATTTATGAACCTACGGAAGAAGAATGTGAATGGAAACCAGATGAGGAAGATGAAATTTCGGTTGGTACCAACTTTAGTATGTTTTATACTTTGGAAATAAAACCTTTTTCTTTGAACTTCATGATGACATGCAAAGGATTGTTCCCTTTTTTCAAGTGAAGAAATGGTGGCCTCTAAGTGACTTGCCTACAACTAATAATGGCAGAGCTGAGACAAATCAGTGCTGTTATATTACATGACCCTGTTTCTTCTGCATTGCTATTTTAATGTTGATTGATTAATAGAAGTTACTGTTTTGATTAAAAAACATTGAGGAATGAGGCATTGAACAAGGTTTTTATTTTGGTTTTCCTGTTTGTTTAAAAGTCATTATTTTTCATGAATTAAAAAAAAATTTTTTTCCCCTAAAACTTTTCTACTGCTCATGGCCCTAGTGATTCTCTTTGGGAGCTATATGGTAGTAGCAGTGTTTATAAAAGCAGTTTGGTATTGGTAACAGCAATGTTTATGCAACTAGACTAGAATTGTTTGGGCTGAAAGTTGTAATTAGTGATTGAGGATTTGTTTTGTTGGTTTCTATACTTCTGCCACTGCATTCAAATTAAGGGAATATATAAGATTTTATCAAGAGTTCTAATCCAAGTATTCATTAATACATGCTGTTATTTATCAAGGAGGAGTTGAAAGAAAAGGCCAAGATCGAAGATGAGAAAAAGGATGAAGAAAAACAAGACCCCAAAGGAATTCCTGAATTTTGGTTGACTGTTTTTAAGAATGTAGACTTGCTCAGTGATATGGTTCAGGTAATATTCTTAAAAATAGCAGTTTACCTTAGAGAATAAACCTTTGAAATTTAAATGTCTGATGATTGGTCTCATCATTGTTGACATTTGTAGAATGATTGCTTTCTTTTGAAAGGACTGTTAGGTATAGAGGGAAAATTAAAGTTTTGATTAACCAAATAAATTATGATTCATTTTCAAAACTTAGATAATTGCTCATTGCTGTCTGTTGCTTTCTAGTGGCTCTGTACCTTCTTAGAAGCTTAGTGTGGAGGTAGAGTTTGAAAGACTTAACATTAACAGTTCCAGTTGTCTTACCCAACAGACCATTTCAGTCTGAACCAAGTATTTCAAGGAACATTTGCATTTTAAAAGAATACTGTAAATGTCTTTAACTCTTATAATTGTCATTTTCTCTGGGAAACATTGCCCCTCCTAATCAGAAACATTTCTTGAGCCACTACCCTCTGCATTGTAGCACTTGATGTTTGATGTGATTGTTGGAAGTTAATGTCAAGAAATCCCAAAACAATGACTACTTATTGAATTTCTACCTTAGCCAAGTAGGAAAGCTTTAAGCAGAAAGAATGAAAGGAACAAGAACAGCTAAGGGCAGCAGTTACAAAAGCAAACATGCCTATTTTAGACTTGGTTTTGTACTCCTTATCCCATTCAGTCCCGATAACGACCTAGACATTGCTACATAAAACTTCACTATAAAATTTCAGTCATCTAAGTGTTTTTTTTGTGCAGTAACAGACCACTAGTTCTAAAATGCCACATTACTCATTTATAAATATCTATATATATTTTTTATTTTTTAATTTGAAGGAACATGATGAGCCTATTCTGAAGCACTTGAAAGATATTAAAGTGAAGTTCTCTGATGCTGGCCAGCCTATGGTAAAAACTTTGAAATACTTTCAATTTTGTAACAGGTGTTTACAGATAAATAAATGGAACTTTTTAAAAAGTAACATTTGAGGAGGTGAGAAGAAATGAATTCAAAGGGATACTTGGTATACTTAATTGTTGGTAGGAAATAAATGTTTGGATGTTGATAATGTGATACAGCATTTATCCTTTCTCCTACCTTTTAATTATTTTCAAAATATAGTCTATTATTGATCCAGGATTAAGAAAGGATAAAAAAAATAATACCAAGGAAACATGACTAAGAAAATACTTGTCCATTATTAAAAGGCATGTCTGGGAATTACATAAAACAAGATGTTAGAGGGCCCCCACTTCCCCGTTATGAGAACTCAACCAACAGCTTCTCCCAAAAACCATCAGTGGTTTTGTGTAAAGTATGGGCAAAGCTACTATAGGCTATAGATTCTTATGTTGACGTGTAATAAGGTTGGGCTTTTTCTCTGTCGAGCTCAGGTTCTAGTCTAAGATTTTACACGCTGTCTTTGTAAGGATGGAGGGAGGAAGTGGGGCTTGGTCAGTTTAAGCTTTGTTCACTAAAACATTGAAATTGATGATGTAGGAATTTAATTCATTTTTATACTTTTTTTAAAAGAGCTTTGTTTTAGAATTTCACTTTGAACCCAATGAATATTTCACAAATGAAGTGTTGACAAAGACATATAGGATGAGATCAGAACCAGATGATTCTGATCCCTTTTCTTTTGATGGACCAGAAATTATGGGCTGTACAGGGTGAGTTTGATTTTACTATATTAACAGAATGTTGCATGTTTTTGTTTTACTTATGATTTGTGATACTGGTATTTCTTAGTATGTGTACTTGATATATACATAGTTTATCTCCAAACATTTGAGTAAAATGTTTTCTGAGAATTTAGCCATTTTCATAGAATATTTCTTGGCCTGTAGGCTGTTAAACAGATATTTCTCCAAAGGAAGTGCAAGTTTTAATTTGTTACATTGTGAATTTGTGGTAATTGTAAATACATTTATTGAAAAAATTGTTTAGAAATGAAACATTTTTCTTTATACTGCTACAGAAAGCATTTGGACCAATTTTTCCCTCTTAACACTGAAATTAATATACTATTTATTTAGAAAAAATCTTAGCTGTCCTTGCAATTCAAAGTAATATGTTAATTGTAATAGATTATTTTCCCCCCTTTGCTTTGGAAGGTGCCAGATAGATTGGAAAAAAGGGAAGAATGTCACTTTGAAAACCATTAAAAAGAAGCAGAAACATAAGGGACGTGGGACAGTTCGTACTGTGACCAAAACAGTTTCCAATGATTCTTTCTTTAATTTTTTTGCCCCTCCTGAAGGTAAATAGTGTTTTAAGTTTGAGTATTGATGGTTGTTTTAAGTTTTGTTTAGCTTTTTATTCATTTGAATTTCTCTTCTCAATTTTACAGTTCCTGAGAGTGGTGATCTGGTAAGCTCAATTGTTTTATTTGTTGAATTGTTACCTGTTTATGAAATTAAGAATGGTTTTCAAAAGTGTGGAGGGAGGTAGTTGCTACTCACATTTTGTCCTGAGACTGCAGTACCTAGGGAAGACCTTTATGCATCTGAAAAATTCCATTCAAAATGCTCATAGTCCTTTTACTGAGAAATGCTGAAAAGTTTAAAAAAAACTTTTTTTTCTTTTTGAGACTTGGCAAATATTACTGTGAGGGATTTAGATTTTCAAGACTACAGTTTTCTTCCTTACTGAAACTAGAATGTATTTATGAAAACCTGAAATTCCTTCTGTTATTCCACTTGTTGTTTTCAGTAAGTAATACTTTAAAAGGAAAATTTTAGTCTTATAACCAACTTGCTTATTTGTATTTTACTTTTAAGCCATAAAAAGTAAGCAATAACCAGCTCTAGTTATTATTTCCCAAAATTTCTCTTGAGTATATACACTTAATTTCTAAATTTCTTTTTATTAAAAATCTTTAAATGGCTATTTTGTCATGTAAGCTAGTTTAAAAATGTTGGGAAGTTAAAAGTGAAGTCGAGAGTTCATGATTTAAACCCGAGTCTTGCATGTGCCAAATTAAATAACAAAGTTATTAATTTTTGTGCTTTTCTGTTTTCTTAAATAGGATGATGATGCTGAAGCTATCCTTGCTGCAGACTTTGAAATTGGTCACTTTTTACGTGAGCGTATAATCCCAAGATCAGTGTTGTACTTTACTGGAGAAGCTATTGAAGATGATGATGATGATGTGAGTGAATCTGAATCCTGCAATAAAGTCATTTGGTGAGGGTATGATAGTCGGAATTGATGAGTGGTTTAATGAATAGATGTAGTAATTTTTGGAAAACAGAGAATAATGTGATAGGATAATTACTGATTTACTGTAGATAACTTTCCTGAATTGTATTAAATAGGCCCTCTTTGGGTCCATTTATTTAAGTTTTTATTTTTCTGCTAATAGGAAGACCCACTGAATTAGTGAAAATTTACTGTCTTAGTGTTTTAGATCTATTTTAATGTGCTCTTGTTTTTGACCAAATAAAACATACTGAGGACTTTTTTAGTACCTAAGATAACAATATTAGGAAGCATAAAATTTTTATCCCAAGGAATTTTAAGTAATGATTAAAGTAAAATTAGACTGCCCTCAGAGGTTTGGGTGTCTTTATTGCTAAATGGCAATACAAAAGGACTCTGCAGTGTGTTTCACACATAAGTGCAAGCAAGTAGTATTTACACTAATAGTTGTCTGATCATACTTCGTCCACAGTTGTACGTTGCTTTAATTTTTCAAATTATCAGATTTATATGACACTGAGCTGAATGATTCAAACAGCTATTGCTCTTGTTTTAATTTATAATCAGTCACTTTAGGGAAAGTATTTTTCCTCTTTTTAATTATTAGTACATATATATAATGATGGATGTAAACAATGCTATTCTCAAAAGTTTGTTTCATCAAACTTGGTCCTTTTTTTCCTTTTTTTAGTATGATGAAGAAGGTGAAGAAGCGGATGAGGTAATGTTTACCAAATGAGCAAATAATTCTGTTTCAAATACACTGAGAAGCAAATTGAGTGACTTATGTATTCCTTTGCTATTATCATTATTCTGTGATATGGGATAAAAACATTTTTGGAAAAATTATGATTTTAGAATCTACAGCCAAACAATGTATGTATAAGGTTTCAATAAATAAATTGCAAAACTGAGAACATTTTTTTTTATTTCAAATAATTCTGTTCTGCTGCAGGGTTATCAGCTCTTTGAAGAAGTCAAAAGCTGCAGTAAACTTTTCCAACGTTGGCTGCAGTAAATCTTTTCAATAAAAGCTGTCTGGATTCTCAAGTTGTGTTGGGAAATTTTTCATAATAGAAGCTTTCAAATTTAATTGCATTGTCACTTAAACTCTGTAATCATGAAATTCTGTTGACCTATAGAATAATTTATATTAAAGTCTCCCTACGATATGAGCCATTTCTTGCTACTCTGTACCTACTTCATGGATGCATTTTGAACTTTAATATAGGAAGGGGAAGAAGAAGATGAGGAAAATGATCCAGACTATGACTCAAAGGTGAGCAAAATTAGTGCTCCTTTTTATTGAATTTAATGTAAGTTAAATAAGAGTTGATGCATTAAAGTCTAGCTCATGGACTGTGTGCATGTATATATATATTTAATACCACTGGCATTTCAACAGTACACATGATTTCAATGCACCTCTCCTAAGAAACTTATTTTGGGGCTGACCATGTATTTTTCAGTTTCAGGATAAGTAAGCCCTAGGATTCTATTTTAATGGCATGTTATTGTACTTTTTTTTTTTACAGTTTTTTAGGAGCATTTTAAATTACAGCTTGTGGTTTTAGGTTGTTTTCTCTCCAAAGGAAAGCTTATAAACAAAGGTCAACTTCTAAATCATCTGAATGCAGGAGTGCTTGGTTAGATTTTTTCAGCCACCTCTCTTCACCTCTTGAGTCCCAGTCTTATTCCTGGAATTTGTCATATCAGGGTTAGTAAAGGCCTTTATTTTCCCACAAAATACATCGTACATTTGATCAGGATTCATTTGAAACTGGTTTCTCTTTAATACATTCATTCATTTGCTAAGTGCTATAAAATATCCAGAAGATACATTAACCTAGTGAGCAGGTAAGAGGGGATAGTTAAAAATCAAATTAAATATTTTAACAGGTATGAATTACTCCTAATAGCTGGGTTATCAAAGGAATTAGTAGTTTTGAGTAACTGACCTATGAGAAGACAAAAATAATGGGTACTGTGACTAACACAAATTGCTTAGTTATTTAACTTTGTGCGATTATGGCTCAGTGTGTCTCATTTTATGGAGTTTGTCCTACAGTTAAAAATTTGGATATTATTTTAGCATTTTCATTACTTGCTAATTAATGTTTTAATAAGTGAATTTGCCATCATTGCTATACCCTTTAATTTGGCAAAAGTTTGACAGCACTGTGAGATGATGTGATAATTAAGATAATTACTAATGAAAAATTAACTGAAGCAGGTAGAATAAGATAGATTGACTTGTTGTTTTCCTTTAACAGAAGGATCAAAACCCAGCAGAGTGCAAGCAGCAGTGAAGCAGTATGTGTGTGGCCTTGAGGATAACCTGCACTGTAATAGCCTAAACACAACTATTCTTTACTTACAGCCTTATGTTTTTGTATTTTCTTGGTAGACTCAGTACTTTTTTTTAAAGGAAAGGAATTGATATTTTAAAGACAACTTTGTTCTACTTAGCGCTTTAACTTTAGTTTTTCTTCCAGATATGTTAAATGCAGAAATTTTCTCACACATTTTCATTCATTGCTACATAGTTTGGTTCTTCTGGATTATTTTTATCATGTAATTATTAGGTTACAGCTATGGAAATAAACAACTGTTAAACAGATTTTTTTCTTTTTTTACTAAATTTTTCCTTGAAGGACCAAAGTATTTTTTGAGGTGGTAGTTAAATGGGTTTAAGTTTGCTTGCACTGGCTTTGCCTTTCATTACTTTGTTATAGAAATGCAGTGCCTATACTAAAACAATTTATCATTTAAAAAAAAACTTGTCAAGATAAGTCTGTGGTTAAGAATTTCCAGTAACACCACACACATTAACTTAAATTATTAATGGATTTTATATTTTAGGTGATCTAGTTAACTGTAAAGAACCCTAACTCAATAGTATGGTTATTCGTTACCACAGGGAGATAAATAAAACCTAGTATTTTCAGAAGTTAAGCTTTATTATATTAACTGTACTTTTAAAATATTAACTAAGCATCTTTTCTTTGTGGTAGGGTCTACCTTCTGCTTCCCTGGAAAGGATGAATTTTCACCATTTGACAAGTTCATTTCAAGTTTTTTGTTGTTTGTTTGTTTGCTTGCTTGTTTTTGTTTTTGCAGCCTAAAATAAAAATGTCAAATATAATTTTAGTTCTCACAGATAATGTCTTAATTTTGTACTAATTTAGGCAGAAGTAGAGCCCTAGCTTGAATTAAATATTGTACTTAGTTTACCATGATATTGAAGAAAAGGGTGCCAACTTCGGAGGAGGTGTACTGCATGTAAGAAAGTGTAAGAAACAGACAAATGATGTAATTTTTCTTTTTTAAAAAAAGTTTTACAAGACAGGGCCCCAAACCTCTGATTAATTCCAATTCTTATTATTTAAAGTATGAGCATATTATTTACCCATGCTTCTGCTTCCTATGTATTAAAATGGGTAGTACTGTTTACTTAACTACCTCACGTGTTAGGTATATTAAGTTAAATTATACGAAATGTTTCTCAACCTAATTACAAGCTTAAAAATTTGGACCTATTTGCACCACAAATATGATATTCAGCCTTATATTCTACTACAGTTTCATAAATAAACCAGGAAACAAAAGTTAAATGCTTTATTCTGGGATCTGGTCAGGCAATGCTCTTTGTGTGGCTCCTATTTTAATAGAAGTGGATGGATAGCCAACTAAGGCCCAAGGATTGTTTTTAGGTATTTTAATTATGACCATATTGTAGAGATCATGGTACTAAAATAGAAATAAGACTGGTGGGGCGGGGAATGCCATTAAACTTGAGATTGTAGGGCCACATTTAAAATACCTCAGGCTAATTACTGTTAATTTTTGGTGGTGAACTTAAAAGTTTTGACAGTGAGGATGGACTAATTAGATTGTAATTGGAGAACAGTTTAGAGTTTCTGCTCATAATAAAATAACATTACATTCATTTTTAGAAGTAATAGAGCTTCCATTTTGGAATGTGAATACATTTTGTTATTTGTATAGTATTATCAGTTTTACTCCTGAGATTTTAATTAACTACTGGAAATCCTTAACCAATTGCAATAGTTTATAGGAGAAAATGCCATGAAAACACCTTATGTTTTTCTTCATTTTCAAAATGATTGGTTGACTTGATTAGACAGTCTGTGCTAATTTTTTTTTTTATACCCATACCTCATTTGAACACAGCTGAAAAAAAAAATGTTGATCTAAAGATAGGGTCCCATTTTTAATGAACTTAACAGTAGCAAAACCAGTATTTTAATTTTAATTCCTTTAGGAAATAGCTATTGCCAAAGTGGGGGGAGTAATACTATTTCGTCTTGTTATATAAAGGTGATGTGGTTTGCAGGGGAATTGTTCTCTTAATAAAGTTGGGATTTCAAGGGATATCGGTATTCATCTCTGCCATCTCTCCAGTTCCAAAATGGTTCTACTCCATTCAAGAAATTTGAACTATGTAATTGGAAATCCTTAATAAAATTTACATTTAATTTTATAAAATGTACTGGTGATGTTTTGGGTGGTTTTTTGTTTTTGTTTTTTTTTTTTTTAATAATAATGACTGCTTTTTTTGTAAGAGAGTAGAGAGAGATCTTTAGGTTGGCTATTCTGTGTTTAGGCCATGGTGGCCTGTAAATTGGCATAATTTCAGATTATGAGCAACCTCCCAAAACCTGTTATTATTGAAAGACTAGAAGGGAAGGAATTTACACAGTTATATAGATTTTACTGAATTAACTATAGACATTTTTGAGACTTAAAATTTCAGTTTATAGTTTTATGAAAGTTAAATTTATGGAATTTCTCAGAATTCTTTTATCTAAAGTATTTAATTTTATGGAATTGGCTTAGAGTAGTAAGTACTTAAGAAAAATGAACTTCTAATTCTATTTCCTTTTTTAGCTCATGTAATAACAAGTACATTGAAAAGGAGACATTAGCTTGAATAGAAATATTTTCATCATTTTGTGGATAGGTTAATGACATTGATTGGTATGTAAGTCTCCTCTAAAGTAATTGAATTAACTTTATATTACTGCTGCTTGTAAGACTGAATTTATGGGTTTATCTGAGTTTAGGCCATTCCCAGTAAAAATACAAAACTTAGAATTATGTTTGTAAAAACCATGTACCATGCAGAAACATTATTCAGATATTCTTTGGATGTTCGGTTTCAGGGCTTGGCTTAGAATTTGAGTTCATTTTCTGGGTTATTTTTGACTGTTGAACTCAAGCCAGATGTTATTTTATTTTCATTTATTTACTTTTCACAATTTTGATCCAGTTTAAAATTCAGAGTATAGTCAAAGAATTACACAATAAGGAAGATCAAGGGACACTGTTCGGTTTTGGGGCCTCTACATCATAGGTTTTGAGTAATTTTGCCACCTGTTGTAGTATGCAAACCCTTATGCAAATAATCAATAGTAGTTCCCAAATTAGTTATATTGGGATCATGCTAAATGGAAACAGGGTGCCCCTGATAATGTTAGTGGGGTTACTGAATGCAAAATATGGTGCAGATGGGCATGTCTCACCTTAACCATCATAGAACACATCTTGTCAAGATTTCCCTTGGTCATAGCATCCATTGTCCTTAAGTGTCTCATAGTGAACCAGGACGCTCTGATCCAGTGGTTTGTAAACTGCTTAAATTAAGTCTTTGCTGCCTCCAAATTGGCTTGGCAGAAACCCCACAGACAACCCCCAGTTTAATTACATATTATGGCTCAATGTATATTAAATAGGGCCTTGAAAGATTGATAATTATACAAAATGTAATAGTGAAGAAGTGATTATTCCCAATGACCATTTCTTTTAACCACATTGTTTTAAATACAGAATAAATGGATAGCTTAGAGGAAGCACACATTCTTTATAAGTTTTTAAAAAAACCCTAAACATTGTGTATTGGTGATTGTAAACTGGGTTTTGTTTTTTTGCAAGTATGCATAATTTAGATAATTTGCTACTTACAGCACTTAAGTCTCTAATAGCTGA
Source organism: Furipterus horrens (assembly GCF_987537825.1). Classification (NCBI taxonomy): domain Eukaryota; kingdom Metazoa; phylum Chordata; class Mammalia; order Chiroptera; family Furipteridae; genus Furipterus; species Furipterus horrens. Next base: position 72,558,670 of record NW_028327174.1, on the reverse strand, counting down.
AAATTAAATGGAATTAACGAGATTAATTTTTAGCTATATAGTGGTGATTCTTGTAAACAGGTTTAAAAATGCAGTTATTAACCTCTAACTTAGATAAAAAGGCAAGTTCTTGGATTGAGTGACTTCATATTTAATGAATGTGGGAATAAAATAGTTCATACCTTGGGCGGTGGAATGATTAAATAGCCTTTAGAGCCCATCTACTACTTTGTTTATTCAGGGTCAATGTGATAAGCTGTGAAAGATTTGGTTGCGCTGAGAATGTACTAGTACTTCGAGAGTACTGAGAACATGATATATGCGTAGTGCGCATTTAGTAAGTGTGCTTTCTAACATAAATCTAGAATTTGTGGTTGGGATCATCTTTTAAATTGATGTTGGCGGTTAATTTTGGAATTAGTTGGGGGAAGGCCAGGGTATTTTGTTGTTTTAAAGGTAAAATTGTGCCTGGCTAAGAGATGCCGTACTTGATGTACAAAATAGCACTGAGATTAAAATTGCATAACAAACATTTTGAAGGTGTTTGATATTGTAAAAAATTAAAAAATTGAAGAAAATAATTTGATGCCCTTAAAGTCAGTTTAAGAATCTCATTACTTTTAAAAAAATACATGTTTTTCATATGCTGATTTATTTTGCCATTGCTGAATCCAAAATGATTTAGGATAAAACTAAATGAAGTCATAATTTGTCAGCCTACCCTGTACATCCCTAATACCTGCCTGGAGCCCTGGATGTTGTGGATGGACCATTTCGGGGTGGACAAGGAGAGGTGTCTGCGTTGAGATCAGATGTGATTTTAGGCTTAGATCAGGCCAGTCAATACATATAGTATGTGTTTCAAAACTAGAGGCTGGATCTGTTCTTAACCTGTTCAGTTGGCGTTGGTGAGTGAGTGGACCTGGAACCTTACGAGCAACTTGGACAGCAACAACTCAGCCCATCTAACCTACAGTTGCACTGTTTCAGCTCTGTTTGGCTGCCTCTTCTCTCCCTGCAACAGATCTTAGTTCAAAATAGTCACCTTTTCATTGAATTACTTTTTTGGTTCTTCAGTTCTGGTAGGTGGATAGCAAATTTTTGTATGTGTAGATTACTTAGGATTTATCTGGACTCCTTCCAGTGTACTAGCCATAATAACTGTGGGGCCATGCAACAAGTTAAATAATTGATTCTCATTAATTCAATCTCATAAGTCAACCAAGATAACTCCAAGATCCTACATACTGAGTTGCTTATATTGAGGAAATCGATAAAACAGCTGGACTGAATATTGTTCATAAACTCAATGGGACTGTTAGAATGTGAACAGTTTACTAATAGTTGTTGAAGTTACCTAGTACTGCATAACAAAAGCACTACCAAAACAAAGCATTGGTGATACTGATTTTACTGACTGCTTGGATCCTTCATTTCTGCTTATCATCAGCAAGGAGAGCAAACGTACTCACCTGAAGGCTCTTCATAAACAGGTAGTTGATGCTAGATGAAACTTCACCTGGGATGTGAGAAACCTACCTAGACATTACCTCACAGGACAGCTGGTTTCCAAGAGTTGGGTGAAGGTATATCCTTTTTTTGTGACCTATCCTGAAAAGTCATCACTTCTGTACTCCACTGGTTAGTCAGCCACAACCCACTGAGATTTCATGGGAGGAGACCACATCTTGCTGGAGGAATAAGATTTTGGAAAAGTAAACTGAAACCTATTGGCCACAAATTTTTGGGGGGGGCGAGGGGAGTACTGTTGGCTACAGTAGTGTTGATAACAGCAAAAGCTGCAATAGTTTTCCAAAATGACCAGAAATCTCAAGAAAGGTTAAATTTATTGTATGCCTATTTATGGAGGAGAAGTCACTATCATATTGGAATCTTACTTGAATTTGTACAAATGTGAGTCATAAAAATGTCAAGTTTGAATAGTAGAGGAACCTCACAAAGTATGACCATTTAAGTACAGATTTCTATGGTAGGGTGAGGGGCTCAGAGACAAACTTTACTGCTACACTGTACATATAACTAGGCAGGATGTTTGCTTTTATAACGTAAGTTGATTTTTGAAACACCGACATGTATATTTAATCATTTAAGACAGTAGAAATAACCCTTTATTTAATCTTCATACTTGTTTAAGGAAGGTAATTATTTCCTCTGTAAGGGTAGAAGATGAATAAGTCCACAAGTTGATTTGTGTTGGTAGTGATATGTGGCCTCTACCTGGACTCCTATCTGCTCTGAGAGACCCCTGCACCTGCTTCCTGTGCACAGGTAGTGATTAAATATGTACTTTACGATAGAGATTTCAGCATATCAAATATTGTAGACCAGTTATCTATTATCAGAAAAAAATACATCCATCCTTTGTTTTGCTGTCCTTGGCATAAGGCTTCCATCCTTCAAGTTGTTCTGTTGTCTGTAATGCTGTATCATGTCCAGGTTCTAGGCAGCAGGTTGGGTGGAAAGTGGTAAGAGACTCCTAGCATCCAGCTACCTTTAAAGACGACCCTGTGATTGGTGCTAACAGCACCTGAAAGGCTGTAAATGAAGACCTGGACCTCGAGCCAAAGCTCTTTAAGAATCGGAGAAGGGAGGTTGGAATGAAAGCCACATTGTTCACATATACAGAAGAGCTTCGTGTTTATAAAAGGATTGTTTGATCAAGGAAATCCTCAAACACATGAGATGAATAACTGCATTTCAGAAATAAGTAAATGGGCCTTAGAGAATTGAGAAATACAGCCCAAGGGTTATGTTCTGAGTGGACTCCTAGTCTTCACCCGAGGCTTTCACTTTAGTCTTACATGACATTTACTAGAACGTTACACAAATGAAGTTGGGACAGTGACCTAAGCAATGGTGTAAATGGAATCTCATTAGAAAAAATATATTTCAGTTTCTCACCTATTATGGGATGCTAATAGTTAACACTGATTTTGTTGTTCCCTTTAACATGGGGATTTGCTTTTTCTGATTGGTTTAGTGGCAGTGTGGAAGCTTGGCATAAAAAGATTTTCTGGGTTCTATCTTCAATAAAATGTCCCTGTTTCTTTCTGGGCCTGGCTATCCCACAGAACACTTGCATCTCTCACTCTTTCAGTCCTCCGTCAATTGTACTATCACCTGTGACACAATCGTCACCCTTCAATCCTTCGCCTACAAGCCTGGGTTCCTCTTCTACAGTAAACTTGTTTACAGCACCCAAGCAAGTTTATAATACCATCTGTTTTCTTGTCCTTGAACTTTTGGGAAGAATTACCTGTACTCATTGCTTCTACTTTTCTTCCTGTAGCGTCCAGAAAAGGGCTTTGCTTATTTACTGACTTTTTTTTTTTTTTTTTTTTTTTTTTACAAATAATGACCAAATTGAATAGTCTTTTCTCAGACAATACCATCTGTAGTAATAGAGCGCTGCAAAGGAAGGAGTGGCCCTTGAAATCTAGTCCCTTAAATGGAGATGTTTGCCCAAGTGGCTATCAGTCATATACTTGAGTTGCAAACATTAGGAGCATTTACCTAGTTTGAGTAGAAGAGGACTTAGGAAAGAATATTAGGTGCTTTGAGTGCTCTAAATGGAGGGCAGAGGCTCGCGTGCTCTTCAGCTAGGGCACTGCCCAGAGCAAACTTAAATCTTAAGTTCAGTGCTTCCACTGTCACTGGAATATCTAGTGCCGCTCTACTGCCATCCCTGAAGACTCAAAAGTCGGTATCAATATTTTTGAGTAATCGTAGTTTTGTGATGTACTATTGGTTTTTAGTCTCCTTCATTGGACTACCTTTCTCCTTGCTCAAAGGCTCAAAGGTAGTATCATCTCTGTGCTGAACTTAGGACGAAGAGAGCCTGTTCCATTTCCATCCGTTCATTTTTGTCACTTCACAGCTAATATTACCCTAACAAGTAATGCATCACCCAATGTCCCTGAGCTGTTACCTGTTGATCATCTTCAATAAAATGTCTGTTCTGCCTGCCTGCCTGCCCTGTTTTAAATAACAGCAATATATTTCCAGCCAAAACTAACATTTAGTCTCCTTCACTTGAAGTGCTGTCAATCAGCATTTAATTGGCAATCTCCATCATGATCCACTATGTGAGTAGGCACAACAATGGGAACACTTATCCAAGGTGTTACCCACTAATCAGATTGGAAGTAGTGAAATATGAATAGGAAGGAATTAACTCAGGCAAATGGAATCTTAACAGGTGGCATTTGAACTGGCCTTTGAAGAACAAAAGGTTACAGAGAATTTGGGAAAGCAAAGAGCACAAGTAGTGACAGGCTCACTTAGGGTTGAGTGGAAGGAGAGTAAATTGTAAAAGGCAAGTAGGACTTATTCTGTGGGAGAGAGCCAGTGCTTCCATGCTAGAGTAAGGACTTGGAATGTTCTCATAATGGAACTGGTAGCAACACAACACATAGGGTAGTGTGGATTCAAGTGGTTGGGCTGTTACAAGGGCATAGGTGAGAATAATGAGAACCCGAATTAGGCTATTGGCAGACTAGAAAGATAGAGACAGCTAATCGACAGTGCTTGATTTACAAACAGATTGTAATAGTTTTAAAAACACGAGCATTAAACTACTTTTCCGACTTGCTTTAAGCTGTATTATACAAATTGGTCACTAGGAGGCATCAGTTCATCAACTTTTAAGGCAAAAAGGAAGGCGGGTAAGCCAATAAACCTAAGTCTGGGTAGTTTAGTATTCATTTAAAGAGAGTCAATATTTAATTTTTTCAGCTTGGCATTTGGGAAATTAGAATCTTTATGATGGATTTCATTTACAAATGAAAAAATGAGTAGTAGTAAATGTGGACATTTATACACCAATGGTAATTGATATTTTTGTAGATTGGGCTTTTAACTTTTTTGAAAGTCTTGAACTATCTCATGAATTTTTACTGTGTATTGCAAATTGGGAAGTTATAAATTTTTTTTGATCTTGTAATCAAGTTATAAATGGAAGTAAGCACTTCTTAAAGACTTCAAGTTCTATTAAATATCTTTAAGCCAGTATTAATGGATTTTTAAGCAACTGTTTGGCCATTTAACTGCTAATTAAGAGAAATTGCTACCAATTCAGTTCCATTACTGTTTGTCATCCTTTGGTTACTCTTACTAGAAACCAACAGGATGATACAGCCATGGGGATGTAAAGAACAGTATAGGAAATGGAGTAGCCAAAGAACTTACACACATGACCCATAGATGTGAACAGTGGTGTGGGGATTGCCTGAGGGAGTGGGGAGTGCTGGGTGGAGGGGGGCAAAGGGAGAAAAATTGGGACAACAGTAATAGCATAATAACATTTTTAAAAAGTAAAGCAGAAATTATTACAATATTAATTGCATGTGGCTATGAAAAGGAAAGGTTTGTAAGACATTTTAGATAGCAACTATAGAATAAGTAGCATTTAAAATCAGAGAGAGGCTTACCATGTGTAATAATTATCTAATCCATTTAAAAATTATACCAAACATGGGTATGGCAAGTTTTGGAAGTTTTCTCATGAAGTCTTATAGTTTGAAAAAAATTTAAAGTAGGATGCATTATGGAAAACCTCAAAAACATTTAAGGGCATTGATTTTATTTCAGGGCTTCTGCTTGTATTTAAATATTCTACATACTTGAGTCCCTACTATTTAGCAAGAATTGTACTAGGTGATTGGGATACATCAAAACAATGACCTTTGCCCTTTTGAAGAGATTACGTTCTATAGTAAGGGGAACAGAAATAAAAGGCATAATAACGCAGTAGTTCAGAGGTAATACATGCTATGGAGGAAGTGAAGGGGAATTGGTGGTTGAAATTCTTAGAGTGGTTGGGTTAGGCTTCATTGAGACATTTGAGCAAAGACTCAAAGAAAGTGATTAGGATGACCCTGACTGCTAGGTTAAAAATAGATTATAAGACGACAGAGACAAGTTAGGAGCTCATTGCAGTAATTCAGGAGAGAGAGAATAGTGATTTGGATCAGGGTGGTAAAGAAGAAAATAGGTGAAATATAGATGTAGTTTTTTCAGATTTAACTGATGGGATTTTCTGGCAATTTGTGGGTTGAGTATCAAGAGAAATGAGTGAAAGAACTGTAAGGCAAGCATGCTTCTAAACAATTGCAACTCTGGGGCAAGAACACAATGGAGATACACCAGTGGTTAAATATTTAAAAGTTTGTTAAATGAAAATACATTCAATAGCCCTATCTTGGCAAATATACCTTCATAAGTACCTGGAGGGCCAGGTTTGAATTTTAGATTCTTAAATTCCAGTGCCAGAAGATTATTTGCAAGCGGAGCTGATCCGCAGTTCATGTCCCGAACCTACCTTCTCTTCCCATCCCTGGCTCTGAAGTGTATGGCAGCAGGCCTCCTGCATATTGTGTGGACATCCTAGTCTGCACGTTCAAAATTCCCCCTCCTTCCATACCAGTGCACGCACTAGTGACATAATGTGCATACTCTGGAACAATCGAAGCCATTTAGGCAGGGTATTTGGAATCCTGAGTGAGTGAGCTCCAGGTAGTCACATCATTTCAACTCATCTAAAGCTCAGGGCTCTGGGTAAGGAATTCCTGGCTTGTTTTAAGGGCAGTAAGGATGGTATTGCCATCACCCGAGAAGGGGTCTACAAGTAGAGATCAGAGTGAGGAGATAAGCTTGGGAGCATGTATATCTGTGTTATCTATTAGACATCCAAATAGTACTGTACAGAAGGATAAAAGGAAAATTTTAATTTATAGTAATACTGGCCTGGAATATAGCAAACAAGATTGAAGGCTGCTTTCAACACAACCATTCTAACCAGCTAAATCTGTTAAAAAACAAACAAACAAAAAAAAACCCCCACGAACTTTAAGTGTCTCTATACTCTTACCGAACCAATTCCATCCAGAAAAAATTTAACCCATTGTATATAAACCTATGGACTCCCATCTAATCTGGAGCACTATTTTTCAATTTTTTTTTTTTAAATTAGCAAACACTCTATGAACCCTGCTTTCTACAACCTGAAATCACCTCAGACTTTTTCTCTAATGAACTACTCAGTGAATGTCCTCACTAGTATGTGATTTCTTGCCTGGAGTGTTAGTATTATTATTATTATTTTTAACTTTGGTAGTCTTTGTTTTGTTCTTTGGCAACAAGCAGTTGGATATTAATTTGGGAGTCTTTGGCTACAGGTGTTATTGAAAATGATGAGACTAGATGAAATCAATAAGGGAGTGAGTACAGATAGAAAACAAACGACTGAACTCTCAGGTACTCTAAAAGACTGGGAAAAAGAAGAGGACCATGTAGAGGAGACTGAGACAGAGAACAGGGAAGAAGAAGGAAAACAAAGAGTAATGACTGTCCTTGAAGTTAAGTGAAGAATTGTATCCAAGAAGAGAAAATGAACAATTGTGTCAAATGCCACATCTGGTACAGATAGGCAACTTGGTGCAGCCAGATGTAATATATAAATTGAATTAGCCATTTCAAATTTGTTTGCCAAAGCAATTATTTTGTTAGCTGGCTTTCTAAATTTTAGTAACTTTTAAGTGAGTTTCATAGAGTTTTCATTATATCTGCAACTGAACTTGTAGTGTTTCTTTGGAAATAGTTATTTCCTATAATTCATTTTTTTGTGAATTTATTTCATTTCCAATATGACCATTTTTGAGAGTCGATGGCGACTGTTGAAATAAGTTATGATCAAAGCTGTCATCGATTTATAAGATTCCTATAACCTGAGATTTCCAATAATCAATGCACTGTGATCAGAGAGAACACATGGTATGTCTGAGCTGGTCACAGAGTCACTAAGGCATGAAATACACAACTGGAAATTGTGAGTTTTAAAGTCTCTACTTAAAAATAAGTGCTTTTGAAAATTGTGCTTGTCCAGACATTCTGAAGTAATTTATATAGAATGCATTTGTTGCATCTTGATAAACTGTAGGTTAGATAACACCAAATATATTGAGTTTCTCCTAAGAAAATGGCTTGGTCTTCCAGATTACATCTTATTTTCTATGCAATCAAGTTTGCATTGTATCATTTTTCCATATGAAATGACTTTCCCAAATACACCTGCCCTCGGGAACTCTGAATTACACACTTAAAGGAAGTATCCTTTCCAAATGAGTTGAATGGCATTCTGTTAAAAAGATGAACAGCTGGTCATGCAGAAATTCTCTGGAATGCTCACTTGTCCTACAAAGGCAAGGGAAGAACTGAGATGTGAGGTGTAGTGTTTGTTATCAGTATACAGAATTGTTTATCTTTTTTTCACATAATCTTACTAAAAATCCTTATGTAACTTTAATAATTGCCTTTTTCTTTAAAAGACTGCTAATCCATTAACAATGTGAAGGTTTTGAGAATCCACCAACTGCAATTCAGTGGGACTCAGGATTGTACTGGAATTGTCCCATTTGCTAAGACATTGTTTCTTAGATTAAGATTCAGGATCCTCCTGTTTTAAAATTATCCTTTATTCTCAATTACCTTGGGATTCAGTTCAAATTTCTTATCACAAAGGATTTGACTCTTGCTCATCTCTCCAAGCTTATCTCTCACTCTTGAGTTCTTTGTTCTAGCGGTAAGAAACTAGCAGATGAGCTAAGCTAGGAAGGGATTCTTCCTCCTTGGCACAGGCAGCAAGCAGCCTTTCTTCTTACCTTGTCCAGTTCTGACTTGTCCACCCCTGGTTTATTTCTTCTTCGTGTGATTCTTCTTCATATCCTCAAAGCCAGTACATAGTTGGAGTCCTCTGTTTACTTAACGGATGCATTTCCCCACTAGGAGGTTTGGTTTCAGGTTATGTTCTTTATTCTGCTTTGTTTCTCAGAATTTCTATAGAAATTGTTTGAATGTGGGAGTAGGAGACAGCTAGGTCAAGTACAGCGTTACCTTCCCCAGGTCACAGATAAATACGATTACAAAACAGAGATCTGGCCCAGTAGGCATTTTTAGAGAGGGACCCACGGAGCCCATTCCGCCCTTTGAAGGGCTAAGTAAACTGCCTTGACTGTGGATTCTCTCAGCACAAGACACTCCTCGAATTTATAGAGTGGAGTTGCTGTTGTGAGATGTTGCAGACTCTACAGACGGCTCAAGAAGGAAGCTGGAGAGCCTATGTGAAGATAGGCTAGTGCCTCCGCTCCGGGTCCAGAGAAGGAAGGCGAGATGCCATCTGAAGTGGCTCACCTTCCTCTACCCCTTCCAAACGGGACAGACGGCATCGCTATTGCTTTAACAATCGCCCTCTCTGTTCCAATAAGACCCAGTTTAGGACCGTGAGCGAATGTGAGTGTAAAGACACCGTGTCCTCTCGGCCTCTGTGCACTGAGATGTTTACAGAGCATCGGTGGAGGGCACGCTTCCGCGGGACTCCACGGCTCGACAGTCTCAGCCCCAGTCTCCTTGCTTGCCCAGGCCAGGGCACTAGCTCTACAGGATTCCGGAGCGCAGCGCGGATCCCTAGGGATGGTTCCCGAGGGTGAGAGGAAGGCTGGCGTTCCGGGCACCGTCTGGTAGCTGTACCCACCTCGCGGCCCCATCTTCATTTTCTGAGGCTGTTAGCCGAGTGCCAGCCGGCCGGGAGGCGGCAGGGCGGTGGGAATAGCCTCTCAGCGCCCTCTGGGCGTCGGCATTGGTCGCTGGGCAGCTAGGGCAACCTAGGCTACAGCCCTGGCGGAGGAGAAGAGTTTCCAGGGCTCAGGTCTCCGCAGTCATCCCCGGGTAGGAGCACGGAAGCAAGTGGGCGGTGAGAGGCGGAGCAAGGGACGCGGGGGCGTGGACGCAGCCGGCTTCGGAGAGGCCCCAAGTTAATGAGGCGTGCGCCGGCAGCGGAGCGCCTTTCAGAGTTGGGCTTTTCCCCGCGGTGCGGGTGCCAAGAGCCGCCTTTTCCGCTGGGTGTCACTCGGGGGTGGGGGAGATGGCCCATTCAAAAGCGTCGCGGGGGGGCCCGGCCAGTGCCCTTCAGTGAGCGCTCGCAAGAGGACGGCAAAGACCCGGCGGCTCGCAGCTCCGGGACCTTGTGGCGCATCAGGACGCGGCTGCCCCTCTGCCCGGACCCCGAGCCGCAGCCGCTCTGCTTCCTGCGTGTTAGCCTCCTCTGCGCGCTCCGGGCGGCGGGCCGCGGAAACCGCTGGAGCGAGGACGGAGCGCGTCTGCTGCTGCTGCCCCCAGCCCGGGCGCCTGGAAGTGGAGAGGCCGAGCCGAGTGGCGTCCCCCTCTATGCCGGGAAGATGTTGGAGAGCAGCGGCTGCAAAGCGCTGAAAGAGGGTGTGTTGGAGAAGCGAAGCGATGGTTTGCTGCAGCTCTGGAAGAAAAAGTGCTGCATTCTCACTGAGGAGGGGCTCTTGCTCATTCCTCCCAAGCAGCTTCAGCACCAGCACCACCAGCCACAGCAACAGCCTGGGCAGGGGCCAGCCGAGCAGTCCCAACCCGGAGGCCCGGCCGTGGCCAGCCTCGAGCCGCCGGTCAAGCTCAAGGAATTGCACTTTTCCAACATGAAGACCGTGGACTGCGTAGAGCGCAAGGGCAAGTATATGTACTTCACTGTGGTGATGGCCGAGGGCAAGGAGATCGACTTTCGGTGCCCGCAGGACCAGGGCTGGAACGCCGAGATCACGCTGCAGATGGTGCAGTACAAGAACCGTCAGGCCATCCTGGCGGTCAAGTCCACAAGGCAGAAGCAGCAGCACCTGGTCCAACAGCAGCCCCCGCAGCCACAGCTTCAGCCCCAGCCCCAGCCCCAGCCCCAGCCCCAGTCCCAGTCCCAGGCGCAGCCCCAACCCAAGCCCCAGCCGCTCCACCCGTATCCGCACTCACACCCGCACCCGCACCTGCACCCGCACCTGCATCCGCATCAACTACCGCATCCTCACCAACAACCGCTCTCGCAGCCGCACGGCCACCGACTTCTCCGCAGCACCTCCAACTCTGCCTGAAGAGGGCAGCACCCGGGCAGGACAAGGTGACAAGGTAGGGTCCCGGCCACGCCGGCTACCGAGGGCTATACGAGGATTGGGGCTCGGGGCTGTTAGGAGTAGGAAGCGTGTTCACCGGTTTGACTCTAGGGTGAAAAAATGAGAAGTTAGAACAAGTTTCTGGATAGGTGAAAGGAGGAGAAACAAGCTGGAGCCAGGAGAGGCTGGGCACAGCGGGGGAGGGTGGGGGGCGCGGGCCGGGCGGGGAGGCCTCGCTCACATCCACCCCGCCCACCCTGGCCCGCACGCGCTCAGTGGCGTGCACCCCAGCGACACCAATGACTCTGTCCCTGTCCGGGACTTGAGGAAGCGACCCCGGTGTCTTAACGAGCACGCGTTGTCCGCCTGACTGGCCCGAAGAGACCTGGGTCTTGGAGGAATCTGAGCCACCTACTTCATTTCGTGCCCTTTCTTTCCAGGTTTTGAGGACTTGAGGAAGTGGGACGAGACCTTTGTATTGTCTTCACTTGAATCGGAAACAAATCTCTCTGCCCCGCACCAGATCGAGTAGTTTGGACATCACCCGACTGATAACTTGGGGATCCTTTTAGTTTTCTGCATACTCTTCTTCATCACAATTCAGGAAACGATTTCAGATCCGGAAGGCTTCTTTATTTATGAACCTTTGAAAGGATATTCCACTATGGTGGACCTTCTAGGAGCGATGATGTACTGTGATTTTATTTTAATGTATTTTGATTTATGATTATTTATTAGTTTTTTTAAATACTTGTTCTAAGACATTTCTGAATGTAGGTCATTTTCCAAAAAGGAACTTTATTTTCAAAAACCTATTCCCTAGTCAATTCTAATGTTGGAAAGGAAAGAAGGGCAGTGTAAGGGAAAACACTAAGAATTCATTAATTCATTGTTTGTAGGGCATTTTTAGAATGTCTGACACTTCCATTGTCATACCAGGTGGTTGAAATTAAACTCTGTGATATAACTTTTTTTTGAGGTTTTTTTTTCCTTAGACATATATGTTTTGTAGAATAGAAGTTTAAAGAAGCTAAATGTTCAGAATTGTGTAATTATGAAAATTAATTGTTTTTCTAAAAGGAAATCAGTAGTAATGATGTCTAATTCAAATATTTAAGACATAACCCAACTGATGGCAGAGTGATCTTGAATGTGTGGTAGGGCTGGGTCTACTGTAGAAAAAAAACCTCACTTATGTCATCTGTGAAGGGTTTAATAAGATTTCTTTGGTTTCTGCATTAAGTGTTTCATTTCAAAAACATAGTGAGGGAAAAGGGAATCATTCAACTTGTTTGAGACAACATTTTTGTGTTCTGTCCACAGTAGAGATTATCCTTATCCAAGGACTTTGTACACTTTACTTGAACCACATTTTCTTACTTTATTCTAGATGCATACTCTAGAATCATAGAGTATAAAAATACAGTTTGTAACTTCCAAAGGACTAAGAGTCATAACTTTTTGTTTTCTCACTGAAAATAATGTTGATCAGAGAAACCAGTTGTTTTGCTTTTTGTTGCTCTGTGAGAAATTGGAGGGTTATATGTTTTGTTGTTATGTTAACTAAACTCAGAAATTGAAAAAGAAAGGACTGGATAAACACTGGGTTTTCAGTAGGAAAACAACCCCAGTCTTGTTTTAGCAGCTACTTGTTCACGAGGGGTTGGGGGTGGGAGAATGTGCTTTTAAAGGTAAAACAAACCCTCTTCTGTGTTAAATCAAAAGGATGGTCAAAATCCACAAGGGCTGATGCTACTTTAAGCCGTAGATGATACAAAACCCTCCAGGGGCTGAAAATCACTTCCTATCTGCATGAATTTATTCATGGGTCTCTGTTTTCCATGGTCTTTTCCACAAAATTTTGATCAGTACTTTCCTAGCATCCAAACTGGACTAGTCAGTATTAGGCCAATGCTAAGTTATTGTAGTCAAGAAATGAAAACAGACTTTGGGCTAGAGATATTTTTATTTTCCCTCCATCTAGAAAGGAGTATTGTGGCCAAATTACCTTTTAGTGCAATATTTAAATGATAAAATTTTGAGGTCCTAATTCTAATCCAAAAAGTTGCAGGGGAAAACGAAAACTTGAGCAAATGGCAAGCAGAACTTGAGTGGACTCCCACTCCCAGTGGTTGTTTAAGTTGTGGTTGTGAACATATGCTGCAAAGATTTAAAAATCATTTAGTATATGCACATGTAAATGTGATTGGCAACATACAGAGTCAGATCTAAAGAGTTAAGGCAAGTTTGGTTCAGCTTTGGAACCACTGCTATACTTTTTTAAATAATGCCCATTATGCTATAGGTTTAATATACGTAGATTATGTAACCCCTATTAAACCACAGCTTTTTTCTCCAGATAGAAGGAATTTTCTTTCAAATTCATGTGCTATAACACAGGTAGAATTTATACCAAGTACTTTAAAAATTAAGATGCTTGTAGATTGTTAGCTTATATACAGGCTAAGTACTGGCTGGTGAAATGTTTTCCACAACGTCTGTGGTTCTTAGTGGGGCCACCAGAATCATGGTTCCTTGTTCTGTCTTTCCACAGCCTTGGTCTGCTGTGATATTTATGTTGAGTTGACCCTGTTAGTGGCTCTCTAGTCTGAAGGTCTTTTAGCATTAACTGTGAAACCTCAGAAATCAGAAAGGAGAGGATGGTTTCTGTGTTTTGACACTTTGAAATTATTACGGTTAAAGAATTCTTCCAGAACAAAGAAACAAGTATGCTCAGCAAAGTTCAAAACAAAATACAAATGCAAATCATTTAATGTGGCAGTGGTTCTATTCTACCTGTAAAAAAAAAAAAAAAAGGTTATAGACCACCTAAGGTATTACAAGACCTAACATATCACCATCATGAAAAAAGGTAAAAGTATTTCAGCCCAAGTAAAAGAAGAAGAAAAGGGCAAGTCCAACAGGAGACCCACCCTTTAATAAGCATAAAATGCAAAAAGTTGGAAAATTGAAAGTATTGTCACATCTGGAAACTGAACTTTTGTCCTTGAACTTAAGTTGGCATCAAGCTCAATAACTATTTGTTGGGACAAATGAATGAAAGGGAAGGAAAAAATGTGTCACTTCCCAGCACCTAGGAGGTGGTGTCTCTGGCCTCACACTGTGCTTCTTTTATGTTCCTGTCATTCCCTCAACACAGCTATTACTGGGACAGGCATCACAGCATGACGAAGCTCCTTAGGCATACAGTACTTTCTTAGCGGAAATCAGGGGTCTGCGTAGGCCCTACAGGGAGTGCTGAGGTCATAGAGTAAATGGCTATAAAGGGCCCTTTCAAAAGAAACATTGTCCTCATAGAAGAAGCTGGAATTATCTCATAGAGAAATCAAACCAACTTTATAATTTCACTTGACAGTTTTTCACCTGGAGGTAGAAAAACCCAACTTGTTGCTTAAAAGAGTTACCCTCATATGTGAGTAAATACAGTTAGGAAGTCTGGCTGAAATTCCAAGGCCTTTTTTTTTTTCTCCTAATTTTTTTCTTCCCTCTTTTACCTATTTATCTTAAAGATTGCTCACTTTAAATCTGACACTACAAGTTTATTGCCAGTGTGGGAATTCAGACACATCACTCGTTTTCTTTTTTGTTTGTCTCCAAGTGTTTTACAATGTCATGTTCAATGGCAGATTTTGAAGAAGGGTCTAAGATTTGAGTGAGACTAGAACAATCCCACAAAACATAGGGCTTTGTAGGATGAGGATGGGCCTGTTAGCATTCATTCTTCTCTCTCTTTTTTTTCGCTAAAGGTCAAACAAAATTTATTTTTGTTCTACCAATAAAATGACCTTAGCAGAATAAAATTTCAATTTGAAAATTATAGAGCTTGTTACTAAATCCATCAGTGATTCAAGAGAAATAAACCAATTTACCAAAAGCAGTCTAAGATATATTAATTGTGTAATTGTTGGGTGGGTTTTTAAGAACTACTTTCTAAAATTTGGACATAATTTCAAGGGTGATTTTTTAAATCTACATGTTGTACAGCCAATCTAGATTTATATAACATTGGGTGACAAAGTGATCTGCAACTTTTTTGGCAGGACATCTGCCAAATGGAGTATAGGATCCAACAGGTTTTTCTTCGAAAGGGCATTTTTGTCCAGTGAAGGAAGCAGAACGATTCTGGGTCATTAGAAGCATATGCATAAGAGCTAGAGAGACCTGCTCCGAAGCTGACCTTCTTGTGATCAGCTGCAGAGCGAGGAAGCAGATTTTAATAATAGGTGGTCCTTCCAGATCACCGTATTTACTTTGAGAAGAAAGATAAAATGATTATTATGTTCCACTGGCAGCTTTATGCTTAGCTTCAGAATATTCAAATGCCAACTTCTGAAAAACAAGTATTACCATGTACCAAATGCTTTACTATCACATTGGTGGACTTAAGTGTGGTCATAATTTGTGTAAATATGCCTCTTCAATGATTTGGATAGATGTGATTTATTTTTCATATTTTAAAAATGCATTCCATTTTCAATAAAGTGTCAATCGAGATTACCGATCTGTGGACCTTTTTGAAGGCCTTGTTCACTGAGCATGGATACCATGCTTTCCTGTGGGAGAAAGGTTCTCAAGGGCTTGTCTGTTGTAAAGCCCACAACTATTCTAGGAAAAAAAAAGACCATTTTTTGAGGTTGGAAATTTATTTTTAAAAACATCTTGATTATGGCATATAAAAATTCACTCAGATGTTTGGTGAAATAATTACCTTTCAGAACGCAAATGAACGTGAGTTGAAATTTCCATAAGGCCCCAGAGGATGAGAAATGCTTTTTAGTAATTGGCTTGAAGGCAATTCCCTCTTGAGTCCCAGCAACAGTCTAGTCCTTCTAGATCTCTGTAGAGGGTAAAGCCTTGACTCTTAAGAGAATCATTCTTCAAATAGATATTTATAAAGCTTCCTGTTTTATGTTGAAAGCAGAAGAGAGACTTGATTCTTTAAAGGAAAATAGCATAATTTACTCTTACAATCTCTATTGGCATTTTAAAAACATTTAAATCTCAAAAGATTTAAAATAGAAAAATTGAAGGCAATTTTTTATCCCTTAGCATAGTCTTAATATTGACAGCTTTATTACTCTACTGTTTTAAGTTATATATATATGTATATATATATATATATACATATATATATATATATATTTTTTTTTTTAAGAAGAAATAAAATCTGAGAAGACAAATTACTGCCATTGTGAGGGGACTTCAGGGGTACTGGTGAAATGAAGTTATGTAGCAAATGATAAAGCATGGTTGGTAACAGCCAGGATTTGAGCACCATAGTACCTGGGTTCAAGTTCCAGATCCATCATTTACTAGTCATGTAGATATTGAGTGACATAACCTTATGCAAATTCAATTTTCTTCTCTATAAAATGTAGTTAATAAAGGTATTTACCTTAGGGTTATTGAGAAGATTTAATAAGTTAGTACATATAAGAGTGCTTAGAAGCTCCGTGTATTTTAGGACACATAAACTGGCTTGGGAAACATAGCCACATGAATATATAATATATGGTGTTTTAAAGCTATGACTTATTCTTAGATCTCAGCACTTTTAAATGGTAAGAGCAGTCTGATAGCAACATCCTTGCATTCAACTTTGAAAAAAGAGAAAAAATATTATTTATCATATTACTATTTTCATTTGCTTATTACTTTCCAGTCTTGGTTCATATTCTTATGTATTTTGAGTTACAATGAAATAATATTTTGATTGTTTCATTATAACTTTATATATAAATATATATATGTTTAATAGTGAGAGATAAGGCACTCGGTCCCCAGGTATTCTAGTGTTGGTGGCTGTCGTGCTCTCAGTGAGTCCTTTTCTCAGAATTGTCCTCAGTCTTGTCTCGGGGAGAACCACATTGCTTTAGGACGCACCCCCTTAGTGGTAACCAACATCCAGTGACTGGTCTCTGGGAAGTGGAAAGTACCAGGCCCTGTTGTCTCAATCAGGACAACTGTAAAGGGCCATGCCAGCTCCAGAGCTCCCTGTAAAATGGACAGAGGCCTGTCTCAATAATGAACGAGCAGTTCAACTGTCCCTCTGCCCAGGTCTGCTTTTCTTGCTTCCTCTTCAGGTAAGGCTCTCAGGAATACTGCCCTTTCTCCCCCTCTTCCCACCTAAACCTTCTGCAGTCAAGTCTCAGGGACTCAGAACGTGTTTCTTGGGGAATTCTGTCTATGACTATGTATGAAAAAAAAATGTTTCTGTAGGAAACCACATTTCTGTAGGAAGGCTGGTGGTGTTGGAAGGAGGTATATAGCATAGTGGTTAGGTCTATGCCTTAGAGTATGGCTCTCAACCTGGAATGATTTTGCCCCTCAGGAGACATTTGACAAGTTGGAGACATTTTTCATTTTCACAACTGGTGATAAAAGTCAGAGATGCTGCTAAATATCTTACAAATCACAGGACATTCCCTTACAACACAGAATTCAGCCCAAAATGTTAATAATAGTGCTGAGGTTGAGGGAATCCAGTTTAGAGCAGGATAAGCTTGTTCTTTTTGGCTGAATTCTCTTGAGCAAGTGACTTAATTTATTTTATCTTCAGTTTTCCTGTGCAATATGCAGACATTGATGACACCTGACTCATGGAGTTGTGAACTCAAAATCAGATGGTTCACCTAAAGGGACTGTTGCTCTTCCTGTCACAAAGTGAGCATTCAATGCACTGTAGCTCTCACCTTCAATATTACTGTCTAAAGTCAAATTTTATTTTATTTATTTATTTATTTAATATGCTTTATTGATCATGCTGTTAAAGTTGTCCCAATTTTTTTCCCTTTGTTTCCCTCCACCCAGTGACACCCCTCCCTCCAGTTGTCCCCCCACTTAGTCCATGCCCATTGGTTGTGCATATAGTTCTCCTCAACATCTTCCTATCTACTCCACTCCCTCCTACTATGCTTCTTAATTCCTGTACCATCCCTCTCCTTTTACCCCTTCCTCCTCCCTGCTGACTTCCCCCCATAAAGTTCCCCATACCTATAATTCTTTTTTCCATCTCGTTGACTACTTAGTTTGCCTTTGTTTCGATTCCCTAGCTTCTGTCATTGGTTGTTGTGATACAGTTTTCATTTTAATGTTCATAGTTTTGATCCTCTTTCTCCTAAACAAGTCCCTTTAACATTTCATATAACAAAGTTTGGATCTGATGAACTCCTTCAGTTTTACTTTGTCCTGGAAGCACTTTCTCTGCCTTTCTATTCTGAGTGACAGCTTCGCTGGATAGAGTAATTGTGGTTGTAAGTTCTTGCTTTTAATTACTTCGAATATTTCTTGTCAGTCCCTTCTTGCCTGCACAGTTTCTTTTGAGAAATCAGCTGAGAGTCTTATCGGGACCCCTTTGTATGTAATTGTCTTCTTCTCTCTTGCTACTTTTAAGATTCTCTTTATCCTTAATTTTTGACATTTTGATTATACTGTGTCTTGGTGGTGGTCTCCCTAGGTCCAGTTTTTTTTTTTTTTTTAAATCTGTGCTTCCTGGACCTGTAAGTCTATTTCCTTCCCCAAGTTAGGGAAGTTCTGCTTCATTATTTTTTCACATAATTTTTCTATTTCTAGTTCTTCACCTTTTGACAACCCTATGATTCGGATGTTGGCCCACTTATAACTGTCCCATATGTTTCTGAGCCTCTCCTCATTTTCCTCACTTTTTGTTTTCTCTTTCTGCACTGGTTGACTGTTCCTTCCCTATGTTCCCATTTGTTGATTTGATCCCTGGTTTTCTTTCCCTCACCACTAGTTTCATATATGTTCTTGTTGATTTCAGCAGGACTAGCCTTCATTCCTTCCCGTCTTGTTTAAGATCTGCTGTTAGGTCTGTAAGCATTCATATAACCAAAGCTCTGAACTGTGCCTCAGAAAGAGTTCCTATCTGCTGCTTTGTTAGATTAGATATTTGCTGTGTGGTCAGCTGCGTCACTGGGATATCTATCATGATCTCTGCCATCCTGACAGTTTTGTGTTTACCTTTGCTTCCTGGGTGGGGCTGTCACACCTCCTACACGATAGGGGGCGGAGCCCCGTGCACTTGTCACTACCGGGCAACCCTTCTCACCACACTGTGGCATTTTGTGTGGGGGCGGGGGCCCAAGATGGATTCTTGCCATTTACTCTCTGCTGACAGACAGGGAGCTTTTTCCTCTGTCCCCACCCACTCCGGCCTTCACAGTCCAAGGCAATGGGGGTCTGCCTTCCCTGGTGTTGGAATCATGAGCTGAAAGGTCTGGTTTGCAGCTGGGGGTGCTCCCCAGGTGTTTCTTGCTTCATTTTAAATACAGGTTCTGTGCTTACCACCGTCCCACTGCTGTCACCAGCACAGTTTGACCTCTCCACCCTGGCCTGCTAAACACCACTTGTTTATAACTTTATATGTTGGACTTCCAGGTAGCTTTATTTTCTGGAACTTCTGGTTATTTTTGGTTTTGCGGTAGATGTAGTCCTTCTTAGTTGTGGAGGGAAATGAAGCATGTCAGTCTAGGCCTCCATCTTGGCTAGAAGTCTAAAGTCATAATTTTAATGACAGCATACTATCCTACTGAGTTGATACATCATTTCATTCCTTTGTCTGTCATCAGTTAGTGAGTTTCTGTGTTTATCAGCTCTTATCAATATTGCTAATTAATTACCTTCATGCATGCATTGTATTGGAAAAAGCATGGATGAACTTGGATGCTAGTTCTGACTCTGATTAGTCTTGTGATGTTAGGCAATTTGTTAATCTCTCTGAGCCTTAGTCTGCTCATTTGTAAATGGGACTAATAGCCTCACCTTTGAGGAGCAATATAGTAGTCCCTTGCTGTATCGCATTTCACTTATTGCGTCCTCACTGTACCGCGGGATTTTAAAAAATATTATATTTAAGTATTTAGGGCAGATTTTTCGCTATATCACGGGATTTTGCGGTACTGTATATGTATGTTGTTAACGTTACCTAGGTATAAGGCTGTAGAATAAATGTAAGTTTCCTACTTCACAGAGGGGTCTGGAATGTAATACCCACAATAAGTGAGGGAATACTGTACTGAGAAGTGGCAGTAAAATCTATATGAGGGCAAGTCCCAGAGTCACTACTTAACCACTTTACTTACAGTAAAGAGTTATGTAAATGAAAATATTATTATCTAGAAACAATTTTAAGAGGAATTAGATATTTATATACCTATTATATCTATATAGATATAGATATTACATGTGCATATAATACATATAATGTATATTTCAATTCAAATAATTTAGATTTAAAAACAGGACACGAAAACAGTGTTATCCAGGTTGATGGAGTCTCAACTTGCTGGCTTGGTGTCTTTCAAGCTGCTATCCTGGTGCTGGAGCTCAGAGGGAGTGAGTCTGAGTAGGGCCTCTTAATCCTGCACTGTATCCTCTCCTTCTGAGCAGAGGACAAGTAAAGAGAACAGAATCACAAGGGAAATTTAAGGCTCTGCCTGGACAGATTTTCATTGCTTTTAAAAAGAGAGAGGACAGAGGGGATCCAAAATGGTGGAAGAGTAAGTGGAAGCTACACTAACCTCCTCCCAGGACTGGTCTGGACTTACAACTTAATGGTTGAGAAATCATCTGGTATAAACCAACTGAACACTAGCTGGAGAGAAGTCTTATAACCACGGAGAGAAAGAATAGGCCGCTTCATCACAACATGACCAGTAGGAAGTGCAGAGATGTGAATAGGCTGGCTGGGCTTCCACTTGTGGCAGCTGAAGGGACTGAGAAACAGCTCAGCAGCTGGGAGCTCCCCCTGAGAAGGGCAGGGTCTAAATCCCCAGCTGGGCTTCCCAGCCTACAGGAACAGAGCAGAAAGTAAAATAGTATCCAGCTGTGAAAAGTGAGAAGCCACAGATTTTCTTGCTGACCTGAGAGAAACAGCTGGAGAAAAAGAGCTCTTAAGCAGATTACGTACAAAAATATTTTGGCACCCACTTAACCTGGGCTCAAACAGAGAGAGGGCAGAGAGGACTGGAGATGCTTGGGGAGAATTTGGGGCGGTGGTTTTGAGGGGAGAACTGAGGGAACAGCTGAACAAGTCCAAAGGCTGACTCATTCCCATACTGCAGGCAGACCATTCCCCTCCAGGTGGCATCAGCTTGAGGGGAAGCAAAAGCCCTGCCTACAGGAATTAATTTACCCCACCCTTGGTCCTTAAACCTGATGGCTGATCACAGATTGAATAGATTAAAAACTAAAGGAGACAGACAAAGGCAGTATATCTCTGGTAGTCTCCAACAGGCTGCCTAGGCCCAGACTGGTACACGATCTGACACCACCAGGGACAGAGCCAGGAAGTGCAGATCAATCTAAGAAACAGCAACAAACAAAAAGAGTCACAAAAATGGGGAGACAGAGAAACAATCCCTCATCAAAAGGAAAGGAAGAACCCCCAGAAAGAGTGCTAAATGAAATAGAGAGAAGCAAACTATTAGACATGGGATTCAAAAAATGGATTATAGGGAAGCTCAATGAGATCAGCGAGCTCAAAGAAAACTACAAAGAACTCCAGGGAAACTACAGGGAACTTACTGGGAATTACACCAGCATGAGAAAGGACATAGAAGCTATCAATAAGAGCCAGGAGGAAATGAAAAATACAATTTCTGAATTGAAGAAGACAGTAGAAGGAATTAAAAACAGGCTAGAGGAAGCAGAAGATCAGATCAGTGAGTTGGAGGACAATGTAGAAAAAAATTCCCAGACAGTTGTCGTCGTCGGCAGCCGTCCGTCTCGAGAGACGATGGCGTAGCTTCTTGAGAGTCTATCTGCACCGCCGAGAATGGCTGTGCAGTCCGACTCGGGAGTGACAATCCCTGCCACACTTGTTACAGGTGAAGGCAGATGGCCGTTGTTGCTGCTGTTGACGCTGCTTCCGCCTCGATCTTTTCTGGACCACCTCCTCATTGCGTGCAGCCTCTGCGCGTGACGTACCTTGCCTGACCGCGAGCCTCCAGGCTAGGCGGTCGTCTGCTTGAACTTCCCATGTGTTGAGATTGATGGAGCATTGTGTCATGTCCTTTTTGCAGATGTCTTTGAACCGCAGTTTTGGGCGCCCTGTCATCCTCTGGCCTTCTGCTAGCTCGCCGTAGAGGAGGTCTTTGGGAATACGGCCTGCATCCATTCTTTTGACATGGCCGAGCCACCTGAGGCGTCTCTCACTAAGAACTGCATACAAACTGCTCATGTTGGCTCGCTTCAGCACCTCGGTGTTGGGGACCTTATCCTGCCAGGCGACATGTGGGACGCGTTGCAGGCACCTCATGTGGAAGCTGTTGAGTTTCCTTTTGTGCCTTGCGTAGGTGGTCCATGTCTCGCTGCCATAGAGGAGAGTGGTGAGTACGCAGGCTTGGTAGATGCGCAGTCTGGTTTTCTCAGTGAGGCTGGAATTGTTCCACGCTTGCCGGTTCAGTTTGGCCATAACTGTGGCTGCCCTGGCGATTCTCCGGTTGACCTCCAAGTCAACTGACAGAGAACTCGAGATGGTGGACCCGAGGTAAGTGAAGTCGTTGACAACCTCCAGGGTGTATCCGTCGATGGTGATGCATGGGGGAGTCCCCGTGCCTTGAGCCATAACGTTCGTCTTCGTCAGGCTGATGGCTAGTCCGAACTCCTTGCATGCGTGGGAAAGGCAAGTGACTAGCTGCTGGAGTCCCTCTTCGGAGTGTGATGTCAAGGCTGCGTCGTCGGCGAAGAGCATCTCACGGATGAGCACCTCTTTGACTTTGGTCTTGGCTCGTAGACGGGCCAGGTTGTAGAGCTTGCCATCGGATCTGGTGTGAATGAAGACACCCTCGCTGCAGTCCCAGACAGTGCAACGAAATGAAAAAAGACTGAACAAGAATAAAGAGGCTTTAAGACAGCTGCAGGACAACATGAAACATAATAATATCCGTATCATAGGAATTCCAGAAGGAGAAGAAGAGCAAGAGATAGAAAACCTGTTTGAAAAACTAATGACAGAAAACTTCCCTAACTTGATGAGAGAAAGAGTCACACAAGTCCAGGAAGCACAGAGGGTCTCAATGAGGATGAACCCCAACAAGCCCACTTCAAGACACTTTATAATTAACATGGCAACATTCAAACACAAAGAGAGAATCCTAAAAGCAGCAAGAGAGAAACAACTAATAACATACAAGGGAGCTCCAATAAGGCTAACATCAGATTTCTCAGCAGAAACACTACAAGCCAGAAGGGAATGGCAAAAAATATTCCAAGCAATGAAAAACAAAGGCCTACAACCAAGAATACTCTACCCAGCAAGGCTCTCATTCAAAATGGAAGGTGAAATAAGGAGTTTCCAAGACAAAAGAAGGCTAAAAGAATACATCTCCACCAAACCAGCATTGCAAGAGATGCTAAAGTGGCTGCTTTAAGAAGATGAAGAAACAGAGAGAGACAGAGAGGAACATGAGTACAAAGGGGGGAAATGACAATGAATAAGTACCTATCGATAAAAATCTTAAATGTAAGTGGATTAAATGCACCAATCAAAAGACATAGAGTAGCTGAATGGATTAGAATGCATGACCCACATATATGCTGTCTACAAGAGACCCACCTTAGAACAAAAGATCTACACAGACTGAAAGTGAAGAGATGAAAAAAAGTGTTTCAAGAAAATGGACATAAAAAAAAAGCTGGGGTAGCAATATTTATATCGGACAAAACATATTTCACAGCAAAGGCCATAATCGGCAGCCGTCCGTCTTGAGAGACGATGGTGTAGCTTCTTAAGAGTCTATCTGCACTCTCCAGTGAAGCTGAAGCTACAGAGCCTCGAGAGACGATGGCGTAGCTTCTTAAGAGTCTATCTGCACCGCCGAGAATGGCTGTGCAGTCCGACTCGGGAGTGACATGGTATCTGTCTCCTCCCGTGTTGAATCGACATCTTGCGATGAAGCTACAGAGCCTGGGCAGGGTGATATGGAGGGTCTGCTGTTGCCCATGCAGCAGACCCCCCCCTCTCTTCGCAGCTGAAGGATCCAAGGGAAAGACGGAATCAATACAGCTTGGCTTCAGGTGCGCCGCAGGAGTTGCCGGTGTTGACTACAACGTCAAACCGCCTTAGGGACTCCGGCTCCGGATTTTCTGTCGGGGTTTACTCCCTCAGCCTTTCCCCTGAAGAGGTATGCCGCAAGGCAGCAGAGGTTTTTTGGAGTCAGAGTTTTCCTTCTCTGATGTGCCCTGACTGGAAGATCGAACCAGCGACACTTAGCTCACAGGTCGATGCTCAATCCACTGAGCCAAACCAGCCAGGGTCATAAAAACCAGCATAGGCCATAAAAAGAGACAAAGAAGGACATTTCATAATACTTAAGGGAAAAATCCATCAAGAAGATATAACCCTTGTAAACATATATGCATCCAACCTAGGAGCACCCAAATATGTAAGAAAAATTTTGAAAGACTTCAGGTAGGATATAGACAGCAACACACTCATAGTAGGGGACTTTAACACCCCAATGTCAACAATGGACAGATCTTTGAAGCGAAGAAACATCAAGGATATACAGGCATTGAACAACACTCTAGATCAAATTGATTTAACTGATATATATAAAACTTTTCACCCTTAAGAAGCAAAATGTACATTCTTTTCAAGTGCACATAGAACATTTTCAAAGATAGACCACATGATAGGACACAAACAAGCCTCAACAAATTCAAGAAAATTGAAATTATATCAAGCATCTTCTCAGATCACAATGGCTTAACACTGGAAACCAAACTCAAGGAAAAAACTCAAAAACATTCAAACTCATGGAGAATGAATAACATGCTTTTAAATAATGAATGGGTTAACAATAACATCAAGGAAGAAATCAAAAAGTATCTGGAAGCAAATGATAATGAACATTCAACAACCAAAAACCTATAGGATACAACGAAAGCAGTACTGAGAGGAAAGTTCAGAGCAATACAGGCCTACCTAAAAAGGATAGTATAATCTCTAATAAAAAGTCTAACCCTACAGCTACAAGAACTAGAACAACAACAACAAACAAAGCCCCAACTTAGCAGCAGGAAGGAAATCATCAAGATCAGAGCAGAATTAAATGACATAGAGACTAAACAAGCAATTCAAAAGATCAACAAAAGTAGGAGCTGGTTCTTTGAGAAGATAAAATTGACAAGCCTTTAATCAGGCTCATCAAGAAAGAAAAAAAAAAAAGAACCCAAATAAATAAAATCAGAAAGGAAAGAGGAGAAATCACAACTGATACCACAGAAATAAAGAAGGATTTGTAAGAAATTATTACAAACAACTGTGTCACAAGAAATTTGACAACTTAGATGAAATGGACTAATTTCTGGAAACATATAATCTTCCAAAACTGAATCAAGAAGAAGCAGAAAGCCTGAACAGACCAATAACAACTAGTGAAATTGAAGCAGTAATAAAAAAAACTTCCGGCACACAAAAGCCCTGGACTGGATAGCTTCACAGGTGAATTTTACAAAACTTAGGAAAGAACTAACTCCTATCATTCTCAGACTATTCCAAAAAATCCAAGAAGAGGGAGGACTCCCAAACTCTTACTATGAAGTCAGTATAACCCTAATTCCAAAGCCAGATCAAGACACAACAAAGAAAGAATACTATAGGCCAATATCACTAATGAACATTGATGCTAAAATCCTCAACAAAATATTGGCAAACCGGATCCAGCAACACATTAGAAAGACCATACACCAGGATCAAGTGGGATTCATCCCAAGGATGCAAGGATGGTTTAATTTTTGCAAATCAATAAATGTAATACACCACATAAGCAAAATGAAAGACAAAAACCACATGATCATATCAATAGATGCAGAAAAAGCATTTGATATAGTACAACACCCATTTATGATGAAAACTCTCAGCAAAATGGGAATACAGGGAGCACACCTCAACATGATAAAGGCCATATACGAGAAACCTGAAGCCAACATCATTCTCAATGGGATAAAAGCTTAGAACATTCCCCCTGAGGTCAGGAACAAGACAAGGATGTCCACTCTCTCCACTCCTATTCAACATAGTGTTGGAAGTTCTAGCCATAACAATCAGAGAAGAAAGAGAAATAAAAGGCATCCAAATTGCAAAAGAGGAAGTAAAACTGTCATTATTTGCAGATGACATGATAGTATACATTAAAAATGCTATAGACTCCATGAAGAAGCTACTTGACCTAATAAGTGAATTTGGCAAAATAGCATTGTACAAAGTCAATATTCAGAAATCGAAGACATTTCTGTACACCAACAATAAAATATTAGAGATAGAAACTAGAAAAAATCCCATTTACTATAGCAACAAGAAAAATAAAGTACTTAGGAATAAACTTAATGAAGGAGGTAAAAGACCTGTACTCAGAAAACTACACAACACTGAAGAAAGAAATTAAGGAAGATACAAATAAATGGAAGCATATACCATGTTCATAGATGGGAAGAATCAACATCATTAAAATCTCCATACTACCCAAAGCAATTTATAGATTCAATGCAATCCCTATTAAAATACCAATGACATGTTTCACAGACCTAGAACAAATACTTCAAAAATTTATATGAAACTAAAAAAGTACCTGAATATCCACAGCAATCTTGAAGAAGAAGAACTCAGTAGGAGGAATCACAATACCTGATATCAAACTATACTACAAGGCCATGGTAATCAGAACAATCTGGTACTGGCATATAGATCAATGGAACAGAATAGAGAGCCCAGAAATAAACCCGGGTCTATATGGTCAACTAATATTTGACAAAGGGGGAAGGAACCTAAAATAAAGTGAAAAGAGCCTCTTCAAAAAATGGTGTTGGGAAAACTGGACAGGCACATGCAAAAAAATAAAACTAGACCACCATTAAACCATACACCAGAATAAACTCAAAATGGATCAAAGACTTAAATGTAAGCCATGGCACCGTAAAGTCCTAGAGGAAAACATAGGCAGGAAAATTTCAGATATCCCACATAGCAACATTTTCACCGATGTATCTCCTAAGGCAAGGGAAATAAAGGAAAGAATAAACAAATGGGACTACATCCGACTAAAGAGTTTCTGCTCAGCTAAAGAAAACATCAGCAAGATGAAAAGGGAACCAACCATATGGGAAAATATATTTCCCAATGATACCTCAGACAAGGGATTGATCTCCAAAATATATAAAGAACTTATACTATTCAACACCAAGAAGACAAACAACCCAATTAAAAAATGGGCAAAGAACCTGAATAAACACTTCTCCAAAGAGAACATACAGAGGGTCCATAAACATATGAAAGAATGCTCAACATCACTAGCCACCAGAGAGATGCAAATAAAAACCACAATGAGATACCACATCACACCAGTCAGAATAGCCATCATCAGCAAATCAACAAACAACAAATGCTGGTGAGGATGCAGAGAAAAGGGAACCCTGGTGCACTGCTGGTGGGTATGCAGACTGGTGCAGCCACTATAGAAAACAATATGGAATTTCCTCAAAAAACTAAAAATGGTACTGCCTTTTGAATCAGCAATTCCATTGCTAGGATTATATCTGAAAAATCCTAAAACACCAATTCAAAAGAACCTATGCACCCCTATGTTCATGGCAGCACTGTTTATAATAGCCAAGTGCTGGAAACAACCTAAGTGCCCATCTGTAGATGAGTGGATCAAAAAACTGCTACATTTACACAATGGAATACTATGCAGCAGAAAGAAAGAAGGAACTCCTACCATTTGCAACAACATGGATGGAACTAGAGAGAATTATGCTTAGCGAAATTAACCAGGCAACGAAAGAAAAATACCTATGCTATCACCTATTACAGGAGACTAATGAACAACACAAACTAATGAGCAAAATTGAACCAGAGGTATGTAAACAAGGAGTAAACTAACAGTGAGAAGGGGGGAGGGGGGAGGGAGAGAAGAGAATAAGAAGGGGAAGAGTCTAGTAAAAGAACATGTATAAAAGACCCATGGACACGGACAACTGGGTGGGACTGACTGTGGGAGAAGGCCTGGGCTGGGTGTGGGGAAGCAATAGGGAAAAAAGTGGGACAACTGTAATAGAAAAACAAACAAAAGTTTTTAGTGGGGAAAAAGAATGAAAGCAAAATAAATTAACAAATGAGCCAGCAACCCCCCACCCCCCACCCCAAAATACCTCACTTGTAGAACAGTTAACAAAAGAAAATGTAAAGTATGGAAATGGAATTTTAGTGAATATTAGAGGACAAGGACTTTCCTTCACATTGTATATTTTTCTCCCTACCTGATCCCTCCAGAATTTGGCAATCTGAAGAAGTAAGCAATGACATAAGGTTCTTTGCATAGAACTAATAAGATCAGTTGTTAATAGAGGTTTTGTTGACCATGACTTTAACTGGAATGTCATGCCAAAAAGAGACATGCTTTGGCTCTGGTTGTTACCATAAAGCCCTGAGGAACTGGGATTGACTTTCGAAGGTAATAAAAGCCCATGAGAAAAAAGGCCTGGTACCTTAGTTGGTTGTGTGGTTCATGGCAATCTTTCCAGGGAAGGAACGAAGATTGCTCTCCTGAAAGATGGCTAGAAGGGACCTTAAGGCACAATTGAAAACCCGAAGGACTTGGAAAAGACAAGTGTTTACAGGCAAGGCTGAATGGCAGGTATGGGGCTCAGCTCCTGTGCCCTGAAGGGCAAACTGAAAGTTACCCTGAAGTTTCCTTGTGTAAGTTCCAGCAAAGCAGATGTAAAGATCATATGTGATCATTTGCTGCTCTTGTTGTGTTTATGCAAACGAACAGGATAAATTAAAACCGGACTTAATGCAGTCCTTTTAATGACAAGGAGGGTAATCTTAAGGAGAAAAATCACAATTCAGGGAAAACCACAGTGCTCAGTGGTAGACTATAAAGTAGTGCAGCTGTCTTTAAAGTTTATTTTTGTTTAAAGTTTGTTTTCATTTGAAAGTTAAACTAGGTCTGTGACATCATTAAAGATGCTTAATTTACAGGCAAGAAGAATATCAAATGCCTTGCAACTGGATGTCTCTCCAATAAGAGAGTCTTGCAGATATAGAGACTGGTTTGTGGGTTATGTTGCATAACTTACCATGTGTGTTCTATTTTCATAGGGCATAAGCCTATGATCACATTACCTAAGTGATTGTTCGTATGTATAGGCCTCACTTAATCCTGTTTGCGTCGCTGCCTCCTGAGACTCAATGGTTTGGCTGAACTAATTGGCTGGGTTGGTGAAGCATGTGCTAGTCTGTGGGCTTCACTTTAAAACTGGTTTCCCTTTTCTATCCTAATGGCTTGGACAGAAAGGGCCCAGAGATCTGAGAGGCAGGAAACCTAAATATTCCCTTCAGCCCAAACTAAGTATAGTGGGCAAAAGGGTTTTGGACAGGTGTGATGTGCACTGCACACCTTCCTCCAAAGAGCCTTTTTTCCCCACTAATATGGGACATTGAAAAATTAATCCCTGCCTTTTGTCATCTAGTGGTTATGGATTGAATGATGCCTTTTAACCCTGTTGCCATATCTGTTGCCCCCAAAATACAACAAGGATGCCAGCCTGTTAAACTAAGCAGGCCGTGGTCTGGGGACAGTCAGCTGACCTGGAGTCTGCACGATCCTTCCCCGTGTGGGAAGGCCACCCTCCCCTCCACACCCCTACTCTTATTAGGGATTTCTGGACCCAAGGGTATAGGATGACAACCATGCCCAGCTTGAAGCAGCTAGAGGAGCATGAGACCTTTGCCTATTGTCCTTTATAAGATTATAAAGGGTCTTAAGTCTGAGAGGGCGGAATTGTTATTTTTTATTGTTAAAAAAAATTAATTAATTAATTATTTTAATAAAGCAGAATATTGGAAAGGGTAAAGCCAAAGAAATTGTATGCATGACCCATGGACATGAACTAATGGGGGTGGGATTGCTGGAGGAAGGGGGGTACTGGACAGAGGGGAGCAAAGGGAGGAGAAATTGAAACTATTGTAACAACGTAATCAATAAAATATACAAAAAATAATTATAAAAAAATAAATAAATACTAAAAACAGGACACGATTGCAACTAAAAATTGTAGGCAAAAGTCACAAGCGGGCCCCCCTGCCCAGGTGTCTTGTGACCTCAGCTTGCAAGAACTTGGAAGCGAGTCTTGCCGATGCCAGTGGCTGCACGCGGCTCCTGGTGGCTAAGTCACAGAATCAAGGGAACAAAGAGGGCTGGAGACCTAAGCCTCCTTTCCCATAGTGATAACATCAGATGTGGTGCAGACTCTTGGACCCTTACTCGCACACGATTCTTGGGGGCCCGTTTACAAGTCTCTAAGAACAAAGAAGCTTGAAAATTAGTGTCTCCTCTCCCCTAGCAACTATGTCGGATGTGGAACAGACCCTTGGACCTTCGTGATTTACCGCTTTACTCTGTAGCCCTGTAGGTTAATGTTTATCCCTCTTAGTGGAATCACGTAAGCCTTTTAGTTCTGTAGCTCTATAGGTTAATGTTTATCCCTTTTAGTGGAAAGAATGTTGGTTACCATGTAAGCCTTTTTAGTTTCTATTTAGTTTTATTTAAAAAAAAAATTTTTCTGCAACCTAATAAAAGAAACAAAGGGCTGTGAACAATTGCTGATGGCCTGAGCGAGCCACAGTCCTCCGTACGTACCTGGCCACTCATCCTGCTTGCTGGACTTAATCTCAGTGTCTCTTTCCACAAATATTCACGCAACAAAAAAAAGCGTTAAGTAATTACTAGTTTTTTGAAGACTCAAATCAAATTATATTAAAGTGCAAGGAATCATATGAACACAACATTGCAGTTGTCTAGAATTATTGACATAGGAAAACCTGAATAATGAACTCACTGATCATATAATTTATTAATTAAAGGTGCTTTTCCTCGCTTTGTTTCTTTCTGAAAGACCTTGTTGGAAACCCTCACCACACAGGCAAAGAAGTGCCATGGCCTTCCTTGCCTACAAAGTGAGTCTGGTTATTAAAGATGGAATAGGTGGGGGTCAGAGGACTTTGGAGATTTAGGTTAGCTGGAGCACACTGTTGACATAGGCAGATCTCCTTGTCCTGAGGGTTTTCTGAATCTGATTTTATCTTTTATCTTGAAGTGATTTTTAGAACCTGAGGACAGAGAGCTCCACTTTACTACACCTTGATGCAGAGTTAGGATTTACTGTTGAGATATGGTAGATGTGGGAGTGAAGTGCTCCCTGCCAGGGCATTGACCTGAAGCATTTGATGTTTAGTCAAACTCTGGAAATGAAAACTTGAAAAAAGAGTGAGTGTAGTTATGTTGCAAACCCTCAAACCCTGCCAAAGTCATTTATAATAGAGTGAGCCAACACGGACTGCAGTCCTATACGACCAGACATCCTGTGCTTCCGAAGTAACTGATGGATGAGTGTATTCAACTATTGTACAGAAAGAAACAGGAAATGACTCTTCAGGAGTTTCAAAGTTCTAATGATGTCACGATCCTCCACTGGCTCATATACAGTTCAGTCCTTCCTGAAGTCAACAGTTCAGTTATTTTGCAAGTATTTGGTACTTGACTGGAGCAAATTCTACCCAGTGGTGTCTGGCTTACTCTGTCAGAGCTGAGTCATCATCTCAAAAGAGCAGCCTGTCTTTGTGACTAATCACAGTTGAAGAAGCCAAACTGGAAATGTTTTAGGCATAGTCTCTTTCTACTATTTAGCTGCTAAAAAAATGTTTATTCCTACAAAGCTTGGCTGCAGTTTGTAAACATCCTGCCATTAATGATCCTTCTAAGTAATCTTTAGTATATACGTGTGTGTATTTATATATTCACTTTTCTTGCTAGTAACTTTCATGGCTCACAAAGGTGAGTTGGCCAGTTTTTGTTGCAGAACCTGTCATCTAAAGGGTTTGAAACAGCCCTGGGAAGAGCTGGTTTCCCCAGAGCCTTGAGCATCCTGCTTTGGGGGTTGGCCCCAGCCTGCCTAAACCCCTGTTACAAAGCAGTGGTCTGTGATTGTGCCAAGTCCCTTTGTAATTGCCTGTTGCCCTGTTTCAACACCACCACTGGAGGAAATGGCTCCAGTCTCAGTGGGAGAATAGTTTAGTAACTTACTCTTTTAGTTTTAGACAGCAAAGGAGACTCTTAAGGCAGTTATTAGTATATGAGTTGTGGTTGCAGGTATGAAGGTGAATATGATCCTTGCCACAATGCACTGGCTCACAATAGAATAATTGTAATTATTGCAAGAAGTTTTAATTAAATTTCCAGTGCCTATAAAAAGTGCCAGGTAGCTACTGGGAGACCTGAGCTGGCTGCATGGCTATCTTAAGCTGGTGGATCCTGGTTTGTATTTGCCTTGTGTAAAATAGTAGGCAATAATATCTCTCTTCTTCTGCATAACTGGTGAATTTGAGACTAGAGCTGAAAGTGGAATTTTATAAGTTTGGACAAAGTCTCATTCATCCCTCTTCTTTTTGCAGAGAAAGAAAATGAAGCCAGGAGGGGCCAGCGAGAGGTCCATGGTCACAGCCAATTAGCCAAAGACAGGATTATAAACCAAACCCAGCTCCCTTGATTGTTAATTAGTGCTCTTTCCATTGAACCACTACTTTGTACAGCTTGGAAGATAATTAATGTAAACTCAACATGCTGTCATTCTTGCAAATAATCACTTGAAGCTTCCAGACATCATACCTTGTCCCCTGCCAAAAGTATAAATTTTATTTATATTATATAAGCTGTCTTAAGGGGTTTATAAATATTAAAAGTAAACTTTATTTCTACAGTTTTCAAAAGTGAGTTCTGACTTAGACTTTCCAAATATCATCCATGTGGTTTAACAAAAACCTTAAGCAAGCAGAAAATTTACAAATGAAAGCAGAGATATATTTTGAAACAAACGTATTTTAAAATATGGTTGTTAGAATAAATCTTTTTCAAAAATTAATTGAAAATTATTTATTTGGAAGCTAGGTTAAAAAGCTGTCTGGAATTTATTTTATTACATGACTCCTAAAATATTCATGGAATGTATCTGGTGTTCCCAGCTACCCCCCACCTCCATCCACCCAGGGTCTTGAAATAATCTCTGGAGCTGAAAAATGTTGAAGTGATTTGACTGTTTATACAGTTGTTTGAGGAGGTAGCTGACTCGCTTTTCTCGCTTCTCTGTGTAGGTGTAGGAGGAATATTCTCTGAAGAAGGTGTGTCTAGGGGAATGGATCCATGGGCGACCATGATATCCAAAAGGTGAGGTGGTCAAATTTGTTGCTTCCTTACTAGGAAGCTAGGTGAATGTAATCCACCCAGTTTATGACCTACCTAGGACATTCAATAGCCCCAACTAGACAACTTGGAGATTTCGAAACTTGTACCTTTTAACGAGAGGACAGAGGAGGAAAGGAGAGGGATCCCTCCCTGGTAAGTACATATACTTCAGCATCCAGTAGACAGGATTTTAATTCAAAATTATGTATGCCCCCTGGGCGACGCCATTGTTTCCTCTTACATAAAATGACCTTTTCCAGGGCTTCATTCATAGCACTTGGCTCCCTCCAGAGTCACAGCACTTGTCACAAGGCAGCGGGTTGCCTGCTTGTTCTTATGCAAGTGATGACTGGGAGTGCTTGATAGCGGCTGATGCTGACAGCCTCTCTCTGACAGCAGATTGTCAGCATTCTTGACCCGGGCGCTCCAAGAGCCTGGGAAAACACTTAGATTTCTATGTGGCTTTAAAAAAACAATACCCAGTTGAACAAAATGACTGTGTAAAAGAGGTCCACAGAGCAGCTCTTGTGGAATTAGCTACTTCTCAGTACCCCTAAACAAGTCTATGACAATGTCAGTGTGCTAAAGCAGGGCACCCTTTTTTGTATGAATTTAACTTGACATAAAAAAATCAATATTCTTACTTCAAATTTATTGCACAGAAATTTACATACAGAACAGGAATGAGAGACAAAGCATATATGAATTAGAAATATGGAGAGAATCAGGTATGAAACACAAGGGTGTGAGTTGTAAGGGTGGGCAAGAGGATTCCATCCTGATAGGTGGGGCAGTCAGGCCAGGCAGATCTAGGAAGTGAAGAAAAGATCTTGTAAAAAAATAGCGAGTGAGGGGGAGAAAGGAAGGTATTTTTTAAAAGACTTCCTCAATTCATACTCATTTGTTTGTTTCTAACTGGCACTTAAGAACATAACTTTTTTTTTAATGGAGATTATTTTAGAGGAAAAGATAAATAAATAATTAAGCTTTCTTCTCTTTTTAAGACTGATTATCCTTTAAGTGAGTCTCTGAAAAAATATAAACATAGGATAAAGCAAAACTGTGAGTTTTCTATAGACTCAAATCTCTTAAGAAAGAAACATTTTCTGTAATTTGGCTTGGGTTTGAAAAACTGACATTCATTAGAATATTTCCTTCTAGATCCTAACTCTACAAAAAGTGGTGGAGGTAGCCATAGCTCTCCTACAAGATTGCTGCTTGTAATTAATTCGGGCAAGGTAGGTTCTTCTATTATGAGGCAAGTGCAGTAGGAGCCAAGATAATGACCATTAAAAGTGAGGAAGTCTATCCTGGGAAAGGGATCTGATTGGATAAGGAAAACAGTACCTTGGTAGATCTAAGAAATTGATTGTTAGTGTGAAGGCCCAGCACAAACCTACAAAGGATTGGAAAAGAGATTGGTCAGTTTGAAAGCCCAGGATAATGTAATCAAATCTTAACAAAAGCCTCTTTCTAGGGACACATTTGTTGGTGTGTTTGCCCTTTCCTTCCATGTTCTCTCTCCATACCAGCCATGTGGGCCTGACAGCCATGCAGGCCCAAGTGCGGCTCCATCAGTAGGCTCCATGCGTGAGCCTGGGTATGGTACAGCAACACAGCATCACCCAGGAGCAAAGACTAAGCTGGCCGGATGTGGACTAAGCTTTGGCATGGACTAAACTGATGGCACAGAATTTCTGGACCCTGACCTTTCTTCTGGGCTTGATGAACATAAGGTTAGATGTCTTCCACAGTGGGATGGAGCAGAACCACCTGGCCGTGGATAAGACACAGACCCTGGGCTCCAGTTTCATGCTCCAGCTTTAATAAATCTTACCACTACACCTCATCCTCCCATACATGGGTCCCCGAAATGCTTTTCTCATGACCCTGTGGAAGTAACCCATTTCTACTGGTAACAAAAGTGCTTAGCCTGGTACCTAGTTCATAGTAAGTGCTCACTAAAGGATAGGCATAATAATAAAATGAGACAACTAGAGGTTGGTGATGGGGTGTGGCAGGTAGTTTTTGCGTCCAGTTCCAGACTTTGCATGTTTTTTTGTACTTTTTTTTTTTTGCTAAAAAAAGGTAGTGTTTTATTAACAATACACTTTTACAAAACTGGTTGCTAATTCACATATAAATAAAACAATACCTGCTTTAAAACAAGAATTAGGTAATACAAAAACCTATGTAAAAATTGGTTTTATGTCTTCTTGTTTTATTATGAATGATTTATGAGGTCTGTCTGAAAAAAGTCTAGCCATTGTTAATATAATGAGAATGGTTTGCGTGACATTGATGTAACCTGGCAGCCAAGGAGAGTGGACTGGAATGCTCATGTGTGAACAATGATAACTTCACTGTACTAGTCAGTTGGAGTGGTAGACTCTGTTGAGCGATCATGTGTAGTGTGTGGTTGTGGCATTTAAAATAAATAAGTGAGTAGAGCAATGAATCTGCATCCAATTTTGCATTAAATTTGAACATTCCCCCCCAGGGGGAATTTTCAATCCAAAGTTGCAAGGAGTATCAGACATATACTCCTTCAGTTGACACATTGCCATTCCAAATAAAATCAGGACTCTATTAGCATGAGCATGGTTATCAGGAAGAAAACTAGCAGTCTCTGCCATAATTCTTGTCACTGTCCAATGAGCAGATGAAAAATTGAGGATTAGGAGTTGAAGAAATTTACCAGAAAATGCTGGGGCAGGATTGTAGTGCAGGCATCTAACTCCACTGCCTTTGAGTCTAACCCCTATGCAAACTATGCCCACGAGTGAGCTTGGAAATACAAGAAAAGCCTCTCACAGAGATGGGAATCTGCTTAGAAACATTAATATAGAGGTTTTTAAATGTATTTTTACAATTCTTACTAAGGTCTTAACATTTTGTTTTCAAATATGGTAATGTTCTTATGATGTTCAATTGTTTCACTCTTATATTTGAGAAATTTATATAGAACCCAGCTGATTTTTAAAACAGAGCTATGTAGTTGCTTTCCATGTTTTCATGTGAGAGTCATATTAACATAGGAGAGATGTGAGACAGATCGAAGGTTCTGAGAGGAACGTGGAGCACTAAAACTAGAGTCTCCATTATTATTCTTTGGTGCATTTATAGCACTCAGTCCTTTTAGAAACATCAGGCCCATTACCATTCATATATTCCATGACAAAATCAGAGAAATAAAAAATTTAAAAAAAAGCAAAACTTTTTATTTATTCTGAACAAGAGGAGCATCTTAGTGTTTATCCTAAGAAATTATTTTTTAGGGTCAACAAGGAATAGTGGAAAGAATCCTGGATTCTAAACTTAGCTTTGTTGCTAATGAACTGTGTGATCCTAAGAAAATGATTTTGCCTCTCTGTACTTTAGTTTCCTCCTCTTCAGTTTTGTTTTATTTTATATTTTTCTCCAAATGATTTATTTATAGGGGAAGGAATGGATTTTGAGAAGGAATGAGGCAGAGAGATAAGGAACAGAAAATAAATATAATACAAATGTAAGTTGCTTTGCTAATTGTTTTATAACCACAGCAAGTGAGTACAGAGAATGCCCTGTACAAAACAATACAATCAAAGTTCAAGATCAAGGTGTTCCTTTAGGCAAGGCTGAAGATTTCAGTCTCTGGTATTTGGAATTTAGGCTGCAATCTTTATTTTTGGATGGCTCACTGGATATGCAGTACATTCCATGCTTTCAACCAGATTTGAACAGAAGAATGGCCATTTGGCCCAGGTAGAAGTAGATGAAGTGGTTTCATGAGTCTTCTCCACAATACATTGCCTGGTAGGGTTGTACTTCTTGTCAAAGACCTTCATATGGGCCACAGCATCCTTCCCTATGTTATGTATCTCCAATGCCTGAGTAGCACATTTCACAGAATCCTATTGCATCCCCTCCCACATATTGGCATTTCTGGTCAGTCACACGTGGTTACAGTGGGGCGGGGACTGGCAGACCACAATGGTCTCCTGGGGGGAGAGGCTGGTGAGGCTCAGACCCAGTGGGAGACTGTTACTACCCAAGTCATGGCACAATTCCTCCTCCTCTTTAAAGTAAAGATATGTCTCCAATTGCTCCCTATCAATTACAATATTTTATGGTTATTAGTTGTTCTAGACTCTGTTGCCTTTCTTTGGAAAAAGCACACACTTTGAATTTGGAGGACCTCAATTCGATTCTTAGCTCTGCCTTGCAAAAACTGTGTGACTTGCACAATTCACTTAACATTTTGAACTTCAGTTTTCTTATGTGTAAAATGGGAATAAGAAAATATGTTTCATAGAGCAATTGTGATGATTGAAATAAATAATATACGTGCAAGCTCTTTGTATAGCAGGAGATGATCAATGAATGTGATCAATAAATATTGTAGCACTTCCTTTTAGTATTTAATGCTTAATATGTACTTTATATCCAGATGAAGAAAGAGATAAAGTTTTTATGTTATCTCTCTCTGCAATTGGGATTCGAGAGAAGATAAGAAAGGAAGGGGTTTCCAGCTCTTGTCCATAGATCAAAAAATGGTCTCCAGCTCTTGTCCATAGATCAAAAAATGGTCTCCAGCTCATCTAGCAAGTGTAGAGACAACACCAAAGACCTCTTTCCCTCCTGGGAAGCTTGTGCCCATTCAGGCAAAAATCTCTAGCGTCTGCTAAAGAGCATCCCCATCTCTTCACCTCTTTATTTCAATCCACTGGAGCCACAGACCACTAAAGTCTCCATCAGCTTTCAAAACCATCTGTTTTTATTCTGTGCTTTCCTCCACCTTCTTCCTTTAGGAAAAAGAAGGAAACCACAGCCAGATGTGCTACTCTGTAGAGTTTGTTTTTGTTGTTTTGACAGCACAATATGCCTTTGACCCAATCCCCTGCAACTCGTTTCCAGTGAAAACCCAACTGCACCATGGGAAGTACTGACCAGAATGATGAAAGGTGCTAAATGGTCCAATATTCAATTACTCTCTAAGGTTCAAATGCATTCTCACACGATCTAGAATTATTTTCTACACCATGGCCAGAAATGAATATGGGCACTTCTGAAAGGCTTGTATTGCTATTAGGCAGAAAATTTATTTAAGCTAAATCCTCTATGACCTGAACACTTCATTGAGCAGTGCTTTACTTTAATAATAATACAAATTTAACAATAATAGTTACTATTGTTTTTGAGCATTTACTTAGTGGCAGGTCCTTTGTTATAACAGTGCTACAAGGTAGGTATTGTTATCACCCCTTTCCTGATATGAGAAGAGAAGCTTACAAAAGTTAAATGAGTTCCCAAGATCAGAAGGCAATCACACGGACTGAGGAGCCTCCAGAGACCCTGCTTCTTCCACAATGGGAAGCTGACATGCAGCCCCTTAGTGTTAGCAGGGATGGGGGAGACCAAGCACAGCTGGGCTCACCCTTCTCTGAGCCTAGCTGCCTGACAGAGGGTAGCTGTGCAGCCAGTATGCCTTTCCAGAGAAGAGTGCGGTGTCATAGGCCATCACACAGTCTGTGGATTGTCTCTCCAGACCACCCTGCACAGCAGTGTGTGTGTACTTTGAGGACATCATTTTATTTATGGAATAATGGGGTTGTAGATCAAGGGGGAAAAGCATAAAGACTAGTTTTATTTAGCATTTATTCAAGAAAAACACATGACTTTATAAGGAATGGAATGGAAGACTTGTCTCCCAACTGCAATGAGAAACATCACTTCATAGGAAATTAATTGAGAACATCTTGTTATCCCAGAGACCCCCCACATTGCCAAGGCTGAACCTTTGGCTTCATCCAAAAAAAACCAAATAAGTCATGGTGAATGCAAAGGCTTGGTGGAGGACTGTTTATCCAGTGGAGTGAGGGCATCTGCCCAGAATGCAAGCATAAAAGAGCTAAAATCTAGGCAGGCGAATGGAGAATCTAGAGCTGGCCCGCTCATCCGTCTGCCTTCACCCTGTTCTCACCCACCCCTCTATTTTCTCCTTTCTTCTTCTTCTTCTTCTTCTTCTTTTTTTGTAATTTATAAAAGCCCCTCTGGCCCTCTTGCTCTTCCCCATTTTTAAAAATAAGCATTTTAAGGGTATTTGTGGCATGGCAGAAGTGATGCTGCCCTGGCACCCACCCACAGCCCCTACTTCCGTGGCTCACTTGTTTGACTGTGTCCCAGTCCTGGGTGAGTGCTTTGGTGGCAATGATGTCACTGTGAGACTCGGTGGTAAGTCAGTTTCCTTGACTCGTTCACCTTCCCTGCAGATTTCTGTGTTCAGGTCTAATCCTCAGGGCCCCAGAAAATGAAGGCAGGGCCCCATTAGATCAAGAGGATGCTGAGGCTCCATGTGGGGACACAGGTCCTTCTCCTTCCAGCTGATGTTTTGGTTGCCTTTGGAGACTCTGCAGAGCCATGAAACAGAGCTGCTTCCTGAGTCTATGGTGTGGAGGCTCAGGTAAGGCTTCAGAGTTCAGGTTGCCTCTTAGGTGTGAAAGGCTCCTCCTTGTCATCAGGAGCTTGTCCATCTCCCATTGGGAGGAGGTGAAGAATTTTCAAGTGTGTGAAGTAGGTGAGATGGCAAATTGAGGTGTGTGTGTGTGTGTGTGTGTGTGTGTGTGTGTGTGTAAGACATTTGCCTAGAAGGACCAGTTTTCTTAGGGATGTAGAAGTTATAGAGAGGGTACAGATGTGAAAAGGATAGAGTTTTCCAGGAAACAGAAATGGGAGAGGCTGTTGAGTGCAGATGCAAACCTCAACTCTTACAAAGAGAAGATTAAGGACAAGTAGCTTTGAAGAGTAATGAGGAGGCTCTCATATTTTTGTTCAGCTCTTTCTGTGCTTTATAGAGTAGGTGATGATGTTGCCCAGCAGGGAGCATCTTTCCAAGAGGTGTGCTCCTGTGTTCTCCATGGCACCCCTACCTTGCTCTGTCTGCAACCTCATCTCTCCCTGGCCGGAGAAAGGCTGAGGCCTTGTGTGACCCTGCAGGAGGAAGTAAGGACGGGTGGCAGAAAGGGGAAAGCTGCTGATCCAGTCTGCATTAGTAGCCCAGTATTGCTAAGAAATCTGAATGACCCCGGACCCCTGGTCATGGAGATTATTGTGGCTCGGTCAGCAATGGCAGTAGTTTTTGGTTTGAGCCCTTTACCACTCACCTTTGCTTCCTCACCTCCTTTCCTAGAAGGTCCAGACAGCTCGTTGGTTGCTTGGAGTCCACTGTAAACTGAAAAAAGCTAGACTTAAAAGGCTGGCTCTTGAAAGGCCCTGGAGGGACAAATTGAGATGGCTATGAGAGAGGACATGCAGCAGCCACTGCTGATAATAGCTTTGAGTAAAGGGTCATCACTAAGCATCTTAGAGCTGTCTTGACCTCATAAGAAAGGAGGGCTACAGTGTAAATTGAAAAACCGAGACTCAACTCTAGGATCTCAGAAAGCCCTGTCGTCCACTGAGGAACTTAGAAAGACTTCCCTGGGTCCAGCATGTGTCATTTGAGACACATCTGAGATGTCATTTGAGATCCCAGCATGTGTGATATTCAAACGTGTCCATCAGTGTGAGTCCCCACACGACCTGTCCCTAGCTGCCTTTCCCTCAGTGGTCCATGATAATCAGCTCACCTTTCTTACCTCTTCCTCTGCTCTTCCAGGAAATCAGGGCAGCATTTGCCTCCCCTCGTCACTTGGGAGTGCTAATCCCAGTGCCCCAGGCGTCTGACTGTCAAAACTCAAGTCCCTCTGCTATCTCTTCTGGGAGGCTCAGGGGTTCCTCACACAGATAGAGAAATCCTAGTAACCTGTCCCATTTCCCAGAGCTGCCAAAATAAGCATAGCCTACAGTGACATGTAATTTAAAAAGTAAGTAGCAAAATAATTCTTTACGGGTGATTTGTAGAAAGTAGGTCAGACTTGTGTTTTTAAGCAAAAGCAGGGACTATTTCAACAAGGTCTCATTAAGCCCTGAGCTATTTTTGAGGTTGAGTGCTGGGAATCCTATTGAGCAACACAAGGCAGAGTCCCTTTGGGCACATTGGACCACCCCCAGAGTTACAAAGTGGATTGTAGAGGCATTCCAAAGAAAGGCTGGGAGAAACCTGACAGGAAATATTCCCAGATCACTCTACTACCAAGGTCCCTGTTGACTAATGACTAGGGCATAACTGTAAACAAAGCAGAAGAGCTTCAAAGAATAGCGATCAATGTACACCAGCACCAGACATTCAGCAAACAGAAAAATGCCCGCCTGGCTTTGTTAATTCATAGCACCCCTTATGCCAGGGCATTCTGACTTTGACCAAGCAAACATACATGTTCTATTACCTGGGGCCATATCCAAAGCCTACTTCTAGCCCCCACAACACTCCTCTCTAGCGGATTTCATCTTTTAGCCAGATTTTCCTGGGTTTGGGAAGAAAACAGTTGGCAGGGACATGAAGAAAAGTGAATGAGGAGGCCAAGATGGCAAGGTTACTGGATTTCCTTTGATGTCACATAGGGTAGGTTTCTGGTCATCATAGTCTTGAAACAAACTTGCTAATTGCTCATTTAATCCTACTTAGCACAGCTTGGTCTTGGCAGAGCAAGGCATGCGTGGGTTTTGGAACCGAACAATCCTAGAGCCAATACTCAGCTGTACCACACAGCAGACTTGCTACATTACTGAACCTGTTTTCTCCAGAAAATGGGAATGGTAATTCCTGTTTCATGGAAAAGCCTTATTCTAAAATTATAAGTGCATATAAGTGAATATATTTTAGTGTCTGGTACAAAAGAGATAGATACTACTTCTAGTACTTCTGCAATTATTGTAAAGTAGCAACTGGCTAGTGAGTGCTTACCATATGCTAGATACTGAATTAAATACTATGAATACACACATTTTGTGGTCATTATTCTATTAGAAGACTTAGAAAAAAATTTTAATACAGTAGAATGCTGCTATATATCAATTTAGTTAAATACGAATCTCAGTCAGGGAAGGGAAGTTTGAATAGACTGACATTTCTGTTTGGATTTGCTTACTTTAAATTCACTCATTCTATTTCACAAGCAATCTGTACAGGAGCCAAGAAACAATATTGAATTTCAGCAGGTGTTAATCCTG
Source organism: Furipterus horrens (assembly GCF_987537825.1). Lineage (NCBI taxonomy): Eukaryota > Metazoa > Chordata > Mammalia > Chiroptera > Furipteridae > Furipterus > Furipterus horrens. Next base: position 72,516,345 of record NW_028327174.1, on the reverse strand, counting down.
ACTGTGTCTCTTAACTTCTGCAGGATATTAAGAATTGAGACAGTTGGCTCTATAGTCTTGAATAGAAACCTAAGAGGGGAAAAAAAACCCCAAAGCAAAACAAAAAACCTACTTTTAGGTAAACAGTCAAGTAATTGAAACCCAAGTATTCAGTATCAACTGTTGTAAGTATTTTACTGTGGGACATAGTCTTTCTCACTCTCGTTTCTACATAGATACAACTCTTATGCCACCTTACATTGATCCAAAATTTCCGGGCTCTTTAATAAGCAGAAAACAGACATTTGCTGTTCTAGATCATATTGTAAGCAGTCTAAAATCATTAGCTTTTTTTTTTTTTTTTTTTAGGCTGGGCTTGAAATATATTTTATTTTCAAATAATTTCTCAAATATTATAATTTTGTTAATATTGTTTTTAATTTTTAACATTTTTAGTTGTAGAAAAATATACTAACATGAAGTTTGCCATTTTAACCAATTTTTAAGTGAATAGCCCACTAGCATTAAGTACATTCATGTTCTGCAACCATCGCCACTATCCATCCCCAGAACTCTTCTCATTTCCAAAACTGAAACTATACTTTTTAAAGTGCATTTTTGTCTGATATTAATATTGCTAACACAGCTTTTAATCCCATTTCCTATTGCTCAAAATATCGTTTTCCACCCCTTTACTTTTAGTCTGTGTGTGTCTTTCGTTCTGAGGTGGGTCTTTGTAAATAATATATATGGGTTTTGTTTTCTTATGCACTCAGCTACCCTATGTCTTTTGATTGGAGCATTTCAGCTATTTACATTTAAAGTGTAAAATCACTGGCTTTAAATATGTCACACACCAATCCATTTTGTTGGAGGAATCAGTCGCTTTGATGATTCTCACACAGTATGTTTCTACCTCATTTGCAAAGGGTAGGAGTGCCCAGGTGTCACTGGCCAGCATGGAGGGCCACGCCTGTGGAGGACACACCATGGCTCTTTCCCTGCTTTTCTGTAGGGTGACTGGTAAAGACTATCTGCCTTGTGCTTTCTCTGGGGAAGAAAATTTTGTTTTTGTTTTTAAATTATTCAATCTGGCTAACAGCTTGAGGTGATCTACTTTCCTTGGGATACAGACAGAGGATTTAATGCATTTTTTTTTTTTTCTGACATCATTGTTGGATAAGGGCTACAAGCAGCAGGGTGGGAAAAATGAAGGAGATATTATAGATCCATTGCTGATGTCAGACACTATGGTAAGAAGCTTCATGTGTCTTACCTTGTTTAATTCTCACAAGAAATCTATAAATTAGTTATTGTTGTCTGAACTTTATAGATGAGGAAACAGAGGTCAAGAAACTTGCCCCACACAGTGACTCAATAAGAATTCAAACTAGGGTCTTCTCAATGTTTTCTCTGTTGTCCCAGATGACTGGCCTGTTTAGAATAACTTGGTATATTGGAAGTAAGAACATTTGGTTTGTTGTCAAATTTCATGGATTACAGTCCCACCTTCCCTCTTGTGTGACTGTGGGCATTTTAAGGCCACTAAGACTCAGTTTCTCTCATCTATAAAAAAAAGGGATAATAATAATAGTACCTACCTCAAAGGATGGTTGGGAGGATTTAACAAGGAGGTGCGTGTAAAGCCTTTGCACCTAGTCGTCGTCATCGGCAGCCGTCCGTCTCGAGAGACGATGGTGTAGCTTCTTAAGAGTCTATCTGCACCGCCGAGAATGGCTGTGCAGTCCGACTCGGGAGTGACACGGTATCTGTCTCCTCCCGTGTTGAATCGACATCTTACGATGACGCTGGAGTGTCCTCTCCAGTGAAGCTGAAGCTACAGAGCCTGGGCAGGGTGATATGGAGGGTCTGCTGTTGCCCATGCAGCAGACCCCCCCCTCTCTTCGCAGCTGAAGGGTCCAAGGGAAAGACGGAGTCAATACAGCTTGGCTTCAGGTGCGCTGCAGGAGTTGTAAAGGCTTAAAATGTACCACCTATTGCTCTTGCTATGTGCGACATCATTAGTTTTATTGTGAAGGCTACCACAGAGTTTTTGCACATCTTGCTAGAGATTCCATTACCAAAGGTGAAGATAAGAGAGAAGGTAGTGGTATGGTGTTTAATTTAGGATGACAAAAGTAAGAGCTAGCAAGACTTCCAGTGCTAATTGAAAGGAATTTAAGTGGAGGAAAAAATCTATACCTGAGAGTCTTGAACAGCAGAAGGGTTGAGGCTGACCTGTGGCTCAGGGAAATGCAGGAGTAAGCCCTGCCCTGCTCCTACTTGTGGGGGTACGGGAGGGGTGAATTTCAGTTCTGGATGCCTCTGAAAGAATTTAGTGACAAGGACTAGTGGCTCTCATCACCACTTATCCCAAGCAGTGGTCCCTTGTAGCTATTCTTCAGCCAATTTTTAGAAAACTGTGTGTGTGTTCATGTGTGTGCATGTGGTATTTGTGTATTTGTATGTGTGTACATGTATATATTTGAGAGGACTTGAGGGATAGGGAACCATTGTTTTGGGGCTCTAGTTCATCATCTATCTACTCTTCACTTGTTCATTCAATACATATTGAATAAAATTATTCAATAGTTCATTATTTTATTTATTCAACAAACATTTATTGAATATTTTGTACTTGTCAGGCACTTTGATAAGGTCTGTGATAAACACTTGATTAAGACACAGTCTCTGTCCCAGATGAACTAAGTGACAAATAGATAAATAAAAAATATCAGCACAATGAGAAATTCTTTTCTTGTAACCACCATCTAGGGTGTATCCAGATTGGAGGTGGGACTTTTATTTACAGAGTCACTGAGGGACTTCAGTAGACTGGGTTTCTGGCATATCTAACCTATAACTTTCAAGGTTCCCATGGAGGTGTCATTCAAATTGGCTAAAAGAGGAAAAGTGCAAGGAAGGATATATTTACAAGGTTTTCATGAGCTAAGTCTTCGAGTGAAACACATTATTTCCACCCATGTTTTGTTGGCTGGTTCTCAACCACATGGCCACATTTAGCTGCAAGGGAGTTTGGGAATGTGGTCTAGCTGTGTCAAAGGAGAGAGGAAACCATAAAGTTGGAAGAAGAGCTGGTAGCCTCTGCCACACCAACTCAAACACTAACAATGAGTTCTACTGCATTCATGATAAAATATAGACCACTTTACTGGCTCCTTGAACCTCACTGTACAGACTAACACAAATTCTTTCCTTTTATTGGCCCGGTCTCTTTGCTGCCAGACAAAAGTGCCTTGTTCACAGATATGTTGCTCTCTACCAGACTCTCCATAATTTTATTCAGATTCAGAACCAACTAATACTTGCAAGCCTGCTGTGCACCAGACAGTTTTATAATTGCATTTACAACAATCCTATGAGGTCAGCAATATTGTATTCATTTATATTCTCTGAGGAATCTGAACTCAGAGAGGTGAAGTCATTAACGTACAGTCATAACTTGCCCACTACTCTTTCTTCCAATCCCATAGCATTAGAATATTTACCAAATCAGTTAGTACTTAATCCTTCCCAATATCATAATAATGTGCCTTGCTTCCCCAACAAAAATGGAACTAAATCTTCTAGGTCAAGCATGGGGATGCTATAGGTTTTTCAGATCCCTTGAAGGTTCTTACATGGGGTGGGGAACAACAGGATTACTTGAACCTGAGCTTAATAAAAAACTCTTATTGATGAGTATACTAATTGATCTTTATAACTCAGGTGTTAGTCTTTATTCAGGCCAAACACAAGATTTTTCAGACCCTAAGTTATCTACAAAATCCCTTCTTTTTTTCCCCTTGGTGCATGTAGAAAGGAATACTGTCTCCCGAGGAAGTGTATGCACACTTTGCCCAAAGCTTTCCCACCCCACACCCCTAATCCTTCCATTACATGGTACATTAGTTTTGTCCTTGAAAAATGAACCTTAAACAGAAATTCCCAGCTGTGATTTTTCTTCTCCAACTTCCCATGTTTGACGTGAGGTGTATAGGCTGGAGATTCTAGTTCCTTGAATGCCAAAAGCTACTTGCAGTCTCTCCTTTGTGACTTCTTTAGTGGCCTAAAGATTCCTGCCCTCAGAGCAAGAAACTCAAGAGAGAAAACCCACTGGGCTTTAGATGAAAATTATCCAAGTGGCTGGTGAAGAGCAAAGAAAAGGCAGTGGTGAAATTTATTGTTTTTGTTGTGCTTTCCTACTCCCTTAGATTTTTATTATAATTATTCAAAGATATTTATAATAAAATAAGCAGCTACAACTGTTAGGGAGATTGTATTGCATGAGGTTTCCCTTCGGCTCGCTCTGTCTCTCACAGCTGCAAGTCTTGCCTCGTACATATTATTAATTTAGAGGTAATCAGGTTTGCATTTGCAGCTGTGCAGCATATGTTTTACTAAAACAGTCATGGCCATGGGCACCAGAACAATTAGGACTGGAAAAACATGCTAGCATTGTTTTCCTCCTCTGATGAACTGATAATTTTTTTTTTTTTTTAGTTCTTGGTTTTGTCATTAAAGAGAGTATACAGTAAATATTTTTGAACACACGGTATACACCTGAGCTAGTTACTCTATACATATGCTATTGCATATGTATATATCATCTTGGTTTTAAAAATGGTTCTAATGTTATTAGTGGAGAAAGAGAGAAAAGCCAGACATGCTTCATGGTAGGAGACAGTCATATGAAATCAGACACAGTAGGACACATATAATGCTATAGTTGGACTGTTACATCAAGGAAAAAGCTGATTAGATACTGTCAGTTGGAAGTTGCTATTTCTTTTCCCAATTGCAATTGGATCCTAAATCATTCTTAGGTTACTTTAACAGAAAAGCCTGTATTCCTGTAGTCTGATTTTGGACTCAAACACAAAAATTGTCTTTACTTTTTGTATAATCTTGTAGAATTTAACATGACAGATTTCTTTGAAGTGGATTTTAACTGAGTTACGGTATACAGCTGATAGATAAACCAGAAACAAGGCTTACATCTATGGGGGCTAGAAAAATACTTTTTCTCTCATCTTCTAATTTCTTCTAGCTGGGCTAATAATCAAACTAACAGAGGTGGATTAACAGGAGAAAATGTCCAAAGTTTATTATATTAATACTTGTTTGGGGGTGCCATATAAAAGTGAGACTCACATCACTGAGATTTATATGCCATGATGGACATGGAAGGGAGGAGAGGCAGAGGTCTGAGACTGCAGAGGAAATAGGCAATTTACAGGTAGTTGAGGAAGAGCAGGACACACGTGGTGGTAAATTTTTGCTAAGCAACCGAGAAACAATGGGTTGTAGCGGGGTAATCCAGTTAACAAGCCCCTGCTTGGAGCTTTTCTATCTACCATGCTTAGGCAGGAAAGGTGGAGGGTTAAAAGTTCTTCCTGAGTCTTTTATTACGTAATAATCAGCTCAGAATCAATATCCCAAAAGGCAGTTATTTAGGGTGGCAAAACTTTGGTCCCCTTCCTATCGGAGAAAGTCCTGAAGTGCTGTATTTTTTGTGTGTGTGTGTGTCTAAGCACTCCTTTCTCTATTCATGCACTAAGAGTATCAATACAAATAAAATTCACTTGAGGCTTTACATGTATGAAATTGTGCTTATTCAGCAAATAAGCAATTTCATTTCTTCCTAGTTTTGTTAGGTTTTCTTTAGATTTATGAACATTAGTGAACATGACGACATGCTCGAAGATACTCTAGCTTGGGGACTGGTAGACTACAGCCCTGGATCAAATCCTGCTGCCACCTGCGCATTCTTCACTTGTTGCGTATGGCTGCTTCTGCGGTAGTGTGGTCGGGCTCCATAGATGCAGAGTGGAATAGCTGTGACAGGCAGTGCTAGTCTGGCTTCACAGGCATGCAATTTGTGCAGTGGCGCAGGGTCCCAGGCTTAGAGGGGTCTTGGGCTTGATTTAGTGCTTGCTGCAGCCATCTTGAAGTTATTAATAATTTTGAGCAAGGGGCCCGCCATTTTCAGTTTTCACGGGGTCCTGAAACTTATGTAGATGCTTGACTTGACAGGTCGTGTAGCCTGCAAAGCCTAAAATATTTACTGTCTGGCCCTTTACAGAAAAAGTTTGCTAATATCCGGTTTAATTGATCTTCTGTTTTCTTATATTTGTAACTATTTAAATCATTTAATGTGTATAAAAATTTCCTGGAGAACATATTCAAAATATAAATACTTGGGCCTATATTCAGAGATTGTGGTTCAACAGAAGTCCCTTGTGTGGCCCAGGTATCATTCTGATGTGACTGCTCCTTGCCACATATGGAGAAAACCTGGTGGGCCTCTCTCACCCTGCATTTGGGCTGTCTTACTAGATATGGCCTTACTGATTCACCTGTCACTAGCTCCTCCTTTTCCCAATCCATTTTTTTATACTGTGGTCAGCTTAGTTTCCCCAAACACTGCTTTTGCCATCTTACCTCCCTGCTCAAGATCTTTTAATAGTTACCTGATCTCTGCAGAATAGAGCCCTAACTCATCAGTTTGGCATTCAAAAGGCTCCCACTCTGGCTTCCCCAAAGGCCCTTTTCAAAAGTTTCTCACCCCAGTCCTGAACAGAGGCAGTGAGTGACAGAGTCGAAGGCAAAGTTTCGTTTTCACATTCAGGTTTTACAATTCACTAACTGTGTACCCTCCTATGAGCTTCAGAATCTTCACCTCGAAAATTGTGGCAATAACTAACATGAGGGACATGGCAGCATGTTGCTAATATGCTTGCTCCAAATGTATAAGCTTATTCTAATCACGAGAAAACATCAAACAAACCCAAATTGAGAGACAGTCTTCAAATAACTGACAAGTACTCTTCAAAAGTGCCTAGGTCATGAATGATAGGGAAGACTGAGGAACAGTGAAAGGAGGAGACTAAAGAGACATGGCCATAAAATGCAAGCTGGCATTCTGAATTGATCTTAGACCAGAAAAAAAGATATTAGTAGAAAAATTGGTGAAATTTGCATTAGGTATGTTTTTTAGTTATTAATAGTGTACCCATATTAATTTCATGTGTTTAATAATTAGCCCTCGCTGGTGTGGCTCAGTGGATTGAGCACTGGCCTGCGAACCAAAAGGTAGCAGATCACAGGTTTGGTTCCTGGTCAGGGCACATACCTGGGTTGCTGGCTGGGTCTCAGGGTGGGGGCGTGCGAGAGGCAACCAATGGACGTTTCTCTTGCACATTGATGTTTCCCTCCTTCTCTTTTTCCCTCCTTTCTGCTCTCTCTAAAAAATAAATAAAATATTAAAAAGACAATTATACTGTGGTTATGTAAGATGTTAACATTAGGGCTAGCAGGGTGAGAGGGATATAAGGAAATACTCTGGACTTTTATGTGACTTTTATATAAGTTTAAAATTAGTTCAAAATAAAAAGTTGAAATAATAATATCTACATTACAGGGTTGTAAGAAATTATAAAATGATTGCCAAGATTCTGAGGGCATATATTAGGTGCCAGCGACAAGGAGCTTTACATACATTCAATCATTAGAGCAACCTCTGTGGTAGGTATACTTTTCTCAGGTATAGTACCTGGAAGTGAAGTGAGTAAGAGCTCCTCGAGTCCCAGTCAGCAAATTTTTTGCTCTTCATTGCCTTCCAAACACATCTACTTTTAGAGTTTTTATAAAGCCTGTTGAAGCCCTGTGGCTGCTCTGGACTTCCAGAACACCTGTTGTCTGCAATACTCATTTAACAATAATTTTGGGAAACTTGGTTTTGTTTTCTTTTTATGACTTGTTATCCCACCTAGAAATTAACTTCTTTTTAAAAACAATTGTGAATTAAATTTATTGTTTAATAACATTATATAGGTCTCACGTGTACAATTCTATAATATGTCATCTGTATAGTGCATTATGAGTTTACCACTCAAAGTCAAATCTCATTCCATCACCTTTACTACCTCTCTCTCCCTTTCCTTCTGCTCCCCACCATATTGTTGTCTGTGTCTGAGAGTTTTTGTTGTCTTGTTTGCTCACTTGTTGCTTTCAGTTTTATATCCCACGTTTGGGTGAAATGATATGGTTCTTGAATTTTTCTGTTTGATTTATCTCTTAGCATGATAGTCTCAAGATCTATCCATGTTGCTTGCAAATGGTGGTATTTTATCTTTTCTTATGGCTGAGTAGTATTCCATTGTAATATGTGCCACATCTTTATCCAATCATCTATCAAAGGAGATTTTCATTGACTCCATGTCTCCATGTCTTGGACACTGTGAATAATGTTGCAGTGAACATGGGGGTTCATACGTCTTTACAAGTAAATGTTTTCAATTTTTTTTTGGTAGATACCAGAAGAGAGGTTGCTAGATTATATTGTAACTCTATGCTTAATTTTCTGAGGAACCCCCGTATTGTTTAGAAATAAAAGCACAGGATTTGGATATCTCATAGTACCTCATACCAAGAATCTTGTATATCGCACATTGCTTGCACCAGCAATTTTGGATATCCCACGGTGTCTGGTACTAGGAATCTTGAATATCCCACTATGTCTTGCGCCAAGCACCTTATCATCCTCAGGTCTCTGAGAATAGCTCATCTTGGCTGGGCCTGGACAGGATCTCTGGCCTTACTAGAGTTAGAGACATATACCCCTAGTATAGGATGGGATATTAGCAATTGACTTCTTGTATGATTTTCTGGATAAGCATACATTGTGATCTGACTTCAAGAAAGACATCTATCTAATTAAGGAACTGGTATAAATGACCCATGGACATGGACAACGGGGTGGGGATTGGCTATGGGAGAAGGGTTGGGCAGGGTTGGGGGTTGGGGGAGAACAATGGGGGAAAAATGGGACAACTGTAATAGAAAAAGAATAAATAAATAAAAATGGAAAGAAAAAAGAAAGGGAGAGAGAGAAAGAGAGAGAGAGAGAGAGAGAGAGAGAGAGAGAGAGAGAGAGAGAGAGAGAGATCCAGCCATTGTACATTAAAAACACACACACACACACACACACACACACACACACACACACATAGTGTGCCCTGGCTTGTGTTGCTCAGTGGGTTGAGCATTGTTCTGTAAATCAAAGGGCCTCTGGTTTGATTCATGGTCGGGGCACATGCTTGGGTTGCAGGCCAGGCTCCCAGTTGGGGGTATGTAGGAGGCAACCAATTGACATTTCTCTCACACATCAGTGTTTCTCTCCCTCTTTTTCTCCCTCCCTTCCCTCTCTCTAAAAATAATTAAATAAAAATTTTGAAAAACACATAGCATAAAATTTTCCATCTTAACCATTTTGTAAATACATATATAATTCAATAGTCTTCAGTATATTTAATTTGTTGTGAAGTAAATCACATCATACACTTTAAATCTCAAAACATACTTTAGTTACTACTTAATAGTAAGAGAAAAAATAATAAAATTGTCCAATAAAAAGTGGGCTAAAGAATTAAATTGAGAATTCACTAGTGAAGACATTCAGATGACAGATAAGCACTTGAAAAGATATCAACATCATAGTCACTGGGGAAGTGAAAATCAAAACCACAATGAGATAGTTTTTATAATGGCTTTAAAAAACCTGAAAATACTGAATGCTGAAAAGAATGTAGAGTTAATGGAACTAGCATACACTGCTGGTGGGAGTGCAAAAACAGACAATCACTTTGAAAAACTGGTTGGCACTTTTTTATAAATTAACCTACACTTACTATCGTCGTCGTCGTCGTCGTCGGCAGCCGTCCGTCTCGAGAGACGATGGTGTAGCTTCTTAAGAGTCTATCTGCACCGCCGAGAATGGCTGTGCAGTCCAACTCGGGAGTGACACGGTATCTGTCTCCTCCCGTGTTGAATCGACATCTTGCGATGACGCTGGAGTGTCCTCTCCAGTGAAGCTGAAGCTACAGAGCCTGGGCAGGGTGATATGGAGGATCTGCTGTTGCCCATGCAGCAGACCCCCCCTCTCTTCGCAGCTGAAGGATCCAAGGGAAAGACGGAGTCAATACAGCTTGGCTTACTATATAGTCCAGTATTTCCACTCCTAGATATTTATACAGTATCTATGATGGCATATGATGACATATGTCCACATGAAAATCTATGTATAAATGTTTACTAAACAGTTTTATTCATAATCAGCCAAAACTGGAGAACAATCCAAATGTTTATCCACTGATGAATAGATAAACAAATTGTAGTACATCCATACTATGGAAACTATTCAAGAAGAAAGACTGGACTACCAATCCGTGCAACAACTTGGGTGAATCTCAAGTGTATTATGTTGACAGAAGCCAGACTCAAAAGCTGCATTACTCGATTCCTTTAGTATAATACATGGGAAAAGCAAATCTATAGGGAGAGACTGGGGTCAGGGAAAGAATTAACTATAAATTTTTCAGTGAAATAATCTATATCTTGATTTTGAGTGTGGTTACATAACTTATTATGATTGTTCAAATTCATAGAAATGTATATCTAAATATGAGATAAAGTCAGCTTCTACTGTATGTAAATTACAGTTCAATTGACCTAGCTTTTAAACTTTTTTGTGTATTTATTGATTTTAGGGTGTAGGAGAGAGAAACACATACACACAGAGAAACATTGACTTGCTGTTACACTTATTTATGCAGTCATTGGTTGATTCCCGTATGTGCCCTGATTGGGGATTGAACCAGCAACCTTGGCACATCAGGATGATACTCCGAACAACTGGACTAGCTTTAAAAATACTTTAGCTATTTTAATACTTCAAGACTTGGCCACTTATTTTATGTTATTACTATCAGAAATAGCTGAATTAGGTAGAACAACCTAATATGTAGATAGATCCTAGTTTCTTCTAGACAGTCTTTGTTAATACTCATTTTCCTGATGACACAAGTTGGTTTCATTTGTCCCAGACAATAGAGACTTAGTTTGGATTATGAATTATGCAATCATGTTAGGGTTAGGTGACGTTCTCATTGTACTTCAGAGAAACCTTTGAGATTTGGGCCAATAATGGAATTTTCAAGGGTACTAGACCAGTGCTAATGTTTCTTCCAAGAAAAGGTATAAGTGAGAGCACATTCTCCATGTCCTCTTGGCTTAGTATGACTGATAAAATATGTGGCACAGATTTTGGACAGCAGTAGATTTAGGATTAAACACCAGAATGGCTCCTAAGTAAGTGGGCATGGTATTGAATCTAAATAACCTTACTTGTAAAATAGTTATTATAATACCTGACTTGCAGAAGTATTGTAAAAAAAAAAAAAAAGAAAAAAGAAAAGTGACTTAGCAAATTTCTTGGTACAAATTCAGGACTCAGTAGTTGCCATGATCACTGTTGTCACTTGTTGTTGCCATTGTTATCATCATCATCACTCCCTGTCAGTAAAGAGAACATTTCCATTCCTGATGGGCTGCTTCACCACGCTGAGGGCAAATAGATTATGCCATGTAAGTGTACACAGTTTCTATTCCCTTAAGTCATATGTCCTTTGGTATTCGCCACCCCTTTTCTTGCCCACAAAATGGACTTGTTGAAAACTTGTTCTCACTTAAAACTGGGTCCCTCCCTACAGAATTACTGGTAGAACCTACAAGTGTCTCTGTTCTCACTGGCTATTTGTTTGCTGGTTGCTTGTTGTCTGGTGATTTCCAGACAAGTTAAAATCTATTTAAACAATTTCAGCAATGCAGCACACCCAAGGTGTAAGACAGCAAGAAGCACACTTCACCTGCACTCCCTTGCTTTGTCACTCTGAGTGTGGTCAGATCACCAGTTAGATAGTGGGATTAGTCAGGATGTTGAAGAAAGTGTGAAATTCAAGCATGAGTCATTGAAACCTATGAAGAAAGAGAATTTTGCTTAATGTTTTGTTGAGAATCCATGTGAGCCAACATAAACCTCAGGCAATTGAACAGTCACACAAGCATTTTCTGTGGATCAACACAGGAGTAAGGAGTACTATGTTAAGGTATAGATAGGGAATTTAAAAAAAAAACACTTTAATATCTAGAATCTGCTTTGAAGGAGTTTACACCATAGCTAGAAAGACAAAATGAAAACACACAAATAATAATAATAATTTTTTAAAAATTGAGCTAAAGGAGAAATAAATACAAATGAGAACTGGTTAGATTAGGTTTAAAAGCTCCCTTTACATGACCTTAGTGTTTTTTACATGCGATTTAAGAAATACATGCATATGCTGGTGAGAATGCAAAAGGGTGCAGCCACTCTGGAAAACTCTATGGCAGTTCCTTAAAAAATGAAACAGCACGTGCTCAGTAATTTTACTTTGGTGTGTATACACAAAAGAATTGAAAGCAGGGACTTGCATAGATATTTGTACACCCATGCTCATAGCAACATTATTCACAAGATTCAAAAGGTGGGAATAACCCAGATGCATGTCCATTGATGGATGAATATTATTCAGCCTTAAGAAGGAAAGAAACTGATACATGCTACAACATTAATGAAACTTGAGGACATTATGCGAAGTGAAATAAGCCAGACCGAGAAGGACAAATATTCTATGACTCCACTTACGTGAGATACCTAGAGTAGTCAAATTCAGAGACAGAAAGTAGAAGATGAGGAATGGGGAATTACTATTTAATGAATACAAATTTCAAGTTGGGAAAATGAAAAAGTTCTGGAGATGGATGGTGATGATAGTTGTACAACAATGTGATTACACTTAATGCCACTAAACCACACACTTAGAAATGGTTAAAATAGTAAATTTTACATTATGTATATTTTATACAATAACCTCCCCAAGATATTTCATATAAAAAACACATACATATGCGATTAGCTTTTTCCTTGAATAAATAGATCCTTTTATAAAATATGGTTGAGATGAAAAAGTGTTTCTTCCAATCCAGTCACACATTCCTGTGGGAATCCTACTGTAGCTAATTAGATTACAATGTCAAGACAGGGAGTGGTTACCAGGAGGGGGGATAAAGGAGTCTTGGGAATTTTAGCTTTGCAAACCCAGACCTGGAAGTGATAAGGTATAAAGTGCAGCACTTTTATCGGTATTCATTTATGCCTTCATTTGTGGATTGAAGGTATTCCAGGTATGTGGCAAAGAATGGGTAAAGGCATGCAGGCAGAAATATGTATGTGGTGGAGGGCTGAAGAGGGTCAGGGGGCTGAGTTAAGAGTGGTAAAGAAACCATTCCGATTGGTGGGAAGATTTTATAAAAACAAGTACTCATGAGACAAAGTGATGTGTTGGGTAAGGTCAGACTGTGGAGAGAGTTCAGGTTTGGTCTATAAGTAATAGACATCCATTGCAGATTCTTATTCTGGTTTTGTATACATTGCATGTAACAAAATGTAAGTCCTTTCCAATGGTGAGTTGGTATTCTTCAGAAAAAAGGAAAAGATATGTCCTTCAGCTTTCAGAATCCTTCATCCCTTTTATGATGGCTCTACTATGTGTAAAGATTCTTTAAAATGCACAGCTTCACGTAGGGAAAAATGAAGTCATTGCAAAGAAGGCAATTTATATTTGCACAGCACACAATGACTACACTCCAGTGGTCTTAGTAAATGACAAAACTGATAAGTAGGTTCTTGAAATCTATTCTTGTGACAAACTCCATACCATTTCTAGTTATCTGATTTGCTTTTCTTAATGGCTGAGGTGAAGGTCACAATTGTATTGACTTGTGGCATAAATACAAACGTTTCCTTCACTTTTTTCTTCTGACATCATCCTCTCGCTGGAGAACATAGACTTTGTGTTTGATTTGGAGAAGGCAGTGTGTTTACCAATGGCTGAAGGGTGATTAAGAAATAATGTAACTTCAAAGAGTATGTGGAGAAAGGCCTAGATAAAGATCACCTGGGTCTCTTCTAGATATTATGGGAAGCTGATTTAGGTTAAATTTGAACAAGTCCTGTTGGATCGGTCATTGAAAGTTAAGAATAAGCTTAAGTGTCTCTGGTGTTGTAAAAACAGTGTATACAATGGTTGTCCCTTGCACTGTTTAGGAGGCTGGCTGTTGTTAGGATCTTATAATAAAATTGCAAATCCCAGTTTTAGAAAATGCGTGCTCCTACCTCACAGGTGGTTCTGAAGCACTCTTCAAATACTGCAGTTTATAAAAGTAGAGGGTTCCTTCAAGTGTAATCAACAAATATGACTAACAAAGGGAAAGAAGGAGTTAAAACAACTGTGTCTATGCAGATAGGTCATATGGTAGTGATAAAAATGGCTATTAATTTTCAAGGGTCACTGAGAGACAGGCTCAGTCAGATTCTGCCTTTTTGGCTAATGAAAAGCTAACATGAATTATGATAGTGCAGAAAAGGGCCATACTATAGTTTCCATTTCTAGGCAAAGCCACACACAAAATTTAAAGGGTAGAAAGTGTCATTTGTCATGGAGCTTTCTGTTTAGCACAGCAAAAGGTGCTTTGCCAAAAAGCCAAGATCAGAAGGTAGAACACCCACTTTAATTTTCAGGCTGCTGTGTTGATTTAGAACTGCACTCTCCGGTACGGTAGCAGCTTCCCACATGCTGCTGTTGAGCACCTGAAGTGTGGCTAGTCTGAATTGAGAGGTGCCTTGAATGTAAAATACACACTGGATTCTACATTTTTAGTACCATAAAATGTAGAATATTTTATTGACAATTTTCTATATTGATTTCATTCAAATGACATTATTTTTGGATATACTGGGTTCCTGTTAACTTTTTAATATATCTACTAAACAATTCAAATTACCTCAGTGGCCTGCATTATGTTTCCATTGGAGAGCACTAGTGTAGATAGATGGATGTACACTGACTTTAAACACAGTTATTTTTCATTGATGCATTTCATTATGCTAGCATAAACATAATAAGTTGAAATTTATTTAGGAAATAGGAATCAAGCTTTTTAACCCCTAAATTATTGCCTTGAAAAATGAACTGTTTTATCTTACAGGGGTTTTTAAAAAACACCCAGTGTGGTTATCTTCTGCATTTGTTTAGTTGTTTTCTTCAATGTGCTATCATAATGATAACTTTCTATTCTTTGGAAGTATTAGATCAGATGATTAAATCCCCCTCTGAGCATTTAGAAGGGGGCAGCCAAAGAAAGCTGATTTGAATACAGGGAATAAACAGTAATTAAACTGTAAATGTTGATTTTCTTTTGAAGTCCACTGGCATGTTTGGTGTGAATAAAGACAGTATTGTCAGTTATTTTTTCTGCTGCTGCAGTTATGGCACGTGAGAATCATTGAAAGGCTATGTGAAATTGGGGAGTTTCCCAGGCTGCTGAACTAAAACCTCCTTTGTTTATATTAAAGCACGGATTTTTTCCCCCTCAAACGGTACACATTGATTTTAGATACACAGAGAGTGTTTTTCCTTTTAAACTCTCTGCTTCACTATAATCTGGAGAGGAACTTTTAAAATTGAAAAATGTGGCTTCTTTACTGAAAACTATTTCACTGTGCATTTTGGGGAAACTTTAAAATACTAGTTCTCAACCTTGGCTGTTTATTAGACTTAACTTGGGGAATGTTTAAAAGCCCAGGGTCCAGATTATACCCCAGATCAATTATATTAGATATGCTCCCCAAGGGATTGCAATGCATGGATGAGAATCACGTTTGCATGAACAGTCTAAGGCACACCTGTGTTCACCAGCCTTTCCCAGGGGGGCTCAAGGACCCTGGCTTGCAGCATGTGAGTGAGTTAAGTTTCTAACTGTGTTTTTCCCTCCAGCTGAAAACAAGAGGGCCTGTACACTGGCTCACGCTGGTGCACTTAGTAACCTATATTTTTCTCACGCTTTAACATAAACACCCAAGAGACTTCGATGATTATAAAACTGTTATATGTTCAATACAGACATACCTCTCTTTTTACTGTGCTTCGTTTTTATGTACTTGACACGTGTTGTGTTTTTTACAAACTGAAGGCAAGACCCTCCATCAGCAGAAAGATTATGAGTGGCTTTATTGTGATACTTCGTTGTGGTGGTTTGGAACTGAAGAGCAATATCTCCAAGGTATGTTTACAATTAATTGGGCTTGTATTATTCAGAGTAAGTGATCTAGGCTAGTGGTCTCTTAAAATAGCCACACACACACACGCAATATACACACATACAAACCAGTGGATTAGCCACTGCTAATTACTTTCAGAAGTTATTTATTACAATATTGACGGTTTCAGCTGGATTGTAAAGAGAACATTTTCAGCAGGCTGAGTACGGCAAGGATGGTACTGAATTATTTTGGGCTGGGTTGGGCCTTACTGTCTTTGCAAGTGTAATTATTATGGTGGAAACCAAAATTTTCGATTGTGAAACTAGGGTTCTTGTGAATCTGGTTCTATTGCATTTAAGGCCTTCAAAAGGGGTCATGTGAAGAAAGTATTTTGTAAGCTGTAAAGCACTAAGCAAAGTAAGCTAATGAATTGTATATACTTCGTGGAGTTTTTACATTTAAAATCAATATCAAATGAGATATTTCTACTGCGGAGAGCCCAGAAAGGTGATTTATTCTGGGGTTGTTCTGGTGGTAGCGCAATGGGCTTTCTTTAATAATTTCAAAACAGATGGAGGGTAGAGAAAACTTTGAATTAGGGGCAATTTGTTGTTGGTTATTTTATTATCAACAGATTTGAGAGGTTCATTCATTTATTCATTCATTCATTCAACAAGCATCCATTGATGATTTACTAGGTGTCTAAGGTTCTAGGTGGTAGGGATACGGCAGTGAACAAAGCAGAACACCAAGACACAACCCTGCACTCAAGAAGTCTACGTCCCAGTTGGGAGATATCTTAAATATATAAGTTTTACAAAAAAATAGAGAAAGAGAATAAAAAGAACCAGATTATAATTTTTCATGTGATCAGGGCCCACCTTCCGAAGGTGACATTTGAGCCAAAGGTTGATGGTGAGGGAGTGAGTCACACAAATATCAGAAAAGGGTGTACAGACAGCAGGAATAAGTAGGACAAAGGGCTTGAGTTGGATACATCTGGGCTTGCCAGGGAACATACGGGAAGTATGACTTTTTGTTAAACAACATAATTTTAAAATGTAAGTATGTCCATGCAATATTTAGGGCATACTTAAAAAAAAAAAGAGTGTCTTGTATTTTCAGTTCCTAATTCTGGCAATCTAGGTACACCTAGCCTATTTGAAGGAGAGAAAGGAAGTTCATAGGTGGACGGAAATGAGGACGGCAAAGCAGAAACAGGTGAAGTAAGAGAGGCGCTGGGGGCCAGAGCGGCCAGGCCTTGCAGGCCACTGTAAGAACCTCAGCTTTTACTCCAGCTAAGACTGGACACTACTGGAGGGTATGCGTAGAGTGGAGCTATGCATGACTTTTCTTAAAGTTTCAAAGTTCCAGTCAGCCTGCTCTGTTATATGTTGGAGGACAAGAGCAGAAGTACAGAGATCATAACCAGAGGCTCTTGCAAAAATCCAGGTGAGAGATAATGGAGGTTGTGAGGAGCGGTGAGAGTCTGGGTATGTAGTCTAATGGTAAATCAATAGCACTTGCTGGTATTGGGTGCCAGCGACAAAGCAGGTACTGAGGAAGGATGATATTGCCATTAAGTGAAAAGAGGAAACTTCGGGTGGAGCAGGAGTTCCTTGGAGCAGGGGAGAGGAGGAATGTGAGTTTATTTTGGTTGTGTTCAGTCAGAGACGCCCGTGAGATACCCAACTGGCCATGTCAGGTCAGCAATTAGAAATGTCTTGTCAAGTAGGGAAACCTAGAATCGTACCCTTTCACCTGAGTGAGAAAGGGAAATGAAAGCAAGGGTGAGGGATGGGTGAGAAGGCTGTTTAGAAAAAGGGGATATTCCTAGCCCTGCTTTTGGGGCCCTTCTTGAAGACTGTGACTGTCTGAAGGAGCTGATAACTGTGGGCAGCTGCCAGTGTGTGGCAGGCTCTTGAATCCCAGGGGAACGCAGGGTATCAGAGCACTCAGATGACAGATGGAAGAGCTGAGCTGGATGTCACGTCTTGGTGCTTCCAGCTGCCAAGACCTAGCTGAGTCACTGAATGCCACCACCTCTCAGTGACCCTCCCTCAGTCTTCTGCAATGCGGACAGGTTAACCCTTTCTTGCTACTTCCCCTGAGAACAGAGCTGTGAGAAAAATATATTATTTTCCCTCCAGGTTACCCCAGAAGGGAAAAAAAAATCTGTGTGGAGGGGTGAAACAAATCCTTATTATTAGTTTATTGTGCACAGCCAGGCTTTAGTCCCGGGCTGTGATGTGAATGAGGTCCTTCTCATCCAAGCTCACAGGGCCCAGCCTCTGGCTTTGTCCCCAGGGGCCCCGTTCCTTTCTTCAGGGTCTTAAGGACACTCCTGACTTTTCCTTTCAGAGCTGAGGCGGCTAGCAGATGTTATCATTTCATCTCTCCCACCGCTAGAACTTGGCTCCTCCTCAAGGCACTTTCCCATTTTCCCACAGTTTCCTTCTTGAAATTTTTTCCTGTCAGCTTCTATGTTTTCTCCTCCCATTCTCTGTAGATTCTGTGAGAACTTGGCAATTTTCTCTTTGGCTTCTTTTGTTACTTATTCCCTCCCTTATTCCTCCCCCATTTTATTTCTTATGGCTCGTTATATACTGAGATTTGGTTTGCATTTTTGTTCTATCTGACTCTGATCAATAAGGCTCAGAATGAAGGTTTTTGTGTTTTTTTTTAACCTTTATTATGTTACCTATGGGTTTCTCAGTTTCATTCAGAAATCAGTTATATATCCCTAATAATGAAACTCAATTTGGGCAAGTTTTGGTGAGTCTTCTATGCCAGGTCTGTGATAAGACTGCCAGCTGGGATAAGATATATAACAATTGCCATTAATATTTGTTTCAAGATTATCAAACTCCACTCAAAAGTTTCCCACAGGTTTTATTTGGGGAAGAAGTCATTTGATCCAGAGATCTGCGTGTAGGCGATCTACAATACCTGGTTCAAGTCACGTGGTTTAACTGGTTTAATGATTCTGGGTTAAGTTGAACGCAGACTCTAGTTCCACATGGTACGCAGGCTCCCTTTGTCTGACCCCCTCTTCCTGCCAATTAGCTGGGTTTGGATTCAAAACCCTTTTTCTTTCGTGTCAGCTATTGTTGATATCTTGGCAAATTCCCACTCTACTGTTTAGTTAAGGGTGGGTTTTTCATCTTCATCCACTGATGTCTCTAATGGGTTCTGCCTTTGGGCCTGTGAGAAAAGTAATATGCGGGAGTTTTCTTGGAAAGAAGTGCATCAGTAATTACTAAGCCCCCTCTGGACGGGTCCTAAATAGACCTTTCTTGTAGCAAAATCTGCTTTGTAGCCTATGTTTTGTGGTGAGTCTTTATTCTGCTGCTAGCCTTGTTTCGTGTTGGCCTTCCTGTCCCTGAAATCAGTTGGTTAGAAAAATGCAATGTGAATTTTTCTTTTCCTTCCTTCTTTCCTCCTTTCTTTCTTTCCTTTTTTTTTTTTTTTTTTTTTAATTTTCTTTTTTTTTTGCTATGTGTCTAGTTCTTATTCGGTGTCAGGCACTCTGTTAGTCTTTTATATAGAAGATGCATTCAGTTCTCACAACCCATTTTATATATGGAGACTGATCCTCAGAGAGGATAAATAATGTGCCCAAGTTAATGCTACAAAGTGTGGGAAACCAGATTTAAACCACATTTGTCTGATTCTAAAACATGTGTTCTTAAGGACAAAACCTCCTGATACAATATGGGGTTTAAACCATAAATTAGAAGAGAATTAAAACTACCCCCCCCAAAAGATTTTAGTTTCCCTAAGAAATCCAACTATGGTGATATTTATTTGGGATCTAAAAATTGGATTGTCTTTGCAATATCCTTTCTCTATTCCTAGAGTCAGGACACTGACTAGCCAAAAGGAATCCTGAATTTCTAAGCTTCAAAGTTTTTTTAAATATTGTTTTGAACATAATGAGGTCCTGAATCAGAAACTGACTGCATTGTACATCAGCAATAGACTAAATAGCTACCAAATGATAAGCTATGGGAACATCACTTATTAAAGACACACAGTCTAATTCTCTTATGATTGCTTCACAGTGATTGTTATAATCCTAATGCATTGTTGACAGGTTAGCTCAGGTTAAACATGGAGGCAGAAGATGAGAGAGTGATTTGTCTTATCTTTACTGTTGTTCTCAGCAGAAGGTCAGAGGATGAATTACAAATGGGAAGCTGAACTCTATTGGCCTCTTTCAATGTGTGCTTGATGAGGTGTTTCTTATGGGACTTGTACTGGTCAAGCTTGAAAGCTCATCTTTTCAGAAAGGTCAAAATCCCCATTACCGAGGAATAGGGAAATCAGGCTAGAAATTGCTAGGAATTCTGCTGCTAAGTTTTTTCATTTATCGGTTCTTACATATGAAAAAAATATATCAAAAATTTACAGGTGACAGGTGTGATGTCTACATGGGAATGAGACTTTATTGTGTTTCCCCTTTACTATCTGCAATTCAGTAATGATTACCTACCTGAATGTAAGGAAAAGGTGACCAAAATCAATGTGGCAACAAATAAAATTTATTTGTTTCTTCTGCCCCACAGCCTTCCAGGAACCGTGGTGGTGAAGAGCTCAGAATTCTGGAGTTGAATAACTCTGGGCTTGAAACCTGGTTCCTTCACATACTGGCTTGATTTTGGGCAAGTGACACAGTCTCTCTAACTTGTGGTTTCCAATCTATAAAGTAGGGATGAGAATAGTACCCATATAATATGGTTACTATGAAGATTAAACAGATTAATGTCTGTAAAACATTTAGCAGAGTACCTGGTGTATGTAAGTATTGAATAGATGGTAGCTGTTTAAAAAAATTGTTATTATTACAAAAAATATACTAGTTTATTAGTTAAAAATACTGGTGGAAATTAAGATGGAAATTCATAAAGGGAGTGGGAAGATAATACTGGGACTCCCTGATACCCATTGTATGTAAATCATTTAATAGGGTTCAAAGGATCATACTATAATTCTGAGCTGTGAGAGAAGACTGAATCACTTCCATTTCCATCATCAATGCTGAGGGCAATAATAGGGTGTGAACCGACAAGTCCTGCCTGTCTACCTGGAAATGACTAATCTCCTTTCTCTAATTTAACAAAGCAAGAAGATTTGAGAGTCCGTAAGAAGAGAATGGGTAAGTGGCCAGAGTAGGAAGTGAGAGTGCAAGGGAGAGGAAAGGTTTTAAGGTCAGCTCCAAGCTGTCTTTTTGACCTATGACTAGAACATCATCTGATATTCAATATCCTCTATTAACTTGAGGTATCAGCACAGATCAGAGCTCTGAATTAAGCTGTGTGGCATATGGGTGCCTAATTCCCACTCTCCTAATCAGCTAGGGCAAGGTTTCTCAGCCAAGTGCGTCCCAAGGATGAAGGCCTGGGAAATGTTTTTTGGGGATGGTATATTCTTTTATAATAAGATATATAGGAAGCTGTCCTACCATTTGTAGATCCATATTAGAAAGAAATTGCATTAAAAGCTCACCTTGGAATGTAAGGAAATGCCTTTGAACTCTGCAGCTCAACAGGGACTCATCATTCCCTTTCCATTGATGGGGGAGCAGAGAGGCTGAGAGCAATCTCACTTCCAAGTACAATCCCCAAATACAGTTTTTCAGTATGTAGGTAATGAAAGATTTTCCTTTATGTCCTCTGTATGTGTTTGCTTTCTACTCTGACATGTTTTTGGATGATCTATATTTAGCTTTCAAGTTAGCATTGTGAAGGCATTCAGATTTTGTTTAAAACTGAAATCATAACTTAAAGTATTGTATTATGGCTGTAGATAACTCTTCAGGTTGTTAGGACTCCTCAACCAGTTATTGTAAACTCATTGGCCTTTCCAAATGTAGACACTGGGTTTCCATCTTCTTAAATGTAAATGCTTCTATCAAGTTCATTCCAGCTTTCATCCTCGCATGAGTTTGGTTGACTTCCTCTAAACAAGCCAAGCAAATTCTCCACATACCAAACATAACATGGTGATTCTAAGAGGCATCAGGTCTTTGTTCTCCTCTCTCCTGTTCTCTCTGCCCTGACCCCAGCTAATGGTGGAAGGAGTTCAAATAACTGCTTAAGATGACAGGCCAGTAGACGCTGCCCAATTGTCCTTGATGCCGGTTCAAGTGCTAAGGTTTCTGTATCACAGAATCAGTGCTTATCCTGTATTCTCACTCTCTGCGCTGCATTCTCCTGCCTTGGCTCTCTTCTCCTCTGCCAATGGATTTACAGCATTTTTGTGTGCCTTGTTTGGCTGCCCTGTCTCCAGCCCTGTAAAGACTGTCTGTGGGCGGTTTCCCTTTACAGGGATGAGAAGGGCAAAGGTTAGAAGCTTCCATGATTCATTTCCTTTTTGCTGCATGCAGGCCGTACGTAGATGGTTTTGTGGGTGAGTCACTCAAATGCTAAACACAGGAGGGATTTTCTTCACACAGAGGCCTTGGGGCTCCGCTATGCCCCGAATCTCAAGAACTGAGTTCTTAATATCTCCTTAAAATTAAAAAAAAAATTTTCCTGATGACTTCATAAGCTCATTTGTATCCACTTTTCTTTGTGTGTGACAACTCTGATTTGTGAATGCTGCCTACCCCGTGGAGAACTTCCTGGTATCGTGTGGAGACCCACTGAACTCTGCTCTAGAGTAAATGGACTTTTAAAAATATACCCTAAACATCCTCCAGTATAAAAACAATCTCTGGGATATTATCTGTAGTGGAGTATTGACGGCAGTCTACTCCCAGCTCCTCATCAATCCAACCTCCTCATTTTCTTCCAGAAAACAATCTATGGGAGGCACATGGATGTCAGCTGAGAAAGATATTTAAGTACCTGGAGCTGAGCTCTGCATGAAGGGAGGGACATTATTTTCTTTCTTTCTTTTTTTAACCCTTTAAAAATTATGAAATAGAATATACAAACATAAACACAAATGTATAGCATGATGAATAATTACAAAGTGAACACCCCTCAATCAAGAAACGGAACATTGCCAGCCCAGAAGCCCCTCCTTTATTTACCTTGTAGACCACACCCTCTCCCTCCCTTCTAGAAGTAAGCACTATCCTGACTTTTGTGGTAATTAATCACTTCCTTGCTTTTCTGACCACCTATATATGCCAGGTTATTATTTTCTAAAGCAGTATCACTTCCATCTTCTGCCGGTGGCA
Organism: Furipterus horrens; assembly: GCF_987537825.1. Lineage (NCBI taxonomy): Eukaryota > Metazoa > Chordata > Mammalia > Chiroptera > Furipteridae > Furipterus > Furipterus horrens. Next base: position 72,493,195 of record NW_028327174.1, on the reverse strand, counting down.
CTATCTAACTCATTTGTATTAAGTACTGACGATAGGATGACATTGGGCTGGAACTGTTTATGTGTACTGTTCTCTCCCCCACCCCCAAATTGCACAGAACTGCTTATCCATGTTTACTGTGCGTGAACTAACAATACCCCTGCTACCATACGTGTTTAAAATAATGACAGTGTAGAGAGTGTTGAGGTGAAAAAACATGAAACTTTCAGTGGTCTCTGTCCTGTATTCTGGGTTTCCTAAGCTGAACACAGAATTAAATAATTTTGTGATGGGAAATAGGAACATGTCTTCTCTCCTCATACCACCCTCCCTTTTTAATTTCCCTGGGAAATAGCCTAGGACATTCTCAAGTGCAGATCTTGGGCATGAAAAGAACCCATTTACTGGTCCCAGACTATCCCCCTTTGATTCCTACTGCTAGAACATTATACCATTTGGAATATTTCATCACACTCATCATTGCAACTCCTCCATAGGATTCTTTGACCTTCTTTGGTCTAATACATTTTCTGCTGAGCTAGGGGGAAAAAAAAAAGATAAAGTGGAAATGAGGCTTAAAACATGATTCTTAACCATTTTTACTACCCTGTATTTCTTTACTTCCTTGATTGGCTCAGGCAGATTTGTGGACAAGGGGAAGGAAAACTAATATTTATTGCACCCCTAATTTGTGCCAGGTGCTTTTATTACCTTATTAAATACTGACACCACTATGGAATAATTCTTTTTATTGTCTTCATTTCATAACAAAGACCACTGAATTGCAGAGAAGTTAAGTCTATCCAGGATCACATAGAGATGGATTTCAAAGGTCTGACTCCAAAGGCAAGTTCTCTTTCTTCTTCATCTATTTGTCTCTCATTTCATTTGCACGATGACCGTAAAGTACCCTTGGCTACTGTTTTTTTAAGCACTTCCATTTTGATTAGAAATAATGAAAAGTTCTTGGGTTTATTAGTAGTAATGAGATCTTCTTAAGAACACCGGCTTTTACCTTGGGAACCTACAGAATAAAGGGCTTCAGGTTGTGGTAGCTGCATCAGGGCTGGAGGAAAGACAATCAGTCTTCAAGGCTCATGTTTAATCACAGGCCACTTTCTGTGTTTCCTGACATCACAGCTCTGGCTTCCTCTGTGACTTGATGCCTGTGGCCTATAGTGGGACATCATAAGCTTAATATGAGAGAACCTAAGGAGAAGATGGCAAAGCTGACATGGAATGTGATTACCCTGGACACATCCACTGTGCTATGTTGGGACTCACAATAAACTACAATTTGGAGAAATGCTCGTCAGTCCTGGACCTTAGCCAAGATGTGGTCACTGAAGCACCACAAGGACTTTATGTCTTGCCTATGAGGAAGTTCCCTAATGTGGTTCCTGCAGCCGGTGTTTCCCCATAAGAGAAGAGCAGGTTAAATGCTGTGTGAAACAGTTTGGTCAGTTGGGGAGCAGGTGCTGGGAAAAGAGACAAGGCATGGATTTAATTGGGGAGTATGTCTAGAGGTGGTATTAACAGAGCATGAAGTTATTTTCAGAGGTACTTATGCATTGTCCAAATCCCTGTCCTTAACTTTGGGAGGGAGTAACATCTGAGTCACACTAAATGTGGAACCTGAATGAAGCTCAGCGTCTGTCACAGTTGCCAGGACCTTGGGCCATTGGTTTTCATTTACCACATGAGGTTCAGTGGCCAGTGTTAAAGGACATTTTTTCAGAGAAGGAAGTTTGAGAGACAGCAGCGGTGGCAGCTCCCACCTCGACACATCTCTGGGACCTTTACCCTGTGTGCAATGAGGAACAGCTTTTCATCCTCTTCCTGAGTCAGGCTGTGCTCTACAGTGCACTTGAAGTGACACATTGCTGCTATCCTCTTATGAAATACTTTTTCCTCTTTTGTAATATGTACATTGAATGTATTCCTTCTTGATTCATTTATTTAATCAACAGAGATTTTTCGAGCTCACACTAAGTGCCCGGCAGTGTCTTGGAGCCTGGTGATACTCAGTTGGACAGTACAGATAAACAACACAATTGATTTCATTTTTTCAAGGAACTGTTAAAACATAATTATGTAGTTACAAGTGCTATGAAAAAGGGTGCTTGTGTTTGTCATCCATAGGAATATATATATTTTAAAAGCCATACGTAACACTAAGATGCTGGGAAATAATGAGGATTTTACTAGGAGATGATACATGAGGCTGACAAAAACATAGCCACGTGTGTCATTTTCCCTGTTATTTTTATACTGGCAGCAAATTTGTGAATTACGTTTTTGTGAATTAGTCCCTTCTCATTGTAGGAGCACTACTGATTTATCTCCTACTTTGTGCTAGTTACCGAATATTTCCATATATCTGAGATAGTCTAATACCACAGAGTGTCAGAACTGGGCGGGACCGCCAGTGTTTGCCCGCGAGGCATCACGTTCCAGGTGGGGAAACGATTTGCCCAACATCAGCGCCTGGCTGGCAGCAGCTGGTCCTGTTCTGACTCCACGATGGAATTCCTGCCCGATTTGTCTTCCCGACATCTGCTCCACAGCTGAACAAACCTCACTGTGTCACTGGCTCTCTCTGTATCTGGCACATGTGTTTATGTAATGGCTATAGTGACAATATGGCTAGTATACACCGAGGGTCTACTGTATGCTAAGCAATGAACTGAGGGCTTTTTAGCAAAGCATTATTAATCCTCACAACGACCGTGCCAAGCAGTACTATTATTATCTTCACTTTACAGATGAGGAACATCAGAGAAGGAAAACTCTGACTCCAAAAAACCTCCGCTGCCTTGCGGCATACCTCTTCAGGGGAAAGGCTAAGGGAGTAAACCCCGACAGAAAATCCGGAGCCGGAGTCCCTAAGGCGGTTTGACGTTGTAGTCAACACCGGCAACTCCTGCAGCGCACCTGAACCCAAGCTGTATCGACTCCGTCTTTCCCTTGGACCCTTCAGCTGCGAAGAGAGGGGGGGTCTGCTGCATGGGCAACAGCAGACCCTCCATATCACCCTGCCCAGGCTCTGTAGCTTCAGCTTCACTGGAGAGGACACTCCAGCGTCATCGCAAGATGTCGATTCAACACGGGAGGAGACAGATACCGTGTCACTCCCGAGTCGGACTGCACAGCCATTCTCGGCGGTGCAGATAGACTCTTAAGAAGCTACACCATCGTCTCTCAAGACGGACGGCTGCCGACAACAACAGATGAGGAAATGGAGAGGCCAAATCAATTGTCTCCTTACCAGCTTTAAAAAAGTAGATTATTTTGAATAGTAAAATAAATAACGATAGCATTGAATTATAACTCAGGTTAAAAAATAAATATCCATGCATCCATAAGGATATCATTTAAATAATGGAGTAAATAAATCAGTTGAAGAGAAGAAACATTTCTTCCATACAAAAGGATTCCAATTAATAAATGTAGAGGGGATGAGGGAAATGAAATATCATCATTAGAATACCATAGTAATAACTGTTGGAGGTATCAGTGTGTGGAAGTTTAAGAGTCTGAAAGAATCTCCCTCAAGAAATACATTACTTGGAAAAGGGAAAAATAGTAATCTTAGTATTAATAGTGTTAATAGTAATCCAGCAGAAACAGCCTCAACTAAGCGATCAGATTAACGTCACCTATAATGATGTCTTGTACCCCTGATATGCACGATGAAGGGAACTTCATTTCTGTGGTATTTTTGCTAAAAATGCATAACATCAGTCTCATCATGAGAAAATATCAGACAAACACAAATTAAGCAACATTTACAAATTACCTACTGCTACTCTTTCTTTAAAAGTTCAAGATCATGCAAGTCAAGGAAAGAGTGAGGAACTGTCACAGTTAAGAGAAGTCTAAAGGACATGACAACTGAATATAATTGAGATCCTTAAAGAGAAAATGGATACTAGTGGAAAAACTTGTGAAAACTAAATAGGTATAACCTCAAGTAAGTATAGCATTGTATCAATGTTAATTTTAAATTTTGATATGGTTTGCAAGATGTTAACATTTGGGGAAGCTAGGTAAAGGATATATGGAAACTCTACTATTTTTGCAACTTTTTGGTAAGTCTAAAATTACTTCAAAATTGAAAGTTAATAATTAAATTGTAGCTTGCTAGACCCCTTCTCAGACTTACTAAACTAGAATTTTTTAAGTTTGTGTGACCCAGAAATCTGTATTGGGGAATACCTGTGTACAAAGTCACACATGGAGAAAGTGGTAGAGCCAGGATTTGAACCAGGTCTGTCTGACTGCAAAGTCCATTGTCTTCACCCAAGCAGGCTGCCTAATAGAGATTTGTCAGTTAATGGAAACTTACATTGAAAGTATCAATGCTATTTGAGATAAGAATGCTCAGTGTAAAGTATTGTATTTTTATATCCTGTTCTTTTAAATATACAGCAATATATGGATTTAAAGACTGACTAGAACTAAAGATTGAATCTTTTTTTATTTTTTAAGATTTAACTTATTTATTTTCAGAGGGAGGGGAAGAGAGAGAAAAAGTGAGGGAGAGAAACATCTATGTGTGAGAGGAACATCAATCAGTTGCTTCTTGCCCACAACCCAGGCATGTGCCCCGACAGGGAATTGAACCAGTGACCCTTGGTTCACAGGTCAGTGCTCAATCCACTGAGCCACACCAGCCAAGGCTAAATGATCCTTTTTGACCTTAATTTCCAAATCATCTCCATTTGTTTTAAATAGGGAACATAATTATTCCAACCAAATGCTGTACTGTATATGCAAGTTATCACACCAAAGCTTACTCCATTGTTGGTAGAGAGAAACTCAAAACTATGATCATAAGTGTCACTTTTGTAAAGTATGGTCAAATCACAAGAATTTAATGATATGTATGCATAGACATTTTGGGCTACATAAAAAATCTCAATCAAAATTTAAATGTAATTATCTAATGTGGTAAAAGTCAAGGCCTGTTTTAATGTCTTCCCTCATACCTGGCACAGCTCAACTCCCAGATAGCTTCAGGGTTTGGCAAGGAGACGTTCCCAGAAGGCTAGAATTACCCATACTTGGGGGATTGGTTGCCAAAGAGGTGTGGCGAGGAGACTGTCAAAAGGGCTTGGAGCCCATGTCTTCTTCCTCATCGCCAACTTTTGTACCAGACACCATATTAGTCCCTGGAGATATAATGATGATTATGGAGCAATCCCTGCCTCGAAGTAACTCTTGGCCTAGTTATGACCTATGTATGATTTGCACTGGGGATTGAATAAGAGCAAAAGGAAAACATTGCTATTGGAACAAAAATGACCATCACCATAGTCACACACTACGATGGTTAGATAATTTACCCAGGTGTGATGGCTCTATTCTTAGAAAGTAAACTTGAACTCCTCCTTGTGTATAATGGTCCTCCTCTCCTCTGAAAGTGGGGCTGTGGTCTAGGAGGAGGGAATAAAAGTTAGAGAGCTTTTTGTTTTATATAATAAAGTCTCAGAACTTGGGGACTGTTACCTGGTACCTCAAAGGCAACTGGAAACAGGCAGGAGTGTGGATGCAGCCTGTGCCCCAAATTTCTCCAGGAGTGTCCCAGGAAATAAAGCCTCAGAAGGGGTGGCGTGGGGGGACACTCTGCCACCTGGAAGTGGAAAAGTGCAACAGTGACAATGGGATGCAGGAGAGTCATGGGCTGGTTGTGAGGGCAGCACAGAGGAGAGGATCTGCCTCTTGGGCAGGGCAAGGATGGGGCCCTGGATGCGTGAAAACTTCACAGGGAACGTGATATGTGAGGTTAATCCTGACATATGGGTGGGAGTTTATAAAATGTCTGAGGAGAACAGAGCTTTCCAGAAAGAGGACTCATACATTAGTGAGTAACTGCCCTCCCCCTGTGCCTTTGGAGTTTTTCCTTTGAGTGAGATATGTTTGTATAGAGCTCCTGCCAAAATACAAGTAAGTTCCCTGGGAGGGTATTAGGCCTTGTAGCAGCTTTTCAGAGGAATATACCAAGCAAGTTTTGTTAAATAAAGAGAAAAAACCCAGGGACTCAGCTCTGGGAGGTAAAGCCCACCTCTATTTCTACCCCCATTTGGGGCTGAAATGAGGGTCCTGAGTAGCCGGTGTGCTTTAGAAGAATAGTGGTGCTTCGGGAAGGGAGTGTGTGTGCTACCATGTGTCCCATGCCCACTTCCCAGCGCCACACTGCTAAGAATGATGGTAAGCTCACAAGGCAGGATCTGAACCCGTCAATTAGACCAGGGGCAGGCGCTTGGGATTGCCTGATGACTCAGGAAGGCTTTCAAGCTCCTCGAGCCTGAGGTTTCCTCACCAGGACAATGAGATCGGTTCTCCAGATTCTACAGGATTGTGGTGAAAAGTCTATAGGATCCTCTGATTTTGAGAGTGCTTGAAAATAATTAAGTTAGAATTTTGTACCAGGCATAAAGACAACAAAGAACTGCTGTCCACAAGGAACTCACAGTCTAGTAAGGTGGGTGGGGCCCTCAACCGACTCTAATACCCCATGAACTGATATGGAGCTTTGCTCTGCTCAGTGTGGTCCATGGCCAAAACACGGGATCACTGGGATGTCAAAAATACAGAATCTCAGGCATCGTACCAGCCTTAATGAATCAGAATATCTCATAACAGGATCTCCAGGTGGTTTGAATACACATGAAAGTTTGAAGAACTCTGGTTGTAGAGCACAGAGGAGGGAAAAATTAAGCCTGTCCATTATAGTGATCAGCTTCCAGAGAAGGAAACACCAGATTTTCAAATAGCAAGTATGCTTCTAATAGAGAGAAAAAAGAGTAAGAGCCTGCTAGGTGGAAGCATAGAATTTTTCTCCTTAGAATTATTTCTTAGGGTGAAACATTGCAGCTCCAAAAGGGATGAAAATTTATGTGTAATCAGGAAACAGGAGAGTTTTTGAATATCCAGGTTCACATCTGATAATAATATTAATTTAGTTCAACAAATATTGGACACCAATTATTGATTATCAATACATATTTTCCAGATATGTGACTGAAGGATGAACAAAACAGGTGTGTTCTTTCCCTGAGTTCCTAACCCAGAAGAGCCTTGGTTAGAATCTTTGGTAAACAACATACCAGTTGTCTAAACATGGAAAATTTTTTAGCCTCTCCATTCCTCACTTTCCACTCTGTAAAATGGGATCATAATGGTAGCCACCTCACTGGGTTCATTTGAGGCTTACATGAATAATACATTTACAGCACTGGGAATAGTAACAGGAACACACAGGGTGCTTCCTGCAATTAGTGGTTAGTGTAGGCAGAGTAACTGAAAATTTTGGAATAGGTTAGAAATCTCTGAAGACTTTCTGAGATTCCCTTGATTACGAATTTACCTGTGTTTCCTGCCACTTGACCTCAGAGAACATTAAACAAGAGGTTAGATAATATTGATCATGTTACCTAGGTATGAGCTCATCCAAAAACTTTCTTCTTTGCTGTTTCATTCTGTCTCATTCCATGTTAATCGTGTGACCATGAGCTAGTCACTGAACTCCCTTGTCCTGTTTCCTCACTTGTATAATGGTGATAACCATTGTCCTGGGGACGTAGGGTTGTTTTTAGGATTTAATATATTACTATAAGTAAAGTGCCTAGACTATACTTGATATTAAGCAGCTGATAAATCCTAGCTATTAACATCCTCATCTTTCTTTTAATTGTTTCTGTTAAAGAGCATCTGAAAATTAAGTTCCATCCAGGGCATTGCTCACATGTCAAGACAAGGCTGGCTGCTACAGTGGTATGGATCCTTTATGCTCAAAACCTTGGCTATTCCACCTCTCGGGCTCGATAGAACATTATAGGACTTGGTTGTTTTTTAGGCTATATAGAGTATTATTAGTCCATACCTGCCATGTGTGCAAAAAGGAAAATAGAGTGTACATCCTCAAAATAGTCTGTTAAGAATTCCCTTGCTATCAAACCTCCTGCCCCCAAGTTCTGTCACATACTCTCCTCATTTCGTGAATCTGGAAATTCTTTTTTTTAAGGTTTTTATTTATTCTTAGAGAGGGGAAGGGAGGGAGAAAGAGAAGGAGAGAAACAGTGATGTGACAGAGAAACATCAACTGGTTGCTTGCCTCTCGTACACACTTCAGTGGGGGACTGAACCCACAACCCAGGCATGAGCCCTGACTGGAAATTGCACCAGCCACCTCTTGCTCTGAGGGCCAGTACCCAACCAACTGAGTCACACTGATCAGGGCTGGACATTCTTTTTAACGTTTACATTCTGAACACTGGCAATTTCTTTAAAGGGGACAGATAGACTAAGTGCATCTATGGAGGTGTTTGCCTACCTTTTAAAATGTGACAGCTGCTCTGAAACTGCCAATCGGCCAAGTCTCCTATTTTCTATTCTGCTAGTTTGGGTATTTCTTTGTGTTGCCTTTATCATTCTCTTTTCACTGCTACATACTGTACTATTTCACTATGAGGAGAAAAAGCACACCTGTTGTAAATCTTTGAGATTTTTGTTCTCTATTTTTCTGTAAAGCCAAATCACAAATCCCCACTGGTGAAACTGAGTCTCATATTAAACACAAACTATAATGTGTCAAGGGAAAGAAAAAAATGACTTAGCCAATGCAATGAAACAATACATGGGAGGTGGGGCAGAATCTGTTTTCAAGAGTTGTGATCTGAAAGCAAGTCACACTTTAATGAATATTAAATGAAACCCATCCTACCCTGGAAGAGAGGCTACATTTCTTAAGGACATTTACATGGATGGCCTCTTTTCTGAAACTTGAGTTGTCTCCTCAGAATGATATGATATGCATGTCACCACACTACAATTAATCTTCTGAAAACTAGAAAATATATGGGGGCTTGGTACTATGGAAATGAAATTTTTTTTCCCTCTAGAATGTGTCAGGTTTTTCTCTATGGGGCTGTGGTATGAGTGAAGAGGAGGGACAGAAAGCAGGGCCTTTTATTTTAACTTACTTTACCCTTGGTTTGAGGGACTTGTGATCTGAAAATGAGGCCAGATTTGGTATAAGGAATCACTTGGTATATGTGGAAAGCACTTTTTTCCTAGGTGCCAAATTCTCCTTCAATCCTGGCTGCTGCAAGGAACTCCATCCTCACTTCCCTACCACTCCCACTCCCAAATGTCACCAGAAAAAGATGGACTCGGTGTGAATATGACCTTTTGGAAGCATATTTTCATTTAAAACATTCTTACTAAGTATGGAAGGGAAGGCTGGTGCATTTGGGGGCATGTGGGGTATGTAAAGAATTAAGTGTTTTGTGGGGGAGTATTTTATCCGAGAGGCACCTGTCATATTCTCTACACTCCTGGCAATGTGCCGTGCAGAGGCCCTGGAGAAGGAGATTGTAGAGTTAGCTTCTCAGTGTTTCTAAAATCACATAAAATGCTAACTAGGAGCCAACCTGTCTGAGCTGGTTGTGCATGGGAGAGACACATATAGGAACACCCTAGAAGTGAGGCAAAAGTGGCCTGACAAGAGAATAAACTGAAGTATGTGTTAGAAATGCCTTTCCTCAGGCAGAACAGAACACTGTGCTAGAAGAGAAAGTGTGGTCAACTGTGTGTAAAAGACACTTATAGAATAGACCTCCACTGCTAGTGCTCTATTCAAGTGGAGCAGAACTATAATATAAGGTCTCAGCTTTTTATTTCAGAATATAGTCTAAACTATAAGGAATGGCATCCATCTTTCTTGTTGATATACCAATACCTTGCTCTGTTTCTGGCACAGAATATATACTCAATAACTGTCTGTCGAATGTTGAGGGACTAAATAAATGGATATATGAATGAATGAATGAATGAGCTAACCTATTTGAAATCCCAGAGCTGCTATATTTTAGTTTTATGGCCTTAGGCAGACTATCCAAATGCTCTGAGTCTCAGTTTTCTAATTTGCAAATTTTGAAAGCTAATACTTACTTTACATGGAAGAAATAAATGATCTAATATATCTACAGCCCTTAGCACAATGCCTTAATAAAGATAAACTATCATTATAGTGTAACAGCAGTATTAACATTAATGACTCTCATATTCACAGAATGGGGTTGTTGTTCAGTGGGGGAAGGAGGAAAATATCGGTATAGATTCGTGTGGAAGCCATTGAGAGGCTTGACAGGAGAATTGTACTGGAGAAGAGTCCAAACGGGTATTTTAAGAGGTTTGGATGAGAGACTTGTACATGCTTTGGCCTTGGCAAAGAAGGTAAAAATAGCTGGGGTTGGGTCTTGGAAATATTAGATCAGTTGAACAGAAGAGTGTCCTTTGGAAAGTCACAGATGTGTCTGGCTTCAAAGCTCAGGCCATTTCTACCACACTGTGCCATATATTATCAGTAAATTTATTTATGTATTTCCATATAAAGAAGAGGGGGGCTAGATCTAAGAATATAGGTGTGTGTTTGTTGTGTGTGGTGTGTTGCGTGTTGGAGGTCTGGAAGGTAGTGAAGAAAAAGAAAGTCAAGGTCATGGGGGGAAGTAGTGAGAAAAAGGAAAGGGTGTGTGTTAATTAAATTCCTGCTATTTTTCTACTTTAGCTGAAGCTGGCCTTCCCTGTGGCCTTCCCTGTGGTCTACCTATAGGGAGCATGGCTGATATGTTGACACATTGGGTTTTCTAGCTCTTAAATGAGCTCATTCTTTCTGGTGAAAATTGATGTTTGCTGTCATGTAAACTTATTCTTCTTTTACAGCCAATTTTCATGGCTTTACAATTTACAAAGCACTTGCTAAAAGGGAATATATAAAATGTACCAAGGGAGAGCCAACAGAGACAGTTGATGCCATGATTGTATCTTATTAGCTATGATAAACCAGGCACTGGGCTAGGTATCTTTCATACATTATAACTAATTTTTACAACCCCTCTTTCCATTTTATAGATGGGAAAACTGAGACTTAGAGAGTTTAAGTATAATAACTTGGTTAGTATGTTTTGAAGTCAGGATTCAAACTCAGGTCTTCCTGAATTCCAAACCAATGCTCTTTCCAGTACACTAACAGCATGGGCATGCAAGGATTCAAAGCGAAACAAGCCTCTCATCCCGTGTCTTTGTCTTCCCTCTACAGTTATCTTTCCTGATGTGAATGGACTAGCTCTGTGATGGGAATGGATATGTTGACGGAAAATAATCACTTGCTGTTCCAGGAACAATGGCTGTATTCAATGCAATAAGATCAGTGAACACTGAGTCCTTAACATGTGCCAGACACTCTGCTAAGAGCGTCACAGTCATGATCTCATTTAATCCTCACAACAAGCCCATGAGCTAGTGCTCTGCATGCAGGAGGCTGGGATTAGTACAGGCACCTTCCCAACTTGCTGCCAGGCCTCACCAGGGTGGGGTCTGTTGCCCTGGCTTCTAGGCAGGAAGCAGTAGGAAAATTGAACTGGGGACTCTGGTTACTTAGTTCACAACTTTCTCTCCTGGACCACATATAGCTGGCATAGACTCTTCCTTCCCCAGAAACGAATGAGTTATGCCTATCGATACAGTTCATTGCCAGGCAATATGATCCATAAGGTGGGTAGAACGGTGGTTTTTATGGAGCTGCAACCCACCTTACTACCTTCTTCTCTGCAAAGCAGTAAAACACATTAGCTAATATTTGTTGAGCTGTTGCTAAGTGCCAGGCATGGGCCTAGTCATTGCACATGTATTCCCTCAGTTAATCCTCACATCTACTCTCTGAAGGTGAAACTGAGACAGAAAAGTCAAGCCATTTGCCCAATGTCTCACAGTGAGCAAAGGAAAAGGCTCTGGTTCAAACACAAGGACGTCAGTTTTTAGGGGCCAAGTACCTGACTTCACCAGACTATATGTTCTTTGAGGAGTATTAAGGACCACTGAACGGTCACTGCTTTAAGTGGTTGGCAATGGCCCAGAGCATAATGTATGTGCAAAGTGCTTTTTAACCAACTTGAACTGAGGCCAGGGTTCTTTTCCTTTTCTAGATCTGACCTCAGTGGCCAGTAGGCTTCAATTATTACGGTCGTTTCACACTTACCTTTCCCAGCAGCATTTACTGCCTTAGCATTCTGCTCCCATTTCACTTTAACCCAACTTCCCTGCTCAGACTTCCCACTTGTGTGAATGAGGTTTGAAATCCACAAAGGACATTTCCCAGTCACAAGTCATACTTGCTGTTTTCTGAGCTGCTTAGATCTGACCTGCGTGGAGGAGACATTATTTTCTCAGGAAAAGACCTGGGCTTGAAGCCCAGTTCATCTCAGTGCCCCGCTTCGCTGCTCTGCGCTCTGCTTTGGTGCCGTTATCAGTCGATGCACTTCATTGGAGAGGTCCTGGGCTGGATCTTATGAGCTTCCTGTCGGCCAGCTGCTGTGGTGGGGTTGGCAGGTACCAGGTGTGGCTGGCAAACATACCTGCCTCGGGGGCCAAGGCCCTTTGAAGTGCCGAAAGAATGTCACACTTCAAAGGAACCTCCCTGCAGCTGTCTTCTGGCTATCTAGCAGAGGTCAGAGAGTTAATATGCAACCACGCAACCCAGTCCTCCCACCTCCTACCAACACCTGGGCAGCCGAAGCACATTTTCCTCTGGCGCAGAGGCTTTGAAAGTATTGTTCCTTATTCATCTCAGCAAGAGCTCAGTGCCCCATGTGTTTAGATAAAGATCCATTGTACGTATCTGTGCAACAATAAAATAAGTAAATGAGATGCATTTTTTTTTCTGAATAGGAATTAGTAATGAAGTAAGTATTTCAATTACTATTAGCAGGAGTTTAATTATGGGACTGATTTGTGAAAAATGAGGCTTTCTACAAATGTGGCACCTTCTATCTGAGGATCATGATTCATTGTATGCAAAGCAATGAACTCACCTGTAGGCTTTGTATGTGCTCAATTACTGTTTTAAATTTTCCTTGGGCATCCAGCACTCTGGGGCTGGGGTGGGAAGCCAAAGTGTATTTGTAAGTTGCAGCAACATGGATATAGATTATATCTTAAAAAAGGCTTCCTGGTCATGATATTATTAAATGCTGGCCTGAATTACTGTGGCAGTTTTTAAAGACTTGCATAACGAGAGCTTTCTGCTGTTTTGATGGTGCCCTTTTCACCACCAAACCAAACTATCATCCTCCTTCAGTAAAACAAGCTGATTCTTCAACTTAAACAGAATAGTAAAGTCTCAAAGGAAAGAAAAAGAGAGTTGGAGTGGGTGACTTGGGAAAACCTACATTCTGGGAGACTCTTTCTTGAGACTCTGGGCCCCACTAAGACCAGGACAGCAAGAAGGTGTTGATGCTTCAAGTGAACATTGTAAAGAACAAATGTAGGACAGAGTAGCCTTTGTTGCTGTTCCTATTGACAAATTCAGCTCCCTTTCCCTCCGCCCTCACTCTATATATTATAATAAAGACTATAGACTTCTTAGAGTTTTCATTAAAAAATAGGATAGACAGATATCTGCATGCAAGTGTTTAGGGTGAAGTTTCATTTCTAATTTCTGTCTAGTGTTGACTGATGACTAGTCCTGATGTCCTAATATTCTTTCCACACTTGGTTTTTATGGGCTTCACATTTCCTCTACCTACTTGTCCTTAGGAGAGAAAAAATTTTGGAACACAACAGGCTTTTTCAGACTGTCCACGACTACTGTGATGGTGGAAACTGATCACCTCTCTGTTTCCACATCTCCTTTTTCTCCCAGGCTTATTAGAACCTCAGTAGTTTCTATAGCTTTGGTGATAAAATTTGCAACTAGTTTTCTTCCACCCTTAGGGTTTAGTGAGCTCCTGGACTCACTCACACAGGCTGTTGTAGAATGAGTGAAAAGCCAGAGGAGTTGAAAATGGGTTTCTAGAATTTGGCTGCTTAGTTCAAAATACAGCTCAGCTATGCACTAGCCTTGGGAATTTGAGGTTTTTAATCCCTGCCTGTTTCCTCATCTGTCAAATGGGGACAGCAATAATCCCTGCCTTAGTGAAAAGTTGGGAGGGTTTGCAAGTAAACACATAATAAGCATATGGTAAGCACTCAAGAATGCTATGAAAATAACAATTTTTACAGATAATAAATTGGACTTCAAAAACATAAGGATGAGTATTCTAGGGGAACATTTAATGCTTATATCTCTTCCTAGGTCCTGAGCATCTTCGATTATTAGGATATTTCTCCAATTTGGGGTTGGATCTTATTAATGGTTCATGAAATCAATTTAGTTTGGTCTAAACTAGCTTAATAAAAAAGAAAAAATAGCAGTATACAGGCAAGTATTAAGGGTAGTATTGTCTTATAAAACGTTTCTATTACACATGTATACTTATATATGTTTACTTACATAATTAGATATGTATATTTACATATATACTCACAGAAAGTATACTAAATCATAATGTAAAGTATCTTATTTCAACTGCAGTAAAAGAAGAAAGAAAAACACAAGACTAAGTTGTGCAAACTGAAAAGAATTGCTTATTGTAATCCTGTGACTCCACTACATCGTGGGTTATATACTGAGCTCTTTCAAAATAATATGGTCTTTTTGAAGTATGATTAGGAAAGTCACAAAGGCAGTCACCAAGGGGAAAAAATCATTTAAATGACTTACAGAGCAAAGAGGACAAAAATGATTAGGTGTATGTAATATGTAAATTTAAAGAGCTCATTCTTTGCAAAGTAATTGCAAAGGGTTAATATCCTGACTGATGAAGACCACTTAGAAAGCATGTGAATAGCTAATTCGGGAAAGAGGTGAATAGCAAGCAAGCATATCAAATATCTTCAGCCTTATTAGTAATAAAAAAGCAGAAATTATTTTTTCACATATCAAATTAACAATGTTTTTTTTTTTTTATGGTAATACCCAAAATAGAAAAAGTTATAAGGAAGTAAATATCTCTATGCAAGACTAGTGTAAATAAAGATTGGTACAATCTCTGAGGGAGCAATTTGGTGATTTGACTGCAAAAGTCATAAAAATGTAGATATCCTTTGAATTGACAATTCTACTTAAAAGAACTTATTCTCTAAACATAATAAAGAAAATGAACAAATATCTAGTAACCATATATTCATTGCAGGAATGTTACAAAAAAATTGCAAGATAAAATATTAAAAGAAAAGACAATTGATAAAATAAACTTTGGTGCACTGATACAATGGAATGAGTTAGTCATTAAAAACGATGCTGTGATTGGTTTCTGGGATTAGTCACCTTTGCATGGACCCAGTATCTGCAAGCAAAACCCACCTTGAAAGGTGGCTTTCCTTCTCTGGGTACCAGACGTGTCTTAAGGCTTAGGCCTTAAGCTTTGCTACCTTGACAAAGTATAGCAGATTGAATTTAGGCATAAGTGATAAGCTGAATAATAAGAATATGAGTTTTCTAGCCCTGACCACACCCAATTAAGCTTTGACCTCACTCCCAGTTGACCTGATCCAAGGTCAAGCGTTCCAGATTGTGTGACATTGTTACACCTACTGATGGAACTGCTGTCCCTTTCCTGCCTGGGACAGGTGAACCCAGTGCTATGAACCAGGGCCTGTAGTACTGGCAGCTATACAAACACTGCCCACATGCCTACCTGCATCAACTGGGAACTGTAGGAGTTTAGTATTTATTCTTTCTAAGATAGGGCATATGGGCAGGCAGCTGCAATTGATGAAAGCTATGAAAACTGTCAAGAGGATAGTAAGACCACCTCCATGGGATTTATGGCTTAAAACTGGCAGAGACCAACTCGATGCAACATGGTGACTAATTTCACCTAATAGTAACCCCTAGCCTCATGATACACTCACTGTAATACATTAGTATGCTAAATGACACACCCCAACCTGCCATTTTATAATTTTTCTCTAATAAGCATATATTACTTTAATAAGCAAGGTAAAAGAACCTTTTTGTTATTGTTTTGTTCACTGTGGCCAGGGTCCTAAAATGATTATCTAGTATGTAGCAGCCTCTCAATAAGTACCTGTTGGGTAAATGAATGAATGAACGAGTGTTGAAATTTCCACTGGGAATGGAGACCAATAAGGAAGGCTTTTAATTCATTGTTCCCATCAAATTCTTCTAATATCTTTGGCTTGTTAGGTTCACGGTTTAGAATTTTGTTTAGAATTTTGTTAGCCCGTGTTGAAAACTATAGTTATTCTCTTCTTGAAGATCATCTGCGGCTTTGGGTCTCCCTGTTATGTGCCCTCTTTCCTCCAGGACAGCCGGTTTCTGCCTGCTGACCCAAGAAGGCTGGTTACTGCACCCCAGCTGACCTGGTCAGCCTTCCCCCAGGGGTGGGGGTTAAAGGCCATTGATGTGACTTAGGTTTTTGGTGCTCAAGTCTGACTAGAGGTTGAAGAGATTAAAAAAAGATCCTCCAGCAGCAGCTATCAGGGTATTCAATGCCCTTAGGCACTGTGGGGGGTGGTGGTAGAATTCACCATGGATCTGGGAATACTATGTAGCCCTCCAAACAAGCATTTCACTTTGAGGTGCATTTCTGTCTCTACTAAAATGACCCCGTGAGTCAAGTGCAAAGGAAGAATTAAATCTGCTTTTACTCAAGTTATATAATTAATTCTGATATTGTTTTATATATTATATCCATTGCTTGGGTTTGTCAATTGAACTAAAGGTGGGGGTAGGGATTGAGGACACAGTGGCTACAGGGTTCATGTTCCCTCTCCTTCTTCATGGGGCTGACTTGAAGAATAAATTAGCTAAAGCACCAGGTGCAGGAATGTGGCTAGTGATCAGCACATAAAAGTTTCCATCCACTGCCCTCTATCCCTTCAGTCTCCTTCACTGGAGGTGTTCCTTCTGGGGCTGTGGTGGCTAATTATTTCAAGATGGTACGGGAATTTCGTTCTGGAGATTGACTGTTAGATCAAAACTTGGATTGTGCTGCCCAAAAGGAGCATGGCTCTATATCTCATTAAGTGCCTCCTGTGGCATTTTCTCTCTCTCTTTCCTTCTGTCTCCTCTTCTACTCATAACCCTTTTGGAGGCTGACTCTGATGAAGCTGAAGTTTTCACAGTACCATAGGGTTTGTGGGAACTGAATAAATGTCTTCAACATCTAACATAAAAATATGTCCTGGCCCCAAACCTAAAAGAAGTCACTAGGAACCCAGTCAGAGCTGGGCAGCAAGTCCAGGTCCAGGCTAATGAGACATTTACATTCTAGGCCTTTCCTTTCAGTTTAGTTTTCATGGGACTCATTTGTGAGTGTGCACTCCAGACTCAGGCCAGGGCTTCCCGGCTTGGTCCAAGGGTACCGACAGCAAGGCAGGAGAATCACTAAAACACGAGAAAAATCCAGCACGTTCAACCAAAAGCAGTTAGCACTTGTGCTGTTCAATTGCTTGTTTTTTATTTGAATTTTCTCCTGAGTCTTTGCATTTTTCACGTGTGTTTCAACCTGTTTACTACTAAAGTCTAATCTTTCAATCTGAAAGTAGGTAGAAATCGGCAAAGGAAATATAATCTCATTTCTTTTAGTACTTGTGAGAGCACTTGATCCTGTCTTCAATTATTTGTTGGAGTTTTAGGAAAGCATTTTAATTTATGAGATTCAGGAAAATTTAAATGTGAACTCAAAGAAAATTGAGAATTGGAAAATAAGACTTAGGAGGGAGTTAAATGTACAGTGATCGTTTGGTTTGGAGAATACATTGGCTTTCTAATAACATGAGAATGATTAATAAGAAAGCTAGTGGACTGGTCATTAATGTATGGAGAGGACAAGAAAATGAGGACTTATATTCACTTAAAAGAAGCATTTTTCGCTCAGGTGAAAGTTGTCAGATGCTCATGAGGTAGAATGTGGTATTTCCTCTAAAAATGGGAAGGCAGTTTATGTAATTTGTGTGAGTGTGCAGAAGGGAAACCAGATGGCTTTGCCAGCGAAATTTTGGGTCTCCAGTAGAATAGGGAGAAACAACTGGAAGGCAAACACAGTGGCTTATGAGATAATCATTGTTTCAAATCAGGGGTGAGAAGAAATAAATTTAAAGCCTGTTTCTAGAAATTTCACAGTCCCAGATTTGGGAATTACTTTTTAGTAGTAACTCGTTGTGTGTGTAATAGTAGAATCTTATTTTTATGCTTTAGGCACAGCTTCAGAGATGTCAAGAAAAATAATCCTGAAGTTGGAAATAAGGATAAAAAGGGGACAGCATGTCTTATCAGTGTCATATTGAGAAGTGTTATAAAAGGCCACCAAAGATTATAAAATTATCCAAGGAAAAGTATTTTCTTGTTTGACATGTTATTTTCTACTGACAAAGCCTAGACTCTATGAGGTTGCATATTGATTTGTGGATTTACATCTGGTAGAAATGATCAACCCAAAGATTATGGTTTCATTGCCCTGTAGGACATGAACAAGTTTTGTGTTTAACCTAGCAATTTTATTCATACGTTCTCATTTACCAATTTCTTTAAACTCCTAGCTCCCCATAGTCCCTTGGAACCAACTTTACCATTCTGCTGTCTCCCCAATTGATAAGTTGAATATCAGTTAATATATATTCATTTTTTATATTTGCATGAGTCATGCTTTAACTATTTAAAAGTTACTCTTTTGACAGTGGAATATGATCTCTTCTTTGCTAAGATTTTTTATAACTTCTGCTCTTTGATTCATGCTGAATTGAATCATGATTTTACCAACATTTATTTTGTGGAGGCCTCTTGTGTAACCCCACATATATTCTTCAAAAGCATTTTAAACCACCAATAAAATTATTTCCTGTTGTAAATCAGTGCACAAAATTTGTCCTTGTTCTTAAAGGAAGTTAGAGTGAATGGGATTTCTTCACAGCAAACCAAAAATTTTATCTACTAAATGGGAAAATCAATGTTTAGTTCAATACTGATTATCAGTGAACAAGTCTTGGGTATATATAGTTTTTGCTGGCTTTTGGGCTAAAAGTTATATTTACCCATATAAATAGTTTGGAAAAAAACTGATTGAATTGATTTGAAAGAACTCAGCTCTTTAGAAAAGGAAAGAAACTGAACTACAAACAGTTGAACTCAATCAGAATTGTTTGTTCATTGCCTAAATGAACTTGTCCCCTTGTCCTTGAATGATGAATGAACCACTTGAATTCAGTTACTTTTTTGTGTGATACAGTTGCATCTTTGAAATTTTGGAGATGCAGAATGATCTTAGTTTTACTTGTTTATAAAGAAAAACAGGCATGAGAAACTGTGCTACTTTAAATGCAAACAGATACACAGATTGGGGACTGTAGCAATTCTATCTGTCTTCCATTCATACAGGTAAGATCTCTTAACAGAAACAAGTACCTGATACCCAGAAAGGAAATACATTTGCACTGGTTATATGAACCTATCTGGAAGCTGGAAATAAAACTCATGACAAATGAGTTCCAGATGTTTATCTTAATGTTTTAATATTTAAAATCAGACTAAAAGTACTAATAATCTTTATAGATATAGAAATATTTACTTTGAAATATCGGTTCTATAGTTAAGTACTTAAATTCTTTCTTGAGATGTGCATAAGTGGACTGCCAGGACATTTTTTTCTTAATGGATAATAATAGAAAATAACAAGTAGGTTGCATTTGTTTTAGAAAGGATTATTCATCACTTTTGCTCTCCAATCTATTTCATAAATATGGCATGACTTTTGTTTAAAAATTGGGGTAAGCATGCTGCTTCTCATTGTACTATTTCTGTTAGGTGGGATAGATAGCAAACCAAGACAGGGAGGAGGGAGGCATGTCCCACCAACTAACTCAGCAGTCCTGAGCCTGGTCTATGATAATGCCAGGTGTTATGACATCACAAGAAAACACCATGCTGACTTGGGAGGAAGGCCATTCTTGAAATTCTGTGTATCAGTCTCCACTACCTGGGAAAGAAAGCCTTTGAAACTGTGCTTTCATCCCAATACCCGAAAGGCCAGAAAGGGCCCATAGTGCCTAATGGAAGAAGCCCATTAACACTGTTGGGGATTCACACCCCAGTTCTGGAAAAGCAGCACCACGTTTACCTGTCAATCAATATGTAACTTCTTCACGCCATCCTGCCAACTATGTAAGTCCTCAGAACAAAGGACTTGCTGTCTCTGGCTGCCTGGCCTCAGGCCACCCCAGCTCTGGCTCTTGCCACCCCTGCCCTTGCCACCCTTGCTCTTGCTTTTCAGCCCCAATACAGCTAGGCCCATTCCCATGAGAATGGATCACCAATAAACCCTGCTTGCAATGCTAATAGACTTGCTGATCTGTCGTTCTTTACTGCCTCAAGAAGAAACAAGTTTCTGGGCGTTTCTCCTCTAACAGTTCATTTAATAGCATGTTTCTGTGGGGGCTAAAAAAAAAAAAACCCAACCATATATATATTTTCCTCCTACCTTCTAAATTCTAGCTGAGCTAATAATGAAATTAACAGAGACAAGTTAAGAGAAGAAAATCAAATTGTAATATGTGTATGTGAGAAATCACACAAGCATGAAAATTCCCAATGCAGTGAGGCAACATTGGGTATAAATGACACTTTGGACAAAGGCGGAGGTGGGGAGAGGTCTGAGGCTTCAAAGCAAATAGGCAGTTTACAGGTAGCTGAGGAAAAGTGGAGCTTACACATTCTTGCTTCAATGGAACACAGGTGAGTGATGGAGCTACCAGGCCTCTGCCTGGGGCCTCCCTTTCTACCATACTTAATTCAAATTAGGCTAAGGTGAAGAAGCCAGGATTTTCTTCCTGAAGCAGGTCTTTGCATCTGAGAAAGGGTGAGGGTCAAACATTGAGTCTTTTGTGTCTTAATAATCAGCTTAAAATCAATATTCCAATAAGTGGAATGAAAAAATCTTTGATTTTAAAAATACATCTCCAAATTTCAAAAGAATTAGGGTTTAAAATTGTTGAAACCGATTTCTAGAACCACTCCTACTCTCATGCTTCAGAATAGAGCTACATAAAACCAATTGCTAATGGCAGTTGCTGGCTTCTCTACCAGCTGTCAGGGCTGCTTATCTCTGTGTGAAGGTCCTCCTAGTTCTGTGGGGGTTACTGAATGTTAACTGAGAGGCTAGATTATGTTAAACAAGCAATGTTTCCATAGTTCTGTACTGAGTCTGCTCATCCAGTTTTGATCTGTTTGGGAAAAACAGAAATGATTATCTGAGGTCTATGGACTGCTAGGCCCAAGAAAGTTGGTAAGAATCTTTTTCTTTACTCTGCTACTTGAAAAAAAAAAAAAAAATAACAGCAATATATATATTTCTAGCTGAATACACAGAAAAGAAGAAAGAATCGTAAGGGCTCAAAGTCAAACCACAAGATTAGATGCTACCTCCCATCAGCCAAAGAAGACACTGCTTCTCTTTTGTTCAGCAATTTTGAGGAGGGGTATCTGTTTTAAAGCCAAAAATAAACTAATAAGTATTTAAAAAAACATTGATTGATTTTAGAGAAAAAGATAAGGAGGGAAGAGAGAGAGAGAGAGAGAAAGAGAAAGAGAGCGAGAGAGAGGGAGAGAGAGAGAGATCAATTGTCATTCCCTTATTTATGCATTCATCAGTTGTTTCTTGTGTGTTTGCTGACCTGGGATTGAACCTGAAACCTTGGCATACTGGGACGATGCTCTAACTAAGTATTCTTAAAACCTTTCCCCTTCAGATTCTTTTTTCTAATGAATAAAATTATACAAAATTTTAAATAGAAAAATAATGAGAAAGATAAATGATAGCTCTCATTTCTTTAGACATTCCAGTATTTTATTCATGTCGTAGCACATGGTTTAATGACTGGTGTGAAACAAAAAAATCACTTGGCTCCTTTTTCCTGTGTGTAGGCAGGTAAGTCTTCAACTTAGAACACTTTTTATTAAAAGAAAAAAAGTATTTAAAAAACTTTTCCTTGAGGTCATTCTTTTGAGGAGCACACAAATTATTTAAAGGTGATTTTTCCACAATGCAACCAGCTAGTTTAATTCCTCCAAGTAAAGATTTTGGAATGATTTAGGGTTGTTTTGACTTTTCCTCAGAAAGCCCCATAGCAAACTCTGTGTCAGGAACTAGAAAAAATGTATTCATGGTCAGCCTTCAGCAACAGTACGCATGACCAGAAATTGCTTTTTCTATGAAAGAATATAGACATCCTGAAAGAAAATTACACAGTTGAAAGTATTTGGGGAGGAGTGTGGACAGTTAAGGAGTTTTTAGTCTTTAGGATTTAATAGCTGGAACAGAGAATAGTTTGTGCTGCTTGGTGTACCTGGTAGAGATATTTGCAGTTCAGCTCTAGACCACACAGAACGGGTCAGAGGCCAAACTGTGAGGCAAAGTTTGTTCATTACAGACAGATAAGCTCATGGACTCTGGAGTTAGACTACCTGAGTTCAAATCCTGGCTATATTTTGTTAGCTGTGTGACCTTGGGCTAGTTACTTATATTCTCTGTGCCTCAATGAACCCAGCTGTAAAATAGATATTAGTAGATCCTGCTACTGTGTAAACTGATTAACTTAACATGCACTAAGAACTTTGAAAAAGTGCCTGCTGCAGAGTTAGCATTTAATAAATATTAACTGCTATTATTTTCATAATTTTGCTTTTGATATTCTAGAACTCTCTGTTAACTTTATTTCAGTTGTGCCTATGTTTGTGCTTTTAAATTTATTTTGTGTGTGTAATAATCACTGTTCTAGTCCTAACAGTACACTTAAAAACATGAATGAGCCCTGGCTGGTGTGGCTCAGTGGATTGAGCACTGGTTTGTGAACCAAAGGGTCAGTGGTTCAATTCCCAGTCAGGCACATACCTGGGTTGAGGGCCAGGTCCCCAGTTGGGGGTGCGTGAGAGGCAACCACACATTGATGTTTCTCTCCCTCTCTTTCTTTCTCTCTTCCCCTCTCTCTAAAAATAAATAAATACAATCTTAAAAAACAAACAAACATTAATAAGCAAGTCAAGAAAAATTTTAGGGATGGTCAACTTCTTCCTAAAACTCTGATATCTAATCATTGAAGTGCAGTCTACCTGAGAGTCACAGATTACCTGATAAGCAAAGTGAGAGAAAATTTCTGATTAGAGAGCAAATGCTCTGTTTTCCTTATAAGGAACAAGGAAAATTTATTGATGAAACACTAAAGGAGAAAAATAACCTGTTCTTAAGTGACATGAGTTTTGTTTTCTTTATGAGAGGGATAAGGCATTACAAGTCCTTTGTATACCCAGTAAAAACTATCTTTTTCTCCTGCATATTTCATTCTGTGAAGCCCTTTCTTTATTCCCACTCAGCTTGGACACTGTATCCTTTAAAAGATTATCTTCTCCATAAACTCTTATATGAATCTGTTCCACCTCTCACCCCTCACTATAGTACTTAGCATGCTTCATTGAAACCAACAGTCAATTTGTCATTTTGTCTCATTGGGCCATAGAGCCATGAGAACAGAGAAATTATCTATTTTGTTTAGTGTTGTAACCTTGGCACCTAGCACAGTGCTCAGTACATATAGTACATGCTCAATATAATTTTGTTGTATGATGTAGGGCATCCAAAGTCCTTTAAACTTTGATGGTGATGGTTCTTATTAGCTTTGAGCATTCATAAATGTGACACTGGAGGGAGTGGGTGAGCCCGAGGCTTTTCTGGACATACTTTTATGTAAAGGATACAGATGGGTTTTCAAGGTGGTGAGGATGTTCTTCAGTTTCTACTTATTTGCCTTCTTCCTCCCTGCTTCACTCTTCAAATCAAATTCCTGAAAAATGAGTCATCCCTGTTAAATCTATTGCAGAGTCTGTACAAGACTTTTAATAGGCATTGCTAAGGACCAGTCACTTTCAGGTTCACTGCAAACCATCTGACAACACAACTATATTTGTTGTTCAGTTGAAAGTTCAAGTTCCTGTGCAGAGCCCTCATTTTTAGATGAACATGTGACTTGTCTCCTTTTCTAGCCTTAGGCTACCCTGAGACTTCCTCCAAAAGGTTATGAGTATTTTTGTTGCAGTGGATAACTTGGGGTTAACTACTTTTAGGAGGACTTGGACTTTATAGAGCCATTCAAAAGCTTCTTGTTATTCAGATTCCTTTGCAGGTGTCAGGTTAACCCAGCTGGGCCTCTGGCCTCCCTTCTATCATCTCATTTGCCTGTTTATCTCTGCTGAATGAGATTATTAACTGGTCAAACTGTGTATACAGTATATGCAAAATGATGTTGCTGTTTTGTCAAAGGAGGAGCCCTTTACCTTTTTGCTATTTGAACGAGAAGAAAAGGTCTATTAAGGTTTGTACTGAGTAATGATTATGTGCCTCTATCTCTTTTAATTCCTGCTTTAAAAAGGAAGTGACTCATACTGTAGATAAACTGGACTTGAAAGAATGTCTGGCTTATGCAAAGCTCTTATTTACATACTAGTCTCTTTCATTCACAAGGAAAAAGGAACTCAAGGACTTTTGGACTGAAATTCCTTTCTTTTATTTCTGTTCTTTGATAGGCAGTGGCCTAAATGATCTCTGGGAGATTTTCTCTGCCCTCAACACATCTGCCACCCAGCCTTTCCTTTCTCTGTTGAAACAGGAATTCGATGAACACAAGAGCAGAAATGAGAGATATTATAAATAGTTCCTCTGTCTTACATTTCTAACTCCTTGAAGGCTCAGACCTTTCACCACTAGTACTTTATATCTTCTTGTCTGTTTAGATGAGGCTACGTTAACATTGTGCTATGTCCTTCCCAGGGTTTAATAAAGAAGTTTAGAGTACAAGTTAGCAGCACCTGCTTTAGTGTCAGCAACACCTGGCTAAGTTTCACACTAGTTGTGTAGTCTTGGGAAAGTCATTTGACTTCTTAGTCTATTTCTTCAACTGTAAACGGAAATCTTCCTAATAGCTGGGCCACATGACTACTATGATGGAGACATGAGAATTTACATAAAGCCCATGGTCTATTATCTGGCCAGTGGTAAACTCACCCAGCATTTGAGATTACTATTTAATAACAATTTTATTTGTAAACTTAGTTTCTAATTCTTTTCTTGGTTATAAGGTCGTTTTCTTTTTATGTGATTCCTAAATCATTTCTTTAATTTAAACTTTTATACCTCAGCATTTGTTGACTAAATGATTCAGTAATAAATAAATGGTAGTGGTTTATGTTTTCAATTGTAAAAGCCTACTATATTCTCAAAAATAATAACTTGTTCCTGAAATATCTGGGCAGGCACACCAGTTGCAGGATGAAGAGTTTATTCCATTCATTTACTAAGATAAAGCGGTTCCTAGAAGCCATGGTTCCTTGCCCTGCCCACTGGCTTCTGAACAGGAGATGACCTCAGGCTGGTGTGATCCAGAACAACTCCCACTTAGGCCTGGCCCAGTCCTCCCGGCAAAACAGCATCCGGGCAGGGCAGGAGGCAAACAATCCTCTCTTGTTTTTCTCTCCCTTAAAATAACCCTTCATACATTCAAAGACAGTTATTAACTCAATGGCAGCTCACACATTAGTTCAGGTATAAATGACTAATAAAGTGAACTCCTTTGAGTTTTTCTCATAGATTCTACTTTTTATCCCTTTAGTATTTCTTTTGCCCCAGGAATCCTGCTTCAGCATGTATTCATTAATTTGTTCTCTTCAAAGCTTTCTTCCACTCCCAACTTACCAGCTAACCAGTGGTGAGAAGAAACTTGAAGGCTTGAAGTTAAAGCATTAGTGACATACACTTGCCATTTAAGCATTCAACAACCATTTAAAAACCATTTTCCCTGTGCCAGTGCAAACTTCTTCAACATTCTCATCAATGCTCTGAATGTTGATAGGACAAAAGCCGTTTAACTGTTACAACTCTGAGAAAATTCATTTGATGTGAACCCAGCAAGGAAGTTATCTGTTGAGATGGACTCCTCGTGGTCAACAGAGGGCCCAGATTTTATGAGTGAGATGAGTCTAGTGGCCATTTGCCGACAGGAGCTCCTATGTACTTTGTGTACTAGGAAGAACCTCAGACTGAACTCTCAGCTTCTAGCACTATGTTCTCCTTTATGCTGAGTGAACCCTAAGCAGGGAAACCCTAGTTTTGTCTTTCTACCAGCAAACGGAGATATGCCTCATCCAATCAGAACTACACAAATTGTATCCTGGTTTGCATCTATACTGACCAGTCAGAGCTGTATAATTTAGATATCTCATTTACATAAAATGGACAAAATTGCGAACTTGGGTGGAAACTTTCTCCATTAAAGGTAGTGGAACACCCTTTAGATTGCTACTTGAATCTGTGTCTACTGGGCTGTAATTACTTTTGCTTAAATAAGTGTTCATTATTCTTTATTACAACCTAAAATTCATTTTGGTTTATACAACAAATGTATTGTCTACAACTTTAGTGGGCTTACAATGCTGCATAGTAATCTTTATATATGTTTTTGGTTATCTCTTTCACTCCCCACGATTGACTTATTTTCTTCTTCTGGCTATTAAAAATAGATACTTTTGGTTTAAAATTTTTTATTATGGAAAATTTCAAATACACATATAAGTATAGGGAACAGTAACATAAACCTCCATCTACCTATTATTTAGTTCATGACCGATCTTGTTTCACCCATGGCCTCTATCTCATCCCCAGATTATTTTAAAGCAAATCCTTGACATCATATTATTTCATCTGTGAATACTTGTGTACTCTAAAATATAAGGACACTTGCCCTGACTGGTGTGGTTTAGCTGGTTGAGCATCGTCCTGCAAAGTGGAAGTTCATTGGTTCAATTCCCGGTCAGGGCACATGATTAGGTTGCAGGCTTGGTGTGTGAGAGGCAACTGATAGGTGTTTCTCTCCCACTCTTCCTTCTCCTCTTCCCCTCTCTCTAAAAATAAATAAATAAAATCATAAAAAAAGATACAGACCCCAAAAAACTAAGCACAATAGCATTTTCTGCATAAGAGTTAATAGTAATTCTCTGATACCATTAGGTATATGGGCAGCTTTCATATTTTCCTGTTGCCTTATGACCTTTTTTGTTTGTGTATTTGAATCAGGATCCAAATGAGGTCAATATTTGGTAATTGGTTGACATGTGTTTTTTTTTTTTTTTGCTCCTTTTCTCTTTTTTCTTGCAAAATTTTTTTGTTTGTTTATTGAAGATATCAGGTTCTATAATTGCTTTTTAAAAGATTTTATCTGATTTATTTATTTAAATTTATTGTGGTAACAGTTAATAATGTTATATAATTTTCAGGTGTATAAAATTATAATTCAACATCTGTGTATTTTATTGCATGCTCTTCACCTGAAGTCACCTGAAACAATTACCATGTTACCATGACCAACTCTTTCATTCCTGACAAGATTTATACAATAGGAAGAGTCCCTTAACTACCTCCCTTAACTACTTCTAACCCTGTTAGCATTTGCACCTGTTATTCCCTTCTCTGCTACTTTCTGAGGAAACTTGTCTCCTCTCCTCTTATTTCATGCTAATTCTTTCATCAGTGCCTCAGGGCCCTCTCCCCTTGTCTCCTTAGTAAATGCCCTCCATTTTTTTATCCTCCCTCTCTGAGATCTTTAGCCTTTCCCTGACTCTTCCTCTCAGGATATAAACATGTTCAAGGCTCTCTCAACTGTACAAACTAAATGATCAAAAACACCCCTCTTTCTCACACCCTCACATATTCTAAAACTTCTCTCAGCCTGTGTCTCATAATTTTGGCATCATCTCTTAACTTTCTTTCAAAACCAAGTATCAAAAAAATTCTCTACATTTACACCTCGCCCCTCCCACCCCCCCCCACCCCCCCCAAATTTCAACGTCTGTTTACTCCTTAATTCATTCTCTGGCTTCACTTTCTGTCAGCCCTCAGAAATAGTGCTTGGCTTTTCAAGGTCACTAAAAACTCCTTCTGGCAAAATACATTGGTCTTTGCCCGAGTCTTTATCTCATTCAATATTTCTGCAGCATTTTACAGTGTTAGCCACCAGTTCCTTCTTGGAACATTTTTTAGCTTGCGTGAAATGGTCTCTCTTGGTTTTCCTCCTACCTCTCTAATTCCAATTTTTCAATTCATTTGAAGGCTTTTTCCCCTCCATCATCCTTAAAGGTAAGCATTTCATGAGTTATACACAGTCTTCCGGGACAATGAAGACTTCTAAATGTCCCTCTGCCTCTGAAATCTCTCTTCTGAGATCTGGATCTATGTGACCAACCACCTATTGGACAGACTCTTTGATGTCCCTCACATAAATCAGACTCAACGTGGCTGAAACATCATTCATTATCTTCTCACTTAAACTTCCTCTATTTTCTGACTTTGTGCATTGTCCATCTTTGTGAATGATATCACCACCTACCCAGCTGTTCAAGACAGAAATTTGGTAATTATCCTTGCTGCCTTCCTCTAGCTCACTGCCCTCTTCTTCCCATTTCTAAAAAATTACCAACTGATATTAATGTTAATATTACTCACTTTTCATGTTCTCTTTTTCTAAGCTCCTTGACATTTTATATAGATTACTTGAAATAGCCATAATGGGTCATTCTGCCTCCTGTCTAGGGCCCTCCAATCCACTTCCTTCACTGCGACCTGAGAGATCATATTACAGCTCTGGGTAAAATCCTTCCATGGCTTTTTATTCCTCCAGGAAAAGAGCGAAGCTTGGAAACACAGCCTATAAAGCCCTGTATAACGTGGTTAGATCTTACATCTTCATCTCCTCTGTCTGTCTTTCCGAAAACAGTGTTTTTTCATCTATATGTTTGTGCTCATGCTGCCCATTCTGATCAGAATGTCCTTCCTTCTTTTTGTTTAACTCAACCTTCCAGCCTCAGGTCAGGGGTCCCCCTTTTGTTTCGGATTTCTAGCCCAAGTCAGGCACCCTTGCTATCTACCTGTCTAAACAATGTCTCTGTGCTGTTTTCCTGTGCTGATCTGAGATCAGCCGAAACCCTGGCCAGTGCTTCTATAAGTAGCTGCCCAAGCCATGGTAGGTTCCAGCTGGAAAGGATCACCTCTTCTTCATTTTTCAGATAAAGATATTTCTGTTTGCAGCCTGCTGTTTCTAAGAAGGGAATCTAAGCTTCCTGTTTCAGGACTGTCAAAACTATTTACCAAGGATGTGCCAGGGGCAAGGCTCTTTGTTAGGCATCTCCAGGGTATATAGATCCTTCTCCCTGGGGTTGCTTAGTGAGGTAGTGGAGATAAAATCTCTACTTAAATAAGTAGAATACAATATGTAAGGAGGTACAGATAAAATTCTGTGAGACTTTAGGAGAGAGTGTGATAAAGGGCCCTGGGGTCACCAAGGAGTCAAGAAAAGCCCAGTGGGGGCTGATGATTGAGCTGAGCCTTGAACACAATGGGCAGGGAACAAAGGTGGGGGGACGAGCATTTGGGCCAGAGGGGCCAGTGAGAGGAAGGGCAGAGGTTATTTTGAATTTTAAACCCTCAGCATGATTTGTTATGTATCTGTCTGAGAGTTAGCAGGCCCTTTCATGGTTCTTTTTCTCTCCTTTTTTAATGATAGAAATTGTATAGCACTGAATCATAGATCTTCAGCAACTGAAAAGTATTTCTATAGCATAGATATACTGTTCTGCTTTTTCCGGATGTTCAGAGAGGCAAAAAAATTTGGCAACATTTATTTATTTTTTCAGTTAATAGTTACTGATCTTTGCCAAGGCCTGGGTATATAATGGCATCTACGAGGATAAATAAGACAAAATCACTGCTTCCAGGAAATCACAGTGTTGTGGATGTGGTTAGTGATAGAAAGGTTATCAGGTGGTTAAAAAACAACAGGATAATAGATACGGTGGCATAGGTTATGAATAAGTTGCTAAAGGAACTGAGCCAAAGAAGCCCACCTCTAACTCTAACTTGGGGATTATGAGAAACCACCAAAGAACACGTGAAACCCAATAAAGGAAGCAAGGATGAAAAGTGTCTCAGAGCTACAATATGTGAGAAGTGAATAGGGGGTGAGAAAATGGAACCAGGTTGGGCAGCTTTTTGCATTTTGCAAATTTACAACAGGGTTTCACCAATGTTTTTCCCCTGGCCTATTTGTTTTTAAAAGAAGAGGTGAACTATCATAGAACGAGGAGGTGCAGAAAGGAGAAGCCTGGTTCCACAGATCTGACTCTGCAGTTCATGTGCTGTGTAATTGAGGAAAGTTACTCAGCTGAGAGCGTCTGGGTTTGGACATGGGCCAGATGATCATTAAAAACTCTTCCAGCTTAAATGATCAACCAGTTTTCCATGCTTTCCTTTCTGATAATGAAGCTGGACATATGTATATTGATGGACTCTAGATCAAGATCTTTGGCTCAACATTTGCTTAGAAACAACAAAATCTGTTTTCAGACATTTTTTCCCCATCACTGGACAGAGCTAGGTTTTTAATCTATCAGCAGTGGCTGTTCATCAGCTGTTTCTCTTAGAGGAAGGGAGTAAGAGATTGATTTAAAAAAAAAAAATTCTAACACCTTCCCTTGCTTCAATATCAGTATTGCTCATGAACTACATAATTATTGTGATAAGAATTGAAATTACTCATCGATGTTATCATGGGGCTATTTTGAAAAATTATCTCATGTTCATTTCCTAGAATATCGTCAAGTCTCCATAATATCAGCTCCTTAAAAGAGCATGCTGTTTTTGTTCCAACTGAAGTCAAAATATTTTTGTTAATTTTGTCTTCAGTACCACCAACTTCCTTCTCTGATACTGTGGCCAACAGCTTAGCTTTTAGTGAACTCTTTGCCACAGCAGACTCTGATATAGTTTGCTGTATTTGGCTATTTTCAGTAATTTGTTTATCTTTATTCTTTATATAGATTATCTGCATTGTAGATTACTTATGGCATTCATAATGATCAATTTCTTTGATCATTAACTATGGTTTAGTCACTTCATCCCCCATCCCCGATTGCTAGCCAGTTATCATGTGCTCAGTCAAGAGAACTGATTATTCCTAAGTTTAGACAAAGCAGCATTTCACACTTGAATTCATTATGGATCGTTACCTTATATATTCCCAAGGTAGAAAAAGAGCTTACATATTATCTGAGGGTTTCATGTGATTTGTTTTCATTAATGTGGAAAAGCGGTTGTCTGATTATCAGGCATGTCTCTTGTCTGATCTTGATGCCTTATTCCTGAGACCAGATGCAGTGAGCACTCATTGGTGTTTCTATGGAAGGATTCTTTAAACAACTTAAGAGTTCCAGTTTTCTTTGCCTTTTCTGATATATTAATATTTTCATACATTCACTTATTCAAAACATTTAATTCATTTTTATATTGCTCTTTTAAATTGCTATATACAAAGCTAATTTTAGGTAGCATTTAAACACATTTTCTTAAATTGATTTTAGAAAGAAAGACACACATACATTTGTTGTTCCACCTATTTATACATTCACTGGTTATTTCTTGTATGTGCCCTGACTGGGGATCCAACCCACAACCTTGGTGTATCAGGATGATGCTCCAATCAATTGAGCTACCTGGCCAGATCTAGGCAGCATTTTTAAATAAGTTTAAAGTAAAAATAGCTGAGGAGGAAAAGAGTCAGCAGTGTCTTATGAAGCCCAAAGGCAGGTGCACACACAATAAGAAAATTTAGTGCTCCTGGGAGGCCCAGGGGCTTGATGGCTTAAATTTCCATCATCAGAACTAGTGGTGGGGGTATAGGGTAGGGAAGAACTATGTCAGCCACAGTCTTGTCTCACCTGCATGAGTCATAAACATTAGAACAGGCAATACCTTCAGCCAGATACAATGGAAAAGAGTGTTAATGGGGAAAATATGGGATGGCTGTATCACATACATCAGCTTGACTTTTAAGCTCGCTAATTACTTTTTGAGTGAATTAATATATATGAGTAAATAGATTAGGATGTTGCTAGAGCCTTATTAGCCAATGAGCAGGCCTCCTTGCAAGGCAGATTGAGACTGAGACCAGCTAAATAATGAATTTACTTATAGGATCATTTATGAGGTTGCTACACAGAGAATTTAGCAATAAACCATTCTGCAACTATTGAGCTTTTTAACAATAGCCTCTCTTTCTGTATTTGTTTGGAATAACACCTGATATGCAGTGATCAAGATTTTGCTTACCATTGGGTATAACACTTTTTAGAAGCATCTTTGCATATCAAGCAGTGCTTTTAAAGCTTATGAGAAGGTAGTGCCTTGGATCCAACATATCTATATTATTTTTCAGATCATTTTCTGAACAGAAGAGGGGTGGGAATAAATGCAGAGATTTTTTTATTGAATACTACCTTGCTTTTAGATAATTTTTAATATTTATTAGATTGTATTTGCTAACTTAGGAGGAAAAAGTATTCTTTGAAATCTTTACTATAGGTTATTTTACGTGCCATTTTCTGGGTCTAGAGGGGACCAAAGGACCAACAAAACAAGTAAATAGCAATAAATGTGATTATGATGTGGGGGAATAAAAATAAAAATTTCTCCCATTTTTTCTAAGTTCTTTTGGTCTAGACTAACAGTCAAACTATCATGAGACAAATTAACAGGATAAAATAACCAAATTTATTATGCATGGAGATCAAAATTTTGCCACCATAAGACTGCCTTTGGGATATTGGTTTTAAGCTGGTTAGTAAGAAACAAAAGACTCAGAAAGAACATTCACTTCTACCCTTTTCTGCCCAAGAGACTCAGATAGGAAGGCCAGCTCTAGGAAGGAAACCTTAGCATATTCCCCTCAGCTGATGGATTCTGTAAGGCAGAAAGGAAGGCTACAGGCAAGAGCCTGGTCACTAGATCACCCTCCTGTGTCCCGTTATGTGTCTGGGTTGCCTAATATGAATTGCTTGTCCTGTGTTCTGCTCTTCCTCAGCTACCTGTAAATTATCCATTTCCTTTGAAATCTCAGACCCCTGCCCCTTTCTCCTTTGTCCATAACGCATTTTGGCAGTCTCGTATCTTATGACACTTCCCCTCCTCCTGCCCCACCCCCATGTACATCCACAATAAACCTGGGACATTTTATCCTGTTAACCTAGCTCTGTGAATCTGATTATTAGCCCAACTAAAAGAACTTAGAAGGTAGGAGGAAAAGTATTATTTTAGGCCCCACATACCTAATGGGAGTTTCATAAGAATATGGAACTTGAGGACAAATGGGCAGTTAAAGGCTTGTATGACATCTTGAACTAAGGCGAGTGGGGTTGGCTGTGGTTTGGGACCTCAAAGGACAGGAAGGCAATTCACATGGAGATGAAAAAGCAAATGTTTGGCCATCTCTATTCTAAGCTGATTTCAGAATTACATACATGCAGAGGCTTGTGCTGCTTAATACTTGGTAACCTCAGTATGTCCATCTGAATAATGGCTCTAAGAGACTTAGCCCACAGGGTCGTTTTGAGAGTAAAATAATTTATATAAAAGCCCCTACTACAATGCCAGGCAGGTAATAGGCAGCTAATATGACTCAATAAATGTTGGTTGAATCTGAATGAGCATCCTCACACAGTACTGGGTTGGTCTTTTGTGTGTCCACATTCATGGCAAGCTTAGGAGGAACAAGTGGTTGCCTCTATGATTTAATGGTAACTTCCCTCCCCAAGTCTCTTTTCACCTTGGCCTGCCAAGGTACATATCTGAGATAAATTTTTGCAGCTATAGGCAGAGCTCTATTAAATATAAATGCTCCCCAACTCAGGAGTGGGTGGATGTGAGCATGTGTGGCTGTAGAGACTGTGGATTTCATAACCAGAGCTGTTATACCTTTGTGGCCTTATGCCTGCAGTGCCACAATCTACCCCTTTAGAGTTTACTTCCTCCTGTACTTGAAACCATCAACCAGACAGCTGAGACATTCGAGACAACTAGCTCCCTGAGTGTAATTAAACATTAAATGCAGTTACCTCCAAGACTCAGGGATGGCAAATGAAGAAAAGGCTTGCTACTCTTGTGTTTGGCAAACATCTAGGTTTTCTTTCGGAAAGGAGCTGGGAAAGTATGTCTTGGTCTTCCTTACTTTACATTTCTTGCTAGTTTTCCCCAAGTGTTCCCTTTCACCATATCCTTGCTATGACACAATTTAGGAGCTATTCCTTAGTGTTCAGAAGGTGTCACAAGGCTCCTAGGGCTTGATGGAGAAGTAGCTTCATCTTGCCAATCGGCTTGAGGTGTTGGGCTGCCCAGTACATCATACTGGGACGATTTGAAGGCCTACCAGTCTAGGTGTAGGATGCTAAACCTGGGCCTAGTAGATATCCGTACTCATTTAAAACTGATTTGGAAATGAGGAAAGGGAAATAGATTTGCCTATGTCAAAGCCTGAACTTGGTTTTGATAATGTTAACAACTAAAGGGCAGATATCATTATTTTTAATGGACTTTACTACACATCGACCAGAGAGCATTTACTTGCTCCTAAGAAGGTATTAATGGTAAGAACTAGAGCTGTAGGTAGAGATGCCTATAATTAGTTGTTTAGGATGGTATACTTAAGTATTTAAGTATTTAAGTATTTAAGCCCTGGCTGGTTTAGCTCAGTGGATTGAGCGTCGGCCTGCGAGCTAAGTGTCGCTGGTTCGATCTTCCAGTCAGGGTACATCAGAGAAGGAAAACTCTGACTCCAAAAAACCTCCACTGCCTTGCGGCATACCTCTTCTGGGGAAAGGCTAAGGGAGTAAACCCCGACAGAAAATCCGGAGTCGGAGTCCCTAAGGCGGTTTGACGTTGTAGTCAACACCGGCAACTCCTGCGGCGCACCTGAACCCAAGCTGTATCGACTCCGTCTTTCCCTTGGACCCTTCAGCTGCGAAGAGAGGGGGGGTCTGCTGCATGGGCAACAGCAGACCCTCCATATCACCCTGCCCAGGCTCTGTAGCTTCAGCTCCACTGGAGAGGACACTCCAGCGTCATCGCAAGATGTCGATTCAACACGGGAGGAGACAGATGCCGTGTCACTCCCGAGTCGGACTGCACAGCCATTCTCGGCGGTGCAGATAGACACTTAAGAAGCTACACCATCGTCTCTCGAGACGGACGGCTGCCGACGACGACTTAAGTATTTGTTGATTATAAGTAATTCTCTAGAGATTTCTTAGTGTTAAGAGCCCCTAGTTGGTATACCAGTGGATTGATAACACCAAACTCCCAGACCATGGGTTAAGGCTGGAAGGAACCTTAGAGATCATACAGTACCTCCTTTTTACAGGTGAGGATTCTATACCCAAAAGAGTAGAGACTTAACTTATGTTACAAAGCTTGTAATCCATCTAGGACTACAGCCTACTCTTTAGCCCTGGATCCAGCTCTGAGCTCTGAGCTCAGACCTTTATAGCACCTACTGTCCCCAGATGGTGTCCCTGACCCCTACCTGCCTATCCAGTGAAGGGAAAAGTCAGATAGAGTTGAGGGGGAGGGTTGGAATTACAAGCTAGCACTCAAAAGAAGATTACGCATATTTGTATTGCTCTTCCTTTTCTCATTCTTAACTTACTGATGCCCACAAATAGATTCTTTGCCAAAATGATTCCTGATGAATAAAGCAAAGTTATTACATGTAGGTGGAGTCTAGCAAAAAAGTCCTTTTATGCATCATATAAATTCATATTAAGTTTCTTGGCTCCTTAAATATAGGAGCCAATATTTCCTTATTTAAAGATCCAAGCAGAGGATATTTATCATATTAGAACATAATTATGTTATTTTGTATGTGTGTATGTGTGTGATTTTAGCATAATATCTAGACTTAATTTTAATTAATTATTTTGGTTAGGATAGGTAAATGGAGATAACTCATCTTTGTTCTCTACCTTTGTACTATGGCTAACGATCTTCTAGTATAGGGCTTCTTAGCCTTTGACTCCATATCAGTACACTCCACTTGGCTTCTGGGCTTCACCAGGGCAGTCATTCTCATGGGAAGAAGGTGGGGCTCACCCCAGGGGTGGATCTGAAACTGACTCATGATGGACTGGGTGGCAGAGGGCCTATGTCATTTGGAAAAGCACCCCTCAAAGAGTTCTGCCCTCCCTTAGGGGGAGGGGTGTTACTTCCTAGCTCTCAGAGTCCTCAAGATGTTGGTTTCCACCTTGAGGTCATGGCCTAAGTTAGGATTACCAATGATTGTACCAAAATTCTTGGTCAAAGGAAAACCTCATGGAGGCTTTATGGAGCTAGAATGATATTGCGGGTGTGTAGGGGAAGGGTTAGAAAGGGAACATCCCAAACTAGCCATGGACTTCAAGAGCAGTCCTCGCCCTT
This sequence comes from Furipterus horrens, assembly GCF_987537825.1. Taxonomy (NCBI): domain Eukaryota; kingdom Metazoa; phylum Chordata; class Mammalia; order Chiroptera; family Furipteridae; genus Furipterus; species Furipterus horrens. The sequence goes on along the minus strand of NW_028327174.1, from coordinate 72,456,980 downwards.
AACAGCTGCTCCAGTGGTTAAGGGAGGTCTCCTCCCTTGGTAGTGAGTCTCCTGCTTTATCACTGATCATCGGACTTCCAGGAGCACCTTGTGTCTTATTTAGTTGCTCTCTGGTTACTTAAGGGTTGAGGGGTTATGTTACAAAGAAACAGATTAGTCCAACACCTAAAGATTAAAAGGTGGTTTTTAATTTTGATTATCAGAGTTACATGCAAATTTCATCTGTTGCAAAAATATAGTAGGCCTTGTCCATCCATGGGTTCTGCATTTGAGGACTCAATCAACCAACTGCAGATCTAAAACATTCATAGAACAGTCATATATGTGTACTAGGTAGTTAGGCTTAGGATGGTGGCTTGTGTCTGTACTGAACATGTATAAAATTTTGTTCTTGTCTTAGCATTTACATTGTATTAGGTATTATAAATAATCTAGAACAATTACTAGATTATGGGAGGATGTGTGTAGGTCATAGGCAAATACTATGCCATTTTACATAAGGAACTTGAGCATCCATGGATTTTGGTATCTGAGAGGGGTCCAAAAACCAATGGCCTTGGATATGAAGGGACAACTAAGTACAATACTGTGTCAATGTAGGTTCATCAGTTGTAACAAATGTACCAGACTGGTGCTGATGTTGGTAATGGGAGAGGCTGTATGTGTGTGGAGACAGGTAGTGTCTGGAAATCTCTGTATTTTCCTCTCAATTTGCTGTGTACCTAAAACTGCTCTAAAATATGAGGTCTATTTTTTTTAAAAAATTAGTATACTTTCTTTTAGTTCCCTTTTAGCATTCAGTGTCCTATAACTTCTTAGGACCTCTGTGCTGGAAGAGGCACACTGGCAAATTCTTTTTCTTTCTTTCTGACTCTGCCCACCACCTCCCACCTCTCTACAGAGCTGTTGGCTTTGAAATCTGTTGTCCTCTCTCTGAGGTTCACTTAGGCTCAAGAGAATGCCTGGTATGTAGCAGATGGTCAATCCACTTTATTGACTGTCAGAATAAAAGAAGGAATGAATGACCCTGGCTTGGAAGTTGTGACTTGGTGTGACATTAACTTCCATTCCAAACTCAAGGAACATTTTTTATGTGTGAGGAACTCTTGGGCATTTTGGGTATTTTTAAACTTATACATATTTGTCAGGAGTCAAAATGATTCCTATTTTTAGAATAGAAAATTATAAATGGAAAATGATTTTAAAATCATCTTATCAAGTATGGACATTTCTGAAATGAGATTTTATGTGTCTATATTCCTGTGTGTTTTAGGAAATAGGCCAAGAGAAGTTTACTGGTATGTTCCAAGTCACAAAGCTAGCGAAGGGCAAAGCTGGTGCTTTGAAGCCCAGTTCTTCTGATTCCTACTATCACATTTGTGACATGGCTATTGTCAGAGAAAGCCTAACTTAGGGAGGTGCTCTGGGAGGTGACACACACCACACTGGTGGTGCCCTACTCCTGTGGGAACATGGATATAACTTGTAACTTTTCTTAATCATCCAGCTAGTTTCTACTATGGAGAATGTTTTTACTTCTAGGGGGGCTATGTGGCTTTAATTTGACCCTGAGCTGAAAGCTTTAAAAAAAAAAAAAGATTCTATTTATTTATTTTTAGAGAAGGGGAAGGGAGGGAGCAAGGGGGAGAGAAACATCAATGTGTGAGAGAAACATCGATCCATTGCCTCTTGCATGTCCCCAACTGGGGACCTGGCCCGCAACCCAGGCATGTGCCCTGAACTGGAATCGAACAGACAACTTGTAGGTTTGTGGAGGATGCCCAACCAACTGAGCCATACTGCCAAGGCCGAACTGAAGTTTTTAATGAACTTCTAACACACACACACACACACACACACACACACACACACACACACTTTTCACTTAGTGTGCTGATATCAGGGAATTCTGAACATATTCTTGTGTAAATTCAGATTCTTGCTGAAAGAAGAAAATTTAATAAATCGGGCCCTGCTGATAGCCTATCAAACATTAAGTTTTATCTGCATGATCAAAATGGAGTGTGACTGCAAACACTTATCTTATACTCATCCCAAGATAAGCACTTGCTTCATGATTGGCTTGAAAACACTGCCTGTCTGGTGGAGTCTGTTTACATGTCTTTTGGCCGTGGAACCGGGACAGGCAATCAATTGAAGTGAGATCTTCAAGAGCATCAAGAGGCCATTAAGAGAAAACTTGAAGCTCTTTGGAATTAAATGGAGAAAGGTTGAGTTCACTTTAATTTTCTAGAAAATATTATTAGTCTTTGCTTGCCATTCTTGCTAAATCACTGTTTTCCTGGCTGCCTACTGTCCCCGCCCTATGGCCCAACATCAGTTTTCGAAAAGGAGTAATTAAGTCTAATGTTAGCTGTGGGCACTTTTGGATGTTTGGATTGATTGAAAAAAAGAGGAAGAAACTGAGCCAGTGAAGTGAGTAACCCATGAAAATATTTAAGAATTAGAAAATTTATATGGACTATTTTAGTGGTTGGGTGGTCTTCAGACCTTTTATTGATTATTCCTTTAGAAATGCACTGAAGATGCACTTTAAACTTTAATATAAATTACATTAGTTTTATCCTATTTTTTTTACTATTTAAAAAAGAACTGGCTGAGACCTCAAATATTTTTTGTTCCCATGTAGCTTTTTAAGATCCACCATAAAGGTACAAGAAAAAGTTATCTGTGTTTATTTGAACTGAGATCTGATTAGGTCCTAACTTTATTATTTTCCTTTTCCTCTCTCCCTCTTCCCTTAATTTTTTCCTTCTTTCCTTTCTTCCTTTTCTCATCCTTCTCCTCCTCTCTCTCTGTTCCCTTTCTCCCTTGCTTCTTGTCTATGAAGAGAGGAAATGGAAGGAGAAAGGTGAGGCTGGGAAATGTGCTTTATAAACTCTATCTCTGCTGAGATGTAAAATATATTGCAATTAATAATAAAATTCAGACTTTTGAATATAAATAAATTCCATTGTCTGCTTTTTGTCAGGTGAGTAACTAGGGCTTGGTCAGAGAAATTTAGTGGTGTTTCAGGGATGACCTCTGTTTTAGGGGTTCCTCTTCCCTCCCTGTGAAAATGCAAGGGGAGGAGGGCTCAGGTCTTCCTGCAGCTTCCAGTGTGAGGTTTTGGCACTTGGACTCCTGAGCATCCCTTTTCTGGAAGCAAGAGCAAAGAGGCAGCTTCTGCCTTGGCAGCTCCATTAGCCCCCACTGTGCATAGAGGGTCTGTCTGCAGGGTCAATATACAAGCTGCAAAAAATCCTGATACTTCCTTCTCTAGACTGCCCCAGCATGAACCTGGTCCATGGGAGGACTCAGAATCTGTTGGTTGAATGAGGTATTATTAGGTGTCTTTGGGGGAGTTTTGAAGCCAGTTCTTCAATCTCTCTGAAAGTTTTTTTCTGGTACCATATCCTTTAAAATCCTCCCCACCCCTACAACTTCTCTCACCCTGAAAACATAACAAGGACTTTCTGATCACACATGGATGTTTAAGGGCATTGGGTATTACAAAAATAGAAAGGGGAGTTTCAGTAGTTAGTTTGTTTCTCTGGGTATAATTTAAAGTATGATTTAAGAAATGCTAGTTTCAACTCATTAGTGGGTTTCAACTCAGTATATACAGTCATGCACCACTTAATGACAGGGATACATTTTGAGAAACGCATTTTTCAACAAATTTGTTGTTGTGTGAACATCAGAGCACACTTACACAAACCTAGATCTGGTAGAGCCTACTACACACCTAGGCTATATGGTACAGCCTAGTGCTCCCAGGCTACAGGGCTGTACAGCATCTTATTGTACAAAACACAAGATTAAATCAAGCACAAGAGAAAATGATGCAGCCCTGAGATGTTGTAAATGCAAGATGTGTGAGGCTGTTCCCAGTGTAGCATGACATGCTATGAGTTTTACAGCAAACTTTACTTTTTGTAAGTAGAAGGAGCATACTCTATAATAATGATAATAGGTAAATACATAAGCCAGTATTATGTACTGTATACAGTTTATGTGCTATAATTTTATATGACTGGCAGCACAATAGGTTTGTTTACACCACATCACCACAAATATATAATTATGTAAAGAATTATGTTACAACCTCACAGCATTACGGCATCACAAGGTAATAGAAAATTTTCAGCTCTATTTGTTTACCAAAACATTGTAATGAGGCACATGTCTGCAGTGGGGTTCAACTTGTAGCCGTGTTTTCTTAAAGGAAAATACTGAATAGAGACTAGTAAGGGTAAGGTACAGTTTTGTGAAACTTCAGTTACACATCCAGGTGAGAGCATGCAATGTGAAGTGCATTTCTTACAGCGGGTCCATTGTGTCTGAAGCTGTTGATTTAAGGCATTCATGCTTTCTTGGTTCAATTTCAAGTAGCAAATGCTGTCTTTATAAGATCTTAAATCACTCAGTTAAACACCGAGCTTACGTTTTCAGAGAAAACCCTTCACCTGTCCAGAAGTAAACACTTGGTAAGAGAGCTAAAATAAGTAGGTTAAATATCTCTTTGGACCAACTGTGTTAACACTGAGCCAGCGGGCTTGTATGGTCAGCTCTCCACTGCTCCAAATTAAGAGTTAGCTGATCGCATTTTGCAAAAACGTCATTTGCTCATTTAAAAAATCTTTTTGGATTTATTGGGAAGGTGTGAGAACATACTAACATGACTGTCAATGAAGATGGAACAGGCTTTTTAGTTACCTAAGAGAGCCCTGGAACAAATAAGGTTTTATCTGGATCATAGTACTCATTCAGTTGTTTTGGATACATGTGGTTTGAGGCAGAATAAAATTTAAGAGTGTAAGAGTCCTGATGACATTGTTTCTTTTGCAGCCACTCAGCTGACTTGTTTGCCAAGCACAGGGTGGGTGACCCCCTGACATGCTTATCTGGTCAGCTGGTTATCTGAATGGGGTCCGTGCCGAGCTCCTAGAGCTCGTGGAGTGGGGTTGTGTCATAGGAAATGCACGCTAGGCTGGTGTTCAGAGTCAGAGAGGAGGGCAGCGGAGGTGTGCCTGGCTCTGCTGGGAAGCCCGTCTCAGGTTGCTGCTGAAGACAGGAAGCTGGCGCTGGAATGACTGGAAAGGCTGTAAGAGCACCACACATGGCGGCCCCCTTTCTAGTGTGTGGTGCCCAGAACCCAGCTGCTGTTTAGTCTGACAAAGATGGAGGGTTTTTTCCCCTTTGGGCAATCTGCCCTGTATTGTATAACGGGAGGCACAAAGAAGGCTATTGATTTATAGGCTCCTTTTAGGAAAAACAAAACAAAGCAAACCAAAACAAAAATCTCAATGAAGTTTTAGCATTTTACGTCTGAACCTGGGTTTTGCCTTTTCTGGAAATAATGCTTCTTGTCTGGATTCACAGCTTTGGAAATTCTTCTGTCCTCAAATGGCCCATCTTTATATGGGACAGTGTGTAAAGATTATGAAAACTTTAAAAATTTTTATTCTGTCCAAGAACTAGGCCTCTTTCCCTTCTCAGATAATATAATGGATAAGCAGACCCAAGAGTTGGCAGATGGCTTACGAAGATGTACTGATGTCCCATTTGGGAATCGACCTTTTAATTTAGTCTTTGTTCTCTCTCCTCCTCTCCCCATGGTCTGTTATTTGAGGGGCAGGGACAAAGAAATGTAAGTGGACTTCTGTGACTTGCTGGTGATGTCCTCTACTTCCAACAAGCCACAGGGCACCCCTGGGGGTCTACTCTAGACCCTCAAATACATCCTCTGCCAGTTTCAACTTCTTTTTTTATGTGCAGGTCTAAAACAACAAATAAACTCACATCTCATTAAGGGAGAAATTCACCTCAAGGATGGACATCAGAGACAAGACTGATAGGAAAATGCCTCTTGTATCTCTCTAGGATTCCAACCCTTATTCTGGGACCTTTGAACTCTCACTGTTGCTGACTCAAGTTAGTGAGAAGTGGGAAAAGTGGAGGCACATTGACTGCTATGGATGGGCCTGCTGTATTTTTCATTCAGTAGAAGAAACTGGATATTTGTGAGGGAAAGGGGGATGGGTCCATTCTGCCTTGACTATTAAGTTGCTGGACTTCCTAGGCCTCTTATTTTCTTGTCATCCTGTCCTTTGGTCATTAATCCTGCTGCCTAGGGATGGCGTGCTGGAAGAATTAGACAATAAAATTAAAATAATTGAAGGCAAAAAGGGGAAAGGTAGTCAAAAGGTACAAACTTCCAGTTATAAGTAAATATGTCCTCTATAGCATGGTGATTGTAAAAAACAAACAAACAAAAAAAGAACAACAACCCCACAATCAGCATTTTTGTTGGAGTGCAGACAAATCAATTTTATTTAATGAAAGCGTTTAACTCAAACTTCGTCCCTCACGTGGTAAAAGGAGGGCGTCCCCTTACTCTGTTCTTTACAGCCACTGCATTCTAATAACCTGATTCCTCAGGGTCTTTGACTCGTCAAGCATATCCTGACGCCAGTTACTGAGGCTAATTGAGAGTTAATTGTATGTCTGCTCATTATTTTGCTTACTTCCTCGTGTAAAAACAAGAGCAGTTGTTCACGCTCCAATCTTGGGCCAGGAAAGTAGCATCACATGGTGTGTTTCAAGGGTGAGGAAGGCTCCCTCTCCACTACCTTTCCCACCACCCAAGCGCATCACCTGAAATTGTACAGGTAGTTATTCATTTGAGCTAAAGCATAGCTTTGTTTTTTTCCCAGGGAGAGGTAATATCACCTTTTTAAAAACAGTTTTTCGCTTTTCTACATTTTTGAAATTGGTATACCTTATAGGTGATAAATATAGTGTTTTTTTCCAATAAAACTTTTTAAAGTTTATAATGCGTTTTCTGTGGATGGTAGCTTAGAATGCTATAAATGTGACATATAATAACTATGTAAATTATTTCAGATTTTTTTTTGTTTCTGGAAAGTCACCTGAGGAAAGTGCTTTGTAGAATTGGGAATGTTAATATATTTTAAAATCAATATTCATTGAATACCTTAAATGTCCCAGGCTCTGCTTTTATTAATATGTTCTCACTTGCTCTTTAAAATAATCTTATAAGATAGGTGTTATCTTTTATTAGTATGATAATCATTATCATAGAACTTTGGTTCAAATAATTTGAATGACTTGTTTTCTTTTTTGTTTGTTTTCAGGTGTTGAGTGAGGTTATATTTCTTATTTAAATAGCTGTTTGGGGGATTGGTTTCAAAGTAAGAGGCTGTATGCCCATGGCCTCCTCTGGGCTCCTGGGGAGAAGCAATATAGTGTGGCATTGTGCAGGGGCAGGAGCCTCTCCTTCCAGCTCCCACTCCCTGAATGACTCATTTACTTATGTAACAAATAGATTTTGAGCATCTAAGTGATAGGCATCCTTTTAACTAAGGATTCAGAGGTGAATAAGGCAAGCATACACTCTGTTCTCAGGGAGCCAATTGTGATAAACAAGCAAACCAGTAACTGAGATAATTTCAAATATTGAGTGCTAGGAGGAAGATAAAACAGTGCATCTGGGAATCACTGACTGTCGTAAGGGGTCACAGTTACATAGGTGGAAGGGACAGCAGGTGCAAACACGAAGTCTTTGCTTAAGGCTTTGTTGTTTTTCAAGGTCAGCAAACTACTGAGTGGCTCTGGGTTTTAATCCATTTCTGGAATAGCAAGTGGCAGTGGCACACATGGAAAGTTTTGCTTATTCAAGGTGAAGCCATGAGAGTTATCAGAGCATGTTATTTGCAGATATTTGCAGAGCTGGAATGGTGCCAGGACACCTGGGCTGCAAGGTCCCACCCCCACACTTGGAACACTAGGGACTTCAGAGGAAGTATTTAATCATTTCTGGAAATGGGATTGTTCTTTGATGTTTTCTCCTTCTGTTTGCCTGACAACCACATCAGAATCCAACTTTTAAAGGCCTCTCTTGCCTAATGAACTGGATACTTTAGAGAAATCTGCCAAATAATAGAAATATTTCTCTTTCAGCTTAACTGCTGACCCAGACTAGTAAGAGAAATGGCCTTTCAAAGGATAAATCTATGAAATTCCATTTCTGGGGGCAAGTGCCTTGATTTGCATTGAGCATTGTTGTAAATGTCAACTGTCCAGCCCCCACTGTCAGCTTGAATGGCCGTCAGTGTTTAAGCCCCCAAGAAAACTGCACCGACTTACTCAGCACATGGTTGGAGGCTGTGAGACTGTACTGTTCCGTGTTCATCTCAATCATGCCCCTCTTATCTGTCCTTTTTCCTTTTTCTGCTGTGAGCCACTTCCAAATTTCCCAAAATTGTGATGAAATGCTGACGTCTTTACTTAGCTGAGCTGTTGGTTTTCCTGGGCTGCTCTGCTGAGCTGGCATTCCTGTGACTGATCGTGCGGAGAGGCTGGAAGGGTAAGAAAATGTGAGCTGGGGGCAGAGTGTGTAGCTGCTGAAGAGACTGAACAAAGGGACGAGCTATAGCAGTTTCCTTCCCTTGCAACTGGAAGCGGATGTAAAGAGCCTGGGCCACAAAAGTGATTCCAGATGAAAAAATACAGAATGTATGGGCTGTCTTGTTTCCCACTGTATCCCGAAGACCTAGAACATAGTGGGTGTTGAATAAATACTTAGTGAATGACTGTGATCGCAAGTTGTCTCTACTAGCTTAACCACACCCCATGGTCTCCTCAGCTCCTTTCTCACTGAACGCTGCTGGACTTTTGCCAGTTGTTTGCTCTTGAGGAAGGCGTTGGGACTAGAGGGAGGGAAGTCCATTGCCAGACTTGATTGGCTACAGCTATCATGACTCTGTTTCCAGCTGCAGAGCACTTTGTGTGTGACAAATGATACAGAAACATGCCCCTGGCAGCCAACTGGCCCCTCACCAGTTCTTTGTAAATACCAGCCAGGGTCGACTCTGGTCTTGTGCCAGGCTATAGACAGCAAGAATAAGTCTCGCAGGTTCTTAATCCTCACAGGGGGGCTCATCATACCTCTACAGCTGTTGTCTCAGTTCCACTTACTGGCGGATGCATTCTTTGTAATTTTCCTTGAGAGAATTGTGAAGGAAATGTCATTATCTCATTTCCCTTTGCCTGTATATTTGCCTTGGCAGTGAATTGCTTTGCATTCCTCTCTTCTCTACTTTCATCTCTTTGATTTAGAATGTTCTCTCCTGCTGGTTACTTCTTATTCCTGGAGGTACAAAACACAAGCTTGATTTGATAGAAACACCAGCAAGGATGTGTTAGGTCACTGAGGGGTTCTAGGTAGACGGCTCTGTGAGTCTTAAAGTCTATTTTACCTATGTTCCATTCAAGCTGCATTATACAAAGCCAGTCTAGGAAACAGAATTTCTATAAACAGAATTTTAGTCCAGTGACTGAGGGATTATGCTGCCATGTTTTATGGCTTTTGAGGCTCAAGATACTTTCCGACTTAAACAACTCACATTTTGTGAGAAATCTTTCTTAAAATGTAGGCACACATTAATTGGCAGTGTTTTTCTTTTTTCTTTTTTGGCGGTAGATAAAATAACGGTGTCTCTTACAATAAATGATATATTAGATTTGATTAAATAATTTAATTTTGGTCAGAAATGTCTCAATTTTTGATACAACTTAATTTTTTAAAGAGCAGGTTTAACTTTATAACAAAATTTAGAGAGAGGTACAGAGATTTCCCATATACTCCCTGCCTCCAAACATGCACAACCTCCCTCATTATCAACATCACTCACCAGAATGGTATATATATTTTTATATTGAATGAACCTACATTGACACATCATAATCACTCAAAGACCATAGTTTATCTCAGGGTTCTTGGTGTTGTACATTTTAAAGATTTGGACAAATGTATAATGACATAGATCCATCACTATAATATCATATAGAATATTTTCTCTACCTCATTCACCTCTTTCCTCCCTTGCCGATCACTGATTTTTTAAACTGTCTACAGTTTTGCCTTTTCCAGGATGTCATATAGTTGTAATCGTGTAGTATGTAGCCTTTTCAGACTGGCGTCTTTCACTTAGTGATAGGTGTATAAGATTCCTCTGTGTCTTTTCATGGCTTGATAGCTAATTTCATTTTAGTGCTGAATAAAATTCTATTGTCTGGATATAGTACAATCGACTTACCCATTTATCTAGTGAAGAACATCTGGTTGCTTCCAGATCTGCTTTGGCAATTATGAGTAAGGCAGCTATAAACATCAATGTGCAGGTTTTTGTGTGGAAGTAAAGTTTCAACTCCTTGGGTAAATACCAAGGAGTGTGATTGCTGTATCATATGGTAAAGAGTATTTTTAGTTTTATAAGAAACCATCAAACTGTCTTCCTAAGTGGTGGTACCATTTTGCCTGCCCACCAGCAATGAATGAGAGTTCCTGTTGTTCCACATTCTCATCAGCATTTGGTGTTGTCAGTGATCTAGATTTTGGCCATTTTAATAGGTGGATCGTGGTATCTCATTTTCAGAGAAGGAAAACTCTGACTCCAAAAAACCGCCGCTGCCTTGCGGCATACCTCTTCAGGGGAAAGGCTAAGGGAGTAAACCCCGACAGAAAATCCGGAGCCGGAGTCCCTAAGGCGGTTTGACGTTGTAGTCAACACCGGCAACTCCTGCGGCGCACCTGAAGCCAAGCTGTATTGACTCCGTCTTTCCCTTGCACCTTTCAGCTGCAAAGAGAGGGGGGGTCTGCTGCATGGGCAACAGCAGACCCTCCATATCACCCTGCCCAGGCTCTGTAGCTTCAGCTTCACTGGAGAGGACACTCCAGCGTCATCGCAAGATGTCGATTCAACACGGGAGGAGACAGATACCGAGTCGGACTGCACAACCATTCTCGGCGGTGCAGATAGACTCTTAAGAAGCTACACCATTGTCTCTCGAGACGGATGGCTGCCGACGACGACGACGAGTGGTATCTCATTGTTGTTTTAATTAGCATATTCCCGATGACAGTTGATGTGGAGCATCTTTTCAGATGCTTACTTGCCATCTATATATCTTCCTTGGTGAGGTGTCTGTTAAGTTCTTCGGCCCATTTTAAAATCACATTGTTTCTTTATGTTGAGTTTTAAGAGTTCAGTGTATATTTTGGATAACATTCCTTTTTCTCTTTTACAAATGTTCCCTCCAAATCTGTGGCTTGTTTCATAATTCTCTTGGTAATGTCTTTCACAGAGCAGACGTTTTAAATTTCAATAAAGTCCAGCTTACCAGTTATTTCTTTCATGGTTCCTGTCTTGGGTGTTGTATCTAGAAAGGCTCACCATACCCAAGGTCATCTTTGTCTTCTCTTATATTATTTTCTAGAGTTTTATAGCTTTGTGCTTTACATTTAGAAATATTATCTACTTTGGTTAATTTTTGTGAAGGGTATCTGTGTCCACATTCTTTTTTTTGATTTTGCATTTTTTTTGCATTCAGTTGTCTCAGTTATTGAGAAAACTATCTTTGTATTGCCTTTGCTCCTTTATCAAAAGTCAATTGAGTATATTTATCAGTCAGTTTGTTTTTCTAGTCAACTTTTTTCTATTTGATATTAATCATTCAGACTAATCTGTGAGCAAAATATTCTCTAATCAACTTATTTTTTAATGTGTCTGTAATCATAACGATCATTATATTTATTTATTTATAAAATATATTTTATTGATTATACTATTTACAATTTCCCCCCCTCTGCCCTCCCCATACCTGGTACCCTCATTCCCTCCAACAATCTCCCCCTTAGTTCATGACTATGGCATGTAAGTTCTTTGGCTTCTCCATTTCCTATGCTATTCTTAAAATCCCTCCATCTATTTTGTACCTACAAATTTATGCTTCTTAATCCCTGCACCTTTTTCCTCATCTTCCCGCTTCCCACTCTCATATAACCCTCCAAATGATCTCCATATTTAAGATTCTGTTTCTGTTCTGGTTGTTTTCTTGGTTTGTTTTTTAGATTCACTTGTTGATGGTTGTGGATTTGTTGCCATTTTAATGTTCATAGTTTTGATCTTCTTCTTTTTCATAAGTAAGTCCCTGTAACATTTTCTGTAACAATGGCTTAGTGGTGATGAACTCCTTTAGCTTTACCTTGTTTGGAAAGCACTTTATCTGCCCTTCCACTCGAAATGATAGCTTTGCTGGATAGAGTAATCTCGGTTGTAGGTCCTTGCTTTTCATCACTTTGACTACTTCTTGCCAGTCCTTTCTAGCCTGCAAAATTTATTTTGAGAAATCAGCTGATAGTCTTATGGGAACTCCTTTGTAGGTAACTCTCCACTTTTCTCTTGCTTCATTTAAGATTCTCTCTTTATATTTAACCTTTGGTATTTTAATTATGATGTGTCTTGGTGCAGTCCTCTTTGGGTTCAACTTGTTTGGGACTTTCTGTGCTTCCTGGACTTTTATGTCTATTTTCTTCACCAAATTAGGAAAGTTTTCTTTCATTATTTTTTCAAATGTTTTCAATTTCTTGCTCTTTCTCTTCTCCTTCTGGCATCCCTATGATTTGGATGTTTGTACATTTGGAAATGTCCTAGAAGTTCCTTAGACTATCCTCATTTTTTTTGCATTCTTTTTTCTTCTTGCTGTTCTGATTGAATGCTTTTTTCTTCCTTATGTTCTAAATCATTGATTTGAATCCCAGCTTCCCTTTCCTCACTGTTGGTTCCTTGTAGATTTTTCTTAATTTCACTTACTGTAATCTTCATTTTTGCCTGGGTCTTTTTTATGCTGTTGCTGTGTTTAATGAATTCTTTGAGCATCCTGATAACCCATGTTTTGAGCTTTGCATCTGATATGTTGGTTATCTACATTTTGTTAAGTTCTATTCCTTCATTTGGGCCACATGTCTTTACCTCCTCAATTTGGCATCCTCCCTGTGTTTGTTTCTCTGTATTATATAGAGCTGCTTTGACTCCCTGTAAAGAAAAGCCACCTGTAAATTGTGTGGGGCAGAGCCTTAGTTAATCAGCAGGGTTGGGGATCCCACTTCCCTGCTTTGTGGCTCTGTATTGGAGGAGGGCTCAGAGAGGGCACAATGCCATTGCCTGACTTCTGGTGGTTTGCCTGGGAGGAAGTTGTATCTTGGCACTTGCCCTGTTTCCAGTCACTTCACTTTCTCCCTGTACGTGATTGGTGCCCTTCCAGCTGTTGCCTTGGTGCTGAATTTCAGAGTGGGTGTGTCTGCTTATGTCCTAAGTTTGTGCAGTTTCTTTAAGAGGAATATCCTAAAAATCCCGAAGTTTCTTCTGCTGCCCTAGCCCCCACTTATTTTTACAGCTAGAAGTAATGGGGATTTATCTTCCCGGTGCTGGAAACTTGGGCTGTGCTCACTCGGCTGGGGCTGGAATCCCTTGCTCCTAAGGTATCCCTCCCAATTTTTATCCACCACACATGAATGTAGGACCATCTGTTCTGCAACCTCTCTGTGCCACACTGCATCTATGTGCCTCTCCACCTGTCTCCTCATCTCTGCTGCTTTTACCCATCTGAATGAATGTGGCTTCTCTAAACCCGTGGTTGTCAGATTTCCATACAGCTCGATTTTCTGACAGTTATGGGTGATATTTGTTTTGTGGCCTAGTTGTTGTAATTTTTTCTGTAGTTGTGTGAGGAAGCAAAGCATGTTTACCTATGCTTCCATCTTGACCAGATGAGTTGTGTTGTTCAATAATGCCAACAATATCAACTAGGCAAAGCAGCTGCTCCCAGTGGTGGCCAGCTGGGCAAAATATCCACCTAAGTATCATTTTAAATATATGTAGATAGATTTATATAATGGAGGAAAGGATCCCAGAGTAAGAAAGCCTGGGTTCTAGTCCTGCTTTTGTTTTAACTTATTGTAAGACCTCTCAGAAGCCATTGCTTTTTAGCCTCTCCTTTCTTGGCTATAAAATAATGGTTTTGCAATGGTTACAGAGGCTTTGATTTCATAGCTGTCTCTTCTTCCCATGGGTCATTACTCAGAGTCAGAGTCATGCCAGGGGGAGGGAGGTGCAGCAAGTCTGGTTAGTATCTTCTCTGAGAGAGAACCTGTCATGCTAGATAATGATCCTGTAATGTGAACATATAAGGAGAGTTAATAGTTATTGAGTGCCAACAGAGTGCTGACCACTGTGCTATCTGCTTGTTGTGGGTTGATTTGCATCTCCCCTCAAAATGTGGAAGTCCTAGCTTTCAGTTATGGTTGTAACCTTATTTAGAAATAGAGGATCTTTGCAGATGATCATTTCAGTGGGCTGTAATACAATATGAATGTGTCCTTATTTGAAGTGGGGAATTTGAACATAGAGCAACATGCACATGGGGAGAACACTATGTGAAGATGAAGGTAGAAACTGGGGTGGTGCATTTCCAAAGCAAGGAACTCCAGTAATTGCCAGAAAACCAGTAGAAACTAGGAGAGAGGCATGCAATAGATTCTCCCTCAGAGCCCTCAGAAAGAGTCAATGCTGCCAACACCTTGGACTTCTAGGCTCTAGAACTGTGAGACAATAAATTTCCATTGTCCATCAGTTTATGGTACGGTGTTATGGCAGCTCTAGGAAATGAATACAGTGCTATAGACACATTGAATCATTTGATCCTCACAATGACCCTATTCACTTATTCCCCAAGGTGCTAGCATAAAAGCAGAGAACAAAATGAAAAACGTCCTGATCTTGTGGGGTTTACATTATAGTGAGAGATGTCAGATGAGAAACAATTAAATACATCCTATAGAAGATAATAAGAAATATAAGGGAAAAAAGTTAGGCATGAAAATGGAGACAGTGCATGTGTGGAGGAGGGCAATGTGAAGTTACTGTTTTATATAGGGGAGTCCACAAATATTGTGTAGAAAGAGTACTTCAGCTTCCCAACAACTCACATGAAAACAACTACTGGCATACTCACCAAGCAAGGGCTTTATCAGTCTGTTTAAAGTGTGGTGAAGCTTAGACTCATGCAGGTACTTGCCCAAGGTTAGACAGAAAGCAAGTGGAAGAGCTGGGATTTAAACTCAGGATCTAACTGCAAGAGCTCACCCCTTTTATCACCATAAGAGCCTTCAGTTCACTTCTATCTCTGTTAGTTTTAGTGTGATTTTATGTTCCTTTCCGCCAGAGTTCAGTTCCAGAGTGAAGGTTAAGGAGAAAACATACTTGACAATCTTCCCAAAAATAGTTTCCAAGATCTGGTATCAACATAAGGAGCATATGTCAAGTGATGTTATCATTCTTGGAGTCATTGTTTCTTGATGGCAGATATCGAGAATGTGCTTTTTTAGCCCGTAGGTGATGTTACATAAAAAAGAACAAGTGATAATAAATAGGAAGCACAGTTCTAGACAAACAATACAAAAGACAATTATACAAGGATGAGAGTAGGCACTTAGGAAACCAAAACCATAAAAATCATTACAAGATTAGCTAATCACAATCATTATATTGAAAGACCTGTGGGTCAGAACTTATTTCAACACCATGCTAATTTGGGAGTAGAGAAGACCAGCCAGGGCAGACATAGTTCTTCCTTTATGCTCTGAGTACCTCAAACCCTTGATAGAATGTTACAAATAATACTGTTTCCTGAATATACAAAGAAAAAGATTCAAACATTAGTATTTTGGTTTAACCAATAAAATTGGAAAAGTTAAAAAAATAAGACTCAGTGTTAATGCTTGTTTGAAAAAAGGGACATTTTCATGAAGTCCTAATGGGACTCCGATAATGCCTTCCTTCAGGGTAATCTGATAATATGTATTAAAAGTCTTCAACTGTGAATATTTGTGGAGAAATTCTAATTTCAGGATTTTTTCCCCTGAAAAATAGTTGGAGTCTCACGAAAAGATTCAGTTACACAAGTGTTTATTGTAGTTTAATTTATAATAGCAAGAGTGGTTGATATGGTGGAATATTACATTAAAAATATTGTTACTAAATGAGAATTTTTAACTCCTGTCAGGTCATACACCCTTTTGGGAATCTGATGAAGCAGTCAATTCCATTCCTGGAAAAAAAGCATATATGCGCGTACATAAAGTTTTGTAGATAATTTCACAGAATTCATGGACTATGTGAAATCCATGCACAGACTTAGGTTAAAGACTGCTACTCTGTAGTAAAGAGTAATAATTAGTGACATGGGAAAATAGTCACAAAGTCACATATGTGCATTGGCATATGAGACTGGAAAGATACTTATTAAAATAGTTGTTCTCTCTGAAAAATGAGATAATGTGTTTTTAAAAGTTTTTTCTTTGGGCTTTTCAGTATTTCTCCAATTTTTACTATAAAAAGTATTATTTCAATATTATTTTAAGAAGTTATTTAATATGGAGTAAAAAACACACAGGAATGTTACAGAAGTCCCCAAGAAACACAGCACAAATGAAAAATTATGAGAAGTACAAAGAAATAATATGCTGCCTATGGTAATAGGCACTTCTATGAGGAAGGTGCAAAACAGTTCTCTGTGTTCATGCAACATTCAAGGGAAATAGATTTAATTTAAAATAAAGGTTATTCTTGGGCAAAAGTAGAATTTCTTTTCTGCCAGTGCTGTAAAAAACTTAGATGAGGCACCCTAAGACAAGGTAGAACTTCCATCCATGGAAATGCAAAAGGTGTAGCAAAAAATCATTAATCTTCTTAGTTTAAGCATCCATCTCCCTGAAGGCATGAAACAGAATCAGGTGATTTATCTAGAGCCCTTCTGCTCAATTTGCTTATGTCTTTGAAGCAGGGTACACTGATCCACAGAAAGACAGGCACTTCTCTTCCTCAGTGATCTGCTCTGTCCCCACATACCTTCTTTGATGCCCCTTCTCACACACTCATCACATGGGCAGTGGTGAGTGCTGCTCCTCTAATAAGGTGATTCAAATCTCCTACTCATAAGTATTGGCTACCAGAGAAATTGATGATCTAATTTCAACAAAGCTAAAATTCATTTTTCTGGCCTTAGTCCAATCCACATCACTAAGAGAATTATACCATAGGGAAAGTCTCCTCCATGCCCACAGTTATTAATGTTAATGACTTCTTTAGAAGAAAGTATCTTGTTTATTGGGCAGATTGAATTCTCTGGAGATCTGCTGAGCCTCTAATCCACTCTGTAGGCTTGGGGATCTTTTGACCTTGTTATTTGTTGTTTCTTGCCATGTGTATTCTTTTTATGACCCCAAAGTACTGCTGCTAAAAGTATATACCTTACAACAATTTAGTTTCTATGATGGACTGTATGGATTTAATATCATTGTACTATACACACACACACACACACACACAAACACAAACATACACACACATATACGCTACATATATAGATGTAGAAATATGCAATATAGTGTCATGGATAATAGCATGGATCTGTGGATAGACTTTCTGAGTTGGGCTCCTGGTTGCATCATATGCCTGTGAAGTTGGGCAACTTATTTAACTTTGACAAACTTTATCAAAATGGGAATAATAATGCCTACCTTTCTGATAGCGTAGTGGTGATGATTAAATGCTTTAATACAGGTAAAATGATTATATTATTGCCTGTATATAGAACATAATTGCTAACAGTATCGACACTTGCTTAGTGTCAGAAACTCTCTGATTTATTTCCCCTCCCAGCCACAGGTCATGCAACTCTTGTTTCTTCCTAAGGCTACAGGAACCAGGATCTCCTTTGGAGGTTATATCCTTTCTAACACTGGCTTCTCTAGTGTAGATGCATCCTAATTGCCCCTACTGGTTCCAGGTTATTATGTGGACAGGATTACCCAAAGTGGGTTCCTGATGTAGTTAGAGCCCTCCTAGCTTTGATCAACTGTGGGAGTGGAGTCCTGCTAGTTATCTCTAAGTTAATCTATATACTGAAGCTACGGAGAAAGAGGTATTATTTTAGTTTCTTGTACTTTCACTGGTCTGAAAGACTGAGTACCACCGATGGTCTTTGGGGTATAGAGTGTCTTTTCTGGTCCATAGCTTCACAGACTAATTGATTATCTCTTTGCATATTCTCTGTCTTTCAACAGGAGAGAGAAAATTCCCCTGGGATCTCAGACTTCCTGAGTTCTCTAGGTGAGACAGAGGAGCTGACTATACTGAGATTTTGACAAGGACAGCTTATGGAATCGTGGATGGATGTAACTCCCTTCACACAGAAGTAAACTTTCTAAAGTTGTATATAAATAAAATTTTTATAACTCAAATATAAACTTGTTGGAATAGTTTGTTCTTTTTTGGGTAAAGATTCTGCCCTATTCTCAAGTAATGCATCAAATAAACACAGATTCTCCATTGTATAAGGCACTGGAAAAATATTGGAAGTTATTTTAAAAGTAGAAATTTTATTTGTTTCCATAGAGTCCATATTTTCATCCAAGGTAAGGGAAAAATATAAATCATGTGTTTTCCCTGAAATTTTTATGATCCTGTTTTGATTGCTCTCTAGCTGTGGGGAGTAGAAATAGACTACTAAACTTCACAGTTTGCACTTCAGTGAGGCAAATCTGAAATATTTTACCATTTTGATTTCCTAAAGGCTGATTGTCCTGGATTTGCTGGGGCAGCATCTACTTCATGTTGTTTCATTTTTATTCAGTAACAGTGACTTATTGAATCCACAACCAGTGCTCCTTATTTAGCCTTCCAACATACTTCTGATGGACTTCCAGTTTGATATTTGGTTCTGAAAATATGGTCTTTGGATTCAGAGTCCTTTTGGTTTCATGGGCTTCTCAAAAGTTTTATGTAGAAAAGGAGGCCAGTATAATTTGAGAGTTTGACAGTCCCCTTTGAGGTGAGGACAATGCTTTTCTGGTCACACAGGACAATGTTTTTCTGTTCATGCAGGGCATCGTGGACTGAAGAGCACTTTTGGCACAGTTTGCCCTGGTGCATTGTGACCTCTGTACCACAATTGTTGGTCTGTCAGCTTTTCCATCTGTCAGAGAGGACCAAGAACAAAGTGTGAGTGATCTTTCTATTGTTTACCCCTGGCTCCGGCTTCCTCTCCTCTCTTCTTCCCACAGCTGCTGCATTGTCCCCTGCTGGTTAGTTTCCTCACCTGGGACACTTTGAAAACTGGATAGTCCGGGCATGGAGTGAGTCATTATTGAATGTCTGCCCCTAGTCAAAGGAAGGCTCTAGACAACTTCTGTTCTTTTTTATTTTAAAGGAGATAGAGAAGACATGGCTGTGTATTGTGTCATAATGGAGGTTTGGCCTGTAGTGCCTAAATGTCTAATTTGAGAAGCAGAGAGCTCATTGTTCATATTCTTTGTGTCTTTGTGCTAACAATTCTTTAGCTGTCCATTTATGTCTGTCTGTCTGTATGCATGTATGGGTATGTATGTATGCATGCATGTATGGTTCTGACTTTGCAGAAAAATAAATGTTACACATGAAGCTCAAAGGAATTTTTCTGCTTAGGATTTAACAGTGCAAATAATAACTTTAATGCCATGCAGAAAGGACACTTAAATGGCTGAAAGAAAACCTTCAGGGCTGACCTGATCCATGAAGTTAGATGAGGAGAGGAGAAGGGGCAGGTCAAGCATTTTTAATCTATCCAGATCAGCATTCTAGTTCTGCAAACTCTCTTATGGCTCACAAGCCATATCTGCTCTAAAGCATCCTAGAAACCTTAGCATAAAACATTTTCAAATAGGCTTGACAGTTGTCTCGAAGTAATTTCTCTTAATTAGATATGATGGATGGTCTGATGAACTGTATGACTCTCTATTTGGTCTGACAGAGGTAATTAGACATGAACAATTGCACTTGGCCATTTTTATTATGCCAGTATGAGAATTATGCTTTTATTTTTTTGCAGTTGCCATTTGAAGAAAACTAAAGATTTTACTAAATTAAATATTGTATTTTTTTTCTTTAAAACACATATTTAAAATTAGAACACCTTCATTTGAGGCTTGCCACATCCCATCAATTCCACCCCAGCACTCAGTGCCTGGGATTCTGACAAATCACTCACATGGAGTCTGTTCTCTCAGCTATAAAATGGGATTAATAATGATACTTGCAGGACTAAAGGAAATTGCATTTAATAAATAATGTGTATTTATAAAAATAATAATAATGAGACTTGCTAGAGGCATGAATAAATATGTTTTTATTTTTTTCATTTTGAAAAAGCTATTTACTGTTTTCCAAATATTATTTCAAATATGTGGTTTTACAGACAAAGGTCAATATGGGTCAGAAACATTCTATAGAAGAAAGCATTTTTATAGGCATTGGAAACCATTTTAATAAAAGAAAAGTCACATTTATGTAGGTGTAGCTATGTTACACAAGAAGATTTTAACAAAGAAAGTGCAAAGACAGAAATGACTGGCTTTTTTTTGCCATCCAAAATATTGGCAATCTCCCCTTATAGCCTATTCTTAATAGTTAGTTGGGATGCCAAATAGATGGCATACTGACCTTTAGGGCTCCATTGGAGGGTGGGGTCTGTTAGTGTGTGTGAATCATCAGAATGAATTCAACTTAAGAACAAACTGGCTTTGACCCCAACTAAACCCAAAGTCTAGGCAGAGGCCCATTAGAAATAAATACAAGTTGTAGGGTCCCTTTTACAATGTTGTGCTACCTAACAGTGTTAAACCTAATTAATCAAATGAAAGCTGAGCATACTTCCATCATTAGTTCTGTCCTCATCCTTTCCCATTTTTATGAAGGCTCCATGTTATAGCTCAGTTTATAATGGGGGCATGGGAACTTCCAAGTTCTCAGAATGAGCCATCCTAAATCCTGTGTCCAAACCTTCTTTACCCTATCCTCCCTTCCACCGCCCACCCTGAGACAAGTCAGCCTTACCAAAGAGGTAGGACTTCTGTCATTGTCTCATGCAAATTAGTTCTAAATATCACCAGAGGAAGGTCATTCCACAAATAGCATTTATCTTTTAGCCAAAGGGATGTAGCGCCATGCCCACAAAAGAATCCCAATGAATTCCATAACACTCCTCAACCCCTGTAGTTTTCCCATCTAGAAGCTCCCAACAAAAACACAAGGTATTAATATTACTTTACTTGAGAAGGAGAGGGAGATATTTACAATTTTGATAAAACTACCAAGAAGCAATTTTTTTTTTTCAAACAGTGGGTTGCAAACATTTACTGGATCTTGAAATTAGGATAAACTCTTTTTAAAAAAAGAGTAAAATAGAATGAGATAGAACACATACGTATGCTCACAGCTAATAAGGGCAAGTGTTTGAAGGCTGTGAAGTGTATTTGTATGTATAATGTTGTGATGTTTAATGCTTTTTTTTTTTTTTTTTTTACTGTGGATCAAGGGCAATGATGTTTGAGAGCCAATGGGGAAAGTGTGCCTTAAAAACAGAAACAACACAATTTTTGAGCAAAGCAATTTTGTCCACTAAAAAGTTTCATATAAATTTTACTACCTTCCCTCCTCTGAGTTTAGATACAAGACAGAAATATCATTTCTTTTTAAGTCTTAGACCCACAGAATCTTAATCAGATGTATTAAATAACAACTTTGAAAACACAGTGTTTTCTCTCTTTAGCAGACACTGTTGCCCACCTAGCTGCCAGCCACCCCCCCCATCACTTTTTTCCTTATAGTCATCTCTAGAGCTCTTCCATAAAACTGGCCTTATCCGGTAAAATCTTGGACATTACTCTTAACAATATTTTCTCTGATATATCTTCTTGGGCAAGGGAAACCAAAGAGAAAATAAACAAATAGAACTACATCAAATTAAAAGGATTGTGTACAACAAAGCAAACCATCAACAAAAATTAAAAGACAACTCACTGAATGGGACAACATATTCATCAATGAGACATCTGAGAAGGGGTTAATATCTAAAATTTGTAATAACTAATATAGCTGCATACCAAAACAATTAAAATAAAAATAAAAAGCAAACAATCCAATTTAAAAAATGGGCAAAGGGCCTGAATAGACACTTCTCCAAAGAGAACATACAGATGGCCAATAGACATGAAAAGATGCTTAATGTCACTAATCATCAGAAAAATGCAAATTAAACCAACATGAGGTATCATCTCACACTTGTCAGAATGATTATCATCAAGAAATCAATAAACAACAAGTATTGTGAGCCTCTCAAAAGCTGGGACTGTATCTAATTCATCTTTGCATTTTAAGACTTGACCACAGTACTTACTGGCACATAGTAGTTACTACCAGTTGTTGGGAAGAGCAGGTCAATCACTTTTTCTATCAGAAGGCAGAGAAAGGCAAAGAGCCCCGATCCACTCCTAAATTGGTGGCCTCAAAACTTCCCCAAGAAATTGCAGTAGGAGATCAAGCATTTCAGGCAGCAATGTGATTTGGAATTTCAGAAACACAGACTCTCTTGTGCTTCTTTGAACTGTCATAATAGAAGAAAGGGGGAAGGACAAAAATTTAAAATCTAATGCCTATATTTTATCAATTTTCAGGAGCATAAAAAGTATTCAATTGTAATAGGAAGATGTAAACCAACTGAGGACTCACAGAGATGTAAAAAAATGTCTGCCAGGATTGTTTTTCCCTCAGATACATATTTTAAAATAAATGCAGTGATTTTACCAAGGGTTAAAACATTGTCATTGTTAGATGAAGAAAATGTAATTGAACCCACCATTCTGAAAGTACCATTGTGAGTACTTTTTGTGAATTCCCCTGTGCTGGGCTGGTAATTTTTTCCTGGCTCACACCTGCTCAAAACCTAGGGGATTTGTCCTTGAAGCCTGGCATGAATATATTAAAGTACAGTTCTCTAGTGCATAGTTCAGTCACAGCAGACAACTATTGATCTATGTGTAAATCAAAATACACTTTTCTCTAGTCTGGGAATTGTTAAAGTGCATTAACACACTCAAGTTTAATGTTTCAGATGATGCTTGTTCTGTTTTGTATTTTACATTTTCTTTTTCCCTCAAGAGTGGAGATAAGCCCTTTATAAGCAGAAAAGCTCCACTGACTCATTCTGACAAATTCTCCAGTTTCACACTGGGTCACGCACAATCAGAAGAAAGACATAACCTTGATGTGGGGAGAACGGGAGGGATGTGACTGATTGTACAGAAAGCTCTCTCCCTCTTTGCTTTCACTGGGACTTTGCTGACACCCACTTTCTTCTCTTTCATGATGGAGATGATTCCCAGTACAGATCTTCATTTAATGATTTTCAATTTATTTATTTTTTACATATTTTCTTTCAGCAGCAATAACAATAACACAAAGTGTTCATTCCCTTCTTGTCTATACAAAACACTCTGTGAAGAGACCACATTTTAATGCAAAAAAAGAAAAATTAGGCAAATAAGGAGACCTGGGTATGATATTGATTCTGCCACAATCCTGGGGAAATCACACACATTCTCTGGTTTCCACATTTCTGTCTACAAGAAGAAGATCACTGTACAAAATGAGAAACTGGCTTATGCATGATGGTCTTCTTCAATATAATCAGCTTCACCATCAAAAACATGAATTTATTTCACATTCATTTGTGCACAGTGCCTTGGGGGTTACTTATCAGGTCAAGCAAAGTTGACAAGTTTTGTTTTCAATCTGATAGTCTATGTAATTTTAGAGATTTGAGAAAAGACAAGTCTTGATTATTCTTTCAATATGGTATAGCTATTAAGCAGCAGAAGCAGAAATGATTTTGGATAATAAATTTGAAAACGTCATTGTAACACAAGCTGTAATGATCAATAAACAATTAAATGGTCTCATCTGGAGCCACTGGCACCACAGGATATTTTAGCATCCCCTGTAGAACCAATCAGGGAAGTATCTATGAAAATGAGTAAGCAGATTGCAGCACCTATTGCAGGTGGGAAATAAGTCATCCCAGACAAAGGGTTCTGAACACCCACCACCGTTTGTCACAGTCATAGGAGAGAATACTGATCACCCAGAACATAGAATATGACTTCAGAGAACACCAGGGCCCTTCCCCTTTCTCTGTCATCTGAGGGGAAATAAAGTCCAGAGTGGAAAATAAAGATCTGCAGCATTGAGTATCCACCATCAGAATGTGCAATTCACATGTGAAGGGAGTGAAGGCTTTCACAAAAGGTAATTGATGGAAAGCCCGTATTCAAAATGCACATTGAGAAGTACTAAAGCAATGACCAAGAAAGACTTAGCAATAAAGTTCATGAAACAAGGAGGGGCTCTCTTAGACCAGACCACAAAGAATAAAAAGAAATAGACCACATCACCCTACCCACATCAGATGGTGTCATTACTGGGTCCTCTGTGAGGAGGAACCTGAGAGCTGCATTGGAATCAGCTCAAGTCTTTTTTTATATCATTATCCATCTACCTTGTTGAATAAACATAGTTGTAAGGCTAGAATGCAGTTTTTGAAAAAGCTCAAAAAACTATAAAGAATAAATGTTAATCTATCCCTCCTTTTCCACTCATCTATCCCCCACTCCTTTTTTAATTTTGTGAGCTGGTTTGATTAACGAACTTGAGCAATTCAATTCTCCTCTAAGTCCTCAGATTCAGCACAATTCTTGATCTGCAGACATTTCCCAAAACAAAATGCCTGAACATCTCAATACTGGAATCTAGACTCCTTGATAAGCTTTATGCCATCATTTGAGTTTTACAAATTATTTCTCTAAAGATACGCCAAAATCATTTTTTGTTCTCTCCAGACAGTTTTACTTTAACATACAGCAATGTTTATCCTGGTAGTGAGTCTTCTGTAAACAGTCAACCAATGCTCTATGTTATGGAAACCAATCTATATGCAATTGAAACAATCCACAGGTTCTAACCTGGAAATACTAGGAAAACCACCTGGATGCACTATGAATATCTACCTACAAAGAATTGATGTGAACAGCTATCCTAATACAAGTTTTACTTTCCTTGAGCCTATTGGTCTGTCATTTAAGTCAATGACAGCAGCTGTGGCTTCATCCCGAGATTCAAAGGCCACCATGGCTTCACCTGTGGGCATACCTTTTTCATTGTATTTTAAGCAAACTGAGCCTGGGATCACTTGATAACCATAAAAGAAATCTAAAATCTCATCAATAGACACAGTGAAGGGCATGTTCTGTACTTTAATTACTGTTGGTCCTGGTTTTCCAGAACTAGATCCAAAGCCAGGAGGACCACCAATGTGGATTGGGCCAGGGCCAGGGCCAGGCCCAGGCCCAAAGGCTGGCGGCCCACTCAAATGGCCAGGGGCATTTCCAAGACCAGGAGGGCCACCCCCAAAGCCAGGGGGGCCACCTAAGCTACCAGGGCCATTTCCAAAATTCTGAGGCCCCCCTCCAAATCCTGGCCCACTTAAATTATTTGGTCCACCTCCAAAACCTGGAACATCCAGTCCTAGACCAGGCAAACCACTATTTCCAACTGAAGGCATACCAGGCCTAACATCACCAAAGGCCCCTCCTAATCCTGGAGGAGGAAGTGGTGGCCCAAAGGCATTCGGCCCACCAAAATTACCAGGAAAATTAAACGGAGGCCCATTATTGGCCTCCTTAGATCCTACAGTCAGGAAGGCATGCTCTTCACCTCCTGCACTAGGCATTCCGGCATTGGGCATTCCCACACTGGGCATTCCGGCATTGGGCATTCCAGCGCTGGGCATTCCGGCGTTGGGCATTCCAGCGCTGGGCATTCCGGCGCTGGGCATTCCAGCATTGGGCATTCCAGCATTGGGCATTCCTGGAACTGCAGCATTACCTGGCACAGGCATCTTTAATCCCTTTTTTCCTTGGGCAGGGGGATTTTTCTCAATCTCTCTCATATCTTCTAGAGTAACTATATGAACAAAAGCTTCTCGCCCATTAAGTTTTTTACGATGTAAGCGTTCAGACTTACGTGCATCATCTTCATTTTTAAACTGAACCAATGCCTGTCCTAGACCTTGCCCATTGTTATCAACAAGAACATGGACAGCATTCTCATCCACTGGGATTCCTTCTAGGAACTGAAGAACATCCATCTTGGTAATGCTGAATGGAATATTTGTTATGTGAGCACAGACTTTGGTAGAGCTGACATCCCCCTCCGGATTTAACATCATTTCTCTCTGGTCATAGTTGAAGTTCTGTAGTCTTTTTCTAATCATATCTATCTTTTCTAGCATACCTTTCTTAGTAATTGGATGAACTTGAATAAAGCGATTGCCCATGTATTGTTTATGACGACACAGAGCAGCCTTATAGTCAGCCTCATTCCTGAACTCTACAAAGCCTTCACCAGTTGCTTTCCCATTAGGTCCATAAGCAATGTAAATACTATCTTCCACAATATCCAACTTTTTAAAAAAATCAATGACATGTTTGTTTTCAGCTTCAAATGGTAGCCCTTTCAAATAAACACAAAAACCAGCCTCATGTGGTGATCTTGACCTTGACCTTTTCTGCCCACTGGGTGATTTTGACCTGGAAAGTGCCTGTGGAGGGGGATGGGTTTGTCCAGAGGGTCCCATACTTTGCTTAAAAGTGATATGGCCTCCAGCAGCTACCCACTGTCTCTCTGTTGCAGGACTTACTTCCACATACCGTTGTATCATCAGCATTCTGTTTCTTTTCAAGGCTTCAAATGTATCTTGAGGGGAGAGAAACTTAACCAATCCATTCCCATTATTTCGACCTACATGATCTTTCAACAAATGCACTGCATCAACACGGAGCCCATGGAAAAAATCTCTGACATCATTTTCCATTGCAGAAAAGGGCATTCCGTGAACACTGACATACAGACCATCAGGGTTGATGGGAAGTGGTTTCACACTGCTTTGAGAATTCACCTGGATAGGGTTAACAGGATTCAGTGGACCCAGAAACACAGGGTTCAGGTTATTGTTCAGATTCATAGGTGCTCCAGAGCCATTCATTCCAGCAGGTAGAGGTGCCACAGGTGGTGGGTTCAAGGGCGGCATGCCCGACATAGGTGGCAGTGGGGTCATGGGCGGCACCGAAAGGACTGGGGGTATGGGGGGCACGGGAGGCACAGGAGGCAATGTAGGTACCGGAGGAGGAACTGGTATTGGGGGAATAGACGGCATTGGTGGCAAAGATGGCATCGCTGGGATTGGAGGAATTGGTGGTGGTGGAACCGTGTTCATTGGCGAGGCTGTGCTTGAAATGGTTGAGCTAAACGTTGGGCTCCCAAACGAAGTCCCCATATTTGGAGGAGCTGTTCCTATACTGGCTGTGGAGAATGTCTGTATGTTTTTGTTGCTTTCATGAACAGAAGTAGCGGCAGTAACTACACTGGGTGAAGGGTTATTAAAGTTGGGTACTGTTGTAGGCAAGTTAACCCTGCCACTCATTCCTGAGCTAGGTGGTGGTCCTGATCTACTAGCATTTGCTGGTGGTATATCTAAGTTGGCAGTTTCAAAACGTCTACGACTCAGTTCAATCATATTCTGCATTTCCGTTTTACTACTCAACAACAGTGTTACTTTTGACCCTTTAATTGTACCACCTGTGCGCATCATACCAAGCCTTGCATCTTCATCAGTGGCAAAAACGATGAAAGCCTCACCCAGTTCACCCCCTACAATATGCACGCCCCCATCAGGAATGGTCAATCCAGAGAAGAAGTGGCGAATGTCCATGGTCCCCGCCACAATTGGGAGACCTTGCAAACGGATGACCACAGCCATGCTGCGCTGAAACCACACACACCTGATAAAACAAGAGATGTATTTTCTTAACAAGAAGTAGAGGCCAAGTCAATCCTGTGGGCAACCAATTAAAACCAACTTTTAGACGGGGAGAGCTGCGCGGCACCCGAACCCAGCCCAGAGTTACCCCCCGCGCGAGTGCCTCCGCCCCGCGGCCGACAGGCCCTGCGCGAACGGCTTTCCGGAGCCCACAGCAGCCACCACCACCACCTTTGCCGCTTCACAAAATGGCCAATACTGGAATAGAATGTGAATAAGATACCACTGCCAAAGAGAAACAGCTCCAGAACTCCAGACAGAGCTCAGATACTTTTGAGTGCTTTAATGGAGGGTGTGAGAATTCTGATAATCTTATATGCATCTGCAAATGATACAATTAGATTTCTTCTCAAATGTCACAGCAATTCCTAAGAAGTGGGCCTATAGTTATTAAAAACTATCATCTATCATGAAAATTTTTAAAAATGCGCACCATGTAGTTTTTAGTACCATAGTATAGTCGTCCTACTAGGAGGAGGGCATGTGAGAAAAATTACCTAAAAAGGAAGCAGGACAATGGACACCAGCCTGGCTACAGATGATGGCTCTCTAGCTCTTGCAACCAATTAAAAAACATTCTCATAGGAACTTGCAAAAAAATGAAACTAGACCACCAACTTACACCACACATGAGAATAAACTCAAGATTGATCAAAGACTTAAATGTAAGCCATGACATCATAAAAGTCCTAGAGGAAAACATAGGCAAGAAAATTTCAGATATCTCACGTAACAATTTCTTCATGGATACATCTCCGAAAGCAAGAGAAATAAAGGAAAAAATAAACAAATGGGATTACATCAAACTAAAGAGTTTCTGCTCATCAAAAGAAAACATCAGCAAGATGAAAAGGAAACCAACCATATGGGAAAACATATTTGCCAATGATATCACAGACAGGGGACTGATTTCCAAAATATATAAAGAGCTGATACAACTCAACATCAAGAAAACAAACAACCCAATTAAAAAATGGGCAAAGGACCTGAACAAACACTTCTCCGAAGAGGACATACAGAAGGTCCATAGACACATGAAAAAATGCTCAACATCATTAGCCATTAGGGAGACGCAAATAAAAACCACAATGAGATACCACATCACACCAGTCAGAATGGGCATCATCAACAAATCAACAAGCAACAAGTGCTGGCGAGGATGTGGAGAAACGGGAACCCTACTGCCCTGTTGGTGGGAATGCAGACTGGTGCAGCCACTATGGAAAACAGTATGGAATTACCTCGAAAAACTAAAAATGGAACTGCCTTTTGAACCAGCGATTCCACTACTAGGATTATACCCGAAGAATCTTGAAACACCAATTCAAAAGAACTTATGTACCCCTATGTTCATTGCAGCACTGTTTACAATAGCTAAGTGCTGGAAACAGCCTAAGTGCCCATCTGTAGATGAGTGGATCAGAAAGCTGTGGTACATTTACACGATGGAATACTATGCAGCAGAAAGAAAGAAGGAACTCCTGCCATTTGCAACAACATGGATGGAACTAGAGAGAATTATGCTTAGTGAAATAAGCCAGGCAAAGAAAGAAAAATACCATATGATATCACCTAATACAGGAAACTAAAGAACAACAAAAACAAAAGAACTAAATAGAACAAAGAGCAGAATAGCAGTCAATAAGGGGGAGGGGGGAGGGAGAGAAGGGGGATAAGTAAGAGAAGGGTTTAGTCAAAGAACCTGCATAAAAGACTCATGGACATGGACAACGGGGAGGGATATGATTGTGGGAGAGGGGGTGGGCTGGGTGGGGGAGAGAAATGGGGGAAAAATGGGACAACTGTAACTGAAAAACCAAAAATAAAAATAAAAATTAAAAAAACAAACAAAAACATTCTCACCTCATTCCTGTCAGAAGGGCTATCACCAATAAATCCACCAATGACAAATATCAGTGAGATATGGAGAAAAGGGAACCCTAGTGCACTGTAGGTGACAATGCAGATTGGTGCAGCCACTGTGGAAAACAGTATAGAGCTTCCTCAAACAATTAAAAATGGAAACTACCTTATGATCCAGTAATTCCACATCTGGGTATTTATATGAAGAAACCCAAAACACTAATTCAAAAGAATATATATAGTCCTATGTTCAATGCAGCATTATTTACAATGGCCAAGTGCCCATCAATAGACCAGTGGATAAAGTAGAGGTGGTACATGTATATAATGGGATATTATTTGGCTACAAAAAAGAATAAAATCTTATGATTTGTAACAGCATGAAAGAACCTAGTGAGTAGACTGCTCAGTTAAATTAGTCAGTTATAGAAAGACAAGTAGCATATGATTTCACTTTTATGTGGAATATAAAGAACAAAATAAATGAACAAACAAAACAGAAACAGGCTCATAGACACAGAGAACAAACTGTTGGTTGCCACAGGGGAGGGGTTTAGGGGACGGGGAAAGAGATAGAGGGATTAAGAAGTACAAATTGGTAGTTGCAGAATGGTCATGGCAGCGTGAAGTACGGTAAAGGAAATATAATTGGCATTGTTGCAGTGACTCTGTGGTGCCAGGTGGGTGCTGGAGATATGGGGTTGGGGGAACATGTTGTAGGGTGTATGGTTTTCTGGCCACTATGCTGTACACCTGAAACTAATACAAAATAATATTGAATGTAATCGAAAAAAAACAAACGAACAGGGATAATTCAGGTCTAAGATAATCATAATGGTTATATTTTCCTTGATGGTGATTAGTTTTAAAATGGACACATGACATAATTCTCACTCATGAGTTATGAGGTGTGTTTTCCTGGGGTGCTTCTGAGAATGGCTTCATTGTTGATAAAAAAAAAGTCTCAGCAAAGGATTTCCCCTTCTCCTTTTTTCCCTCTGGATGTGTCTTCCACTGATGCCTGGTTCTGTGACAGACATCTTTTAACTCTGTGAGGAAACATTTGAGGACATCCCAGTGGATGCAGAGGTGAAAGAATAACATAACTTGGGTCTTTGATCATGATGTTCAGGCAAAACTTGACCCCTCCACCCCAAAGCTTCTACCTCTACCTCTGACTTTTTTCTGATGTAAAATATATTCTTTGAGGTCTAAGCCATTTTATGTCAGGTTTTCTGTTGCTTACAGCTGGAAATATCGTTGCTAATACATCCCAGAATAACACCTTGGTTATATTTCTAAGAAATGTAACCCCTGTCACTAAATATCCTTGAAATATTTTGAACTTTGCCACATGGCGGTTTCCAACCTGAGAGCCAGATGTGAGTCAGAAGGTTCTGTGTTATCCTCTTCTAAATCATTATGCCTCATAATTTTTAGCATCATCTCTCTACAGAGGTTGTTGTTATAAGTGAGTGAGAGAAAGAGATTCTAAATGCCTCTTATAGGTATTATGCTTTCTATTTTTACATCTATTTTTATTTAGCTTTTATTAATTGAAAATTATTAATGCCAGAATGTTAGGTATTTAGAGATACAGTAATGGTATGATCAACATAGTTTTCTTCACTGCGGGCCTAAAATCAAGTTATCCTCAGTAACTTTGTAAAGTAGGGCACCTGTTATGAGATTTGTTATTTTGTGCATTATGTACATGGCACTGTATCTGGGAATGCAGTGGCAAGCAAAACAGATATGACTCTTGCCTACTCCACTTGGACCTTAAAATCTAGTTCTTTGTAATCATCTTACAAGGTAGTAAGTATTAATTCAGCCAACAAATATTTATAAAACCACCTTGCATGTGTGAAGTATAGGTGAGAAAACTGAAGCCACAGAGGTGAAATGACTTAACCATCATAAATACTAGTGAGAAAGCTCAATCTAGAACACATAATCCTCTGTGATCTAAATGACCTTCTCACTTGATCACATTGTCTTTTAAACACGGAAAGAGACAATAAAAATAATGTCCAAAGCACACACCTTACCAAGCACACCTTATCTAATTTGTAAAAGAATTAGCATCAGCATTGTCCTCTCAAACAAGGCATAGAAAGTTAAGCTGGAAAATTCCTCTGAACTTTGAATGTAATATATTTATATCTGGGGGTGGGGGAGAAGCAAAAAATAATTAGTGCAAATAGTTTTAGCTCAAGAGACTAGGACCTCATCAACATGTGAGCTTTGCAAACGAATAAATGGGACTATTAGGGTGCTTAGAGAGAAAAAACAGATTGGTGCCTTTGTAGCCATTCGCTTCAAGTAGATATTTGTCTATATTATATTTTCCCCAAAGTCCATGTATCCTATCCATCTATGCTGTGGGAGTTCTTGTGATTGTCTTGTTTGTGTCTTTCTGCTCTTTAAACTTTTCTTTAGATTCCTTACTTTTTCTAAAGTCATTATTCGCTTGGTTTTATCCAACATCTTTGACTCAGATTTGACTCAGATTCTTATTCAGAGGGACAAAAAAGGATGCTTTGAGGCCATAAGATATAGAACATTTAATGCTTGAGGGGCTATAAGTTTATAAGTAGCATAAATTCTCATAATTTGGAATCAGGGTTCAGAAATACAACTTTCTGAAATGTTAACTCATAAGCATCAACATAATGTCACATTAGTTACCTAGTGAAAATATTTATAGGAAATAGCACACCTTAAGAGAAGAAGGATAATGTGAAAGAATACAAAGATTGAACAAATAGAAGAAAGATAAAAGTCAAGGGGAAGTGGTAGAGAGTCAACAGAGAACATGGAAGAAGAAGGTCACCTTTGTACACTGAGATGAGTTGGTCCCAGGAAGTAAATGTGGCCCAAGGAGGTCTTGTCTTTCTGATCTGCCCGTGGATTCCAGGTTGCTCTGCGAGTGTTAGAGAGCCTTTGGGAGAGAGTTGACAGGGAGGCTTCCTATCAGATTACTGGTTTTCTTGGAGACATCTCTCCCTGCTCAACACATGTATAGAATTTTGTCCCTCCAATGGTATTGATAACATCCTACCCTGCAACGTAGTTTTTAAAAAGATTTTATTTATTTATTTTTAGAGAGAGAGGAAGGCAGGGAGAAAGAGAGGGAGAGAAACATCAACATGTGGTTGCCTCTCACGCACCCCCAACTGGGGACTGGCCTGCAACCCAGGCATGAGGCCTGACTGGGAATCAAACTAGCGACCATTTGGTTCACAGGCTGGCACTTAATTCACTGAGCCTCACCAGTCAGGGCTGCAATGTTGTTTTGAGTTGAGTGAATGGCCGACTGGAATCTTATAGACTGTACTCTAAAAGGATTGGTACATACCTAGTTATATTCACATATTTATAGCTCCAAACATAGTTCCTGGTACATGGCAGGGAGTCAGTGAAAGTTCTTGAATGTTCAATCAATGAAATGGAACATGCATGTGAATGTGAATATATGACTCAAATATAGAGGTGAAAGTTGAAATGTGTCATATTTTTATTGTATTTTTTTTTCAGGATATTAATTGTTTATTAGTTATATATCTCTCCTAGTCTATGACTTCTTCTTTTTTTAATGGTTTCTTTTGTTGTATAGAACTTTTCATTTTTGAAGTAGTTGAACTATATTTTTATTGTATTTAACTTCCTTAGTAGTTGTTGTTTCTGTTGTTGTGGTTGTTGTTACCTTTCAATTTACCGAATAATTAAATAGTGCAATATTGGAAAGCTAGTTTCCTAATGGAGGCAGAGAAAGTTAAAAGCAACAAGATAGAAGCAGCAAGATAGTGACAAAATGATCATCAAAGGAAATGCCATTTAGTAGAAACTTACTTTGGACCATGTGATCTCCTTGAGCAGGAGGCTATGTGGGCAAATCAAACAATACAAAGTATTTTCGTTATTATTATTTTTAGTTTAAATTGATTTATTGTTACCATAGATTTCTTGGTTGTGTCCTTGGTTGAATATAAGTCAGAGTATATACATACCTTTCAGTTTTTACCTAGCTAGAAATATGCCCATTTTCATAAAAAATGGAGTCAATGTGAAGGTTACTAATAATCTTCTGATCAAAAACAGCCCTGGCTGGTGTGGCTCAGAGGATTGAGCACTGGCCTGTAAACCGTAAGGTCATCTATTCGATTCCTGGTTATGGCCCATGCCTGGGTTGTGGGTCAGGTCCCCAATTAGGGGCATGCAAGAGGCAGTAGATTGATGTTTCTCTCACACAACAATGTTTTCTCCCTCTTTGTCTCCCTCCCTTCCCCCCTCTAAACAACAACAGCAGCAACAATGAACGATGGCATTAATATATTACTGAATAACTCAACCAATTGAGGGTGAAACAAAGAGCCTGGAACCAGAATGCCTGAGCCTGAATTTCAGCTCTGCCTCCTACTAGCTCTGTGACAACTATTTAACCTCGCTATACCTCAGTTTCCTAATATAAGCATTAGAAATGATAATACTTTTGTCTCATAGGGTCATTCTGAGGATTTAATGAGCTAATATATGTTAACTTGTTAGAATAGTGCCTGACACATAATATGTTGGCTATTCTTATTAACATTCAAATGTCACTAGTAATATCAATAACAAGAAATAATAAAATACTAATATTAAATTTAAAAATTAGAACCACTGTATACTGTAACATTAGCAAATGTTTACTGACAAAATAAATAATGAAACCTTTTAAAAACTGTCATGCTTTTAAATAAATTTATATTTTATTAATCAATAGCATTTACATATACATTTGAAACAGCAATACTGGATATTTTTAAATATATGTGAATATACCTGTTTGTATTGTGGGGGTACAGAAAATAATTTTCCTCCCCCCTTTCTAAATTCTTATGACTGGGCTGATAATCTAATGAACATGAAACAGATTAACAGAAGAAAATGTCCAAAACTTACTATGTAAGTTTGTAAATGTGGGGTTGCTATAAGAATATGAGAGACCCAAGGACAGATGTGGCAGTTGAAGCTTATGTGTCATTCTAAAGCTAAAAAGAGGAGGGATGGGTTTGTGGTTTGGGAGACTTAAAAGGGCAGGAAAGCAATTGACATGGAGTTGGAAAGCAAATGTTTGGTAAAGAAATGTTTGCCATCTTTAACAATGGGACACAGAGGACTTTGATCAAATGGGCGTTGCCAAGGTCCTATCTCTATCACACACTAGTTCATATTAAACTATAGTTATCTGTCATATCTGCCTTCCTGTACCTCATCCTCTGTCTAAATTTCTTTAGGCAGGTAAAGACTGAAAGGTTCTTCCTGTATCTTTTGTTTCTTAAAAATAACCAGCTTAAAATCAATATCCCAAAAGTACATTTTAGGGTGGCAAAGTCTGCTTCCTTTCAATGTACACATATGTATGTATGTATATACATTACTATTCATTCAGGCTTCACATGGAGCATAGTGAGTATATGGATTGGTGGCCCTTGAGGTGTTCAAGGTATCTGCAGCCTCAGTTTGGGACCCACTGGCTTCCTAAACCTCACATAAAATTTAGCACAGATCCTTTTTCTAAAAGGGATTCCATTGAATTAGAAAGAAATCTGACTGCAGTTGTTTAAGAATTGAATGCACTTAAATATAGTTAAAAAATAATCAGCAGAACAGCAGAGCTGGTATAGTCTCTTCCATGGCTAAAGGAGTTCACTCCATGGTACCAGTAATCTCACGGACCTGATGGAGATCAGTGAAGGAAGGACCAACAGCAGTTTTGGGACTGGAGGTAGTACAGGCAGCAGAGGAGTTCAAAGCCCACAGCAGCTCTGTGAGGAAAGTGGTATTACATCTCCTTTCACAGATAAGAAAACCGAGATTTAGAGTGGTTCAGTGTCTTGCTCAAAGTTTTAAAAGAGAACTGAGGTTCAAATCTAAGATTGGCTGACATCAGAACACTATACTTTTATGCTATCACCTTTCTAATAATGGCTCCCATTTTAAGAAAGTCTCAGGATTGTGCAAGCTTTTTTTGTTGGTTGTTGTTATATTTTTATTTTGTCTGACCCCCCAGAACACACCACATCAATGTAATGCAGATTGAGACATCACATGAATAAATGTAGCTATTTATCTCGCAAGTAGCAGAAAGGAAGGGTCTGGGATTTTCCATGAAATTCTTTATAGGCCAGAGACTAACATATATGTTATTTGAATCTGTTACTTGGGCATTGCTGGTTAGTAAAGATGAGGCCTGTGGGCAGGGAGGCAAAACAAGCAGGGTGGACCTAAGACTCCATTGCAAAGGTGATAGTGGTGGAGCTGAAGCGAGTGGTGAGAAAGAGGCCATTTCAAATGATTGGTTATCTTTCCAAGGAGGGAATGGGGGTGGATAAGAGAAGACCCTGTTGAGATCAGGGAATGCATGTCCAAAGAGTTATAGGGGAGGGAAGGGAAAGCAGACTCACTCGAACACAAGGAAAAGAGGAAGGCCAATAGTTGATATTCATTAATTCCTGCGTGGGATGGATGGGGGAAGCTTGTGATGTAGGTGGAGTGGGACAGTGTGGGCAGGAAGGGTAGCCCTTAATGATAAAGTCTATTCTTTATCTTTTATAGCTGCTCTATGCTCTAGGATGACATTTGACTATCCAGTCTTGTCTTAGGCCAATACCTTCTAACATATTTACCTCTTATTTATGACATCTGGCCTGTGTTTCCCCTCTCTTCTATTATTCCTCCCCCCCACCCTCAGCTTGTTTCAGTGTTTTCTTCCTTTAATGATTTCAGGGACACTTCCCTATTACCTTGTTTTTATCAAATGCTATTCTTGTGAGTTTTCCTGGCTGGTTTGGCTCAGTGGATTGAGCGTCGGCCTGCGAGCTAAGTGTCGCTGGTTCGATCTTCCAGTCAGGGCACATCAGAGAAGGAAAACTCTGACTCCAAAAAACCTCCGCTGCCTTGCGGCATACCTCTTCAGGGGAAAGGCTAAGGGAGTAAACCCCGACAGAAAATCCGGAGCCGGAGTCCCTAAGGCGGTTTGACGTTGTAGTCAACACCGGCAACTCCTGCAGCGCACCTGAAGCCAAGCTGTATTGACTCCGTCTTTCCCTTGGACCCTTCAGCTGCGAAGAGAGGGGGGGTCTGCTGCATGGGCAACAGCAGACCCTCCATATCACCCTGCCCAGGCTCTGTAGCTTCAGCTTCACTGGAGAGGACACTCCAGCGTCATCGCAAGATGTCGATTCAACACGGGAGGAGACAGATACCGTGTCACTCCCGAGTCGGACTGCACAACCATTCTCGGCGGTGCAGATAGACTCTTAAGAAGCTACACCATCGTCTCTCGAGGCGGACGGCTGCCGAACGAACAAACAAACGAATTCTTGTGAGTGTAATTTGTTAAGCTCCTTCCTTTTGTGTTAAGTACCCCTACTGAGTTCCTGATGACCCTGTAAAGAAGCAATAACACAGGAAAACAATTTTTAACATAATTCCTGTTGAGTTTGATTTTTCAGCTGTTTTAGACTTAAATAGGCATGCTGATTTCAAAACTGCAGGTAGTTTTCTTCTTTCACATCAACTTTTTTCCGTACAGCTTATCTTTTTAAAATTTTCCTTACTTTGAAATATTTATTCTTTTTTTTAAAGTACATTTTATTGATTATGTTGTTATAGTAGTGCCATTTTTTTCTTCCCTTTTCTCCCCTATGCCCAGTACCCCCCTTCCATCCAGCAATCCCACCCCCCTTAGTTCATGTCCATGGGTCATACATATAACTTCTTTGTCTTCACCCTTTCCTATATCATTCTTAACTTTCCCCTGTCTATTTTGTACCAAAAAATTATGTTTCTTAATCCCTGCACCATGTCCCCATTTCTCCTCCTTCCCCCTTCCAGCTGATAACCCTCCAAATGATCCCCACAGCTACAATTCTGTTCCTATTCTGGTTTGCTTAGTTGGGTTTTGTTTTTATTTTTTAGATTCAGTTGTTGATAGTTGTGAGTTTGTTTCCATTTTAATGTTCATAATTTTGATCTTTTTCTTAAGTAAGTCCCTTTGACATTTCATATAATAATAGTTTGGTGGTGATGAACTCCTTTAGCTTTACCTTGTCTGGGAAGCAGTTTATCTGCCCTACCCTTTCTAGAAAACACTCTGCTTTTCTCTTGCTGCTTTTATGATTCTCTTTATCTCGAACATTTGGCATTTTAATGATGATGTGTCTTGGTGTGGTCATTTTTGGATCTAGCTTGTTTGGGACTCTCTGTGCTTCCTGGACTTGTGTGTCTATTTCCTTCACCAAATTTGGAGAGTTTTCCTTCATTATTTTCTGACATAAGTTTTCAATTTTTTGGTCTTCCTCTTCTACTTCTGGCACCCCTATGGTTTGAATGTTGGCTTGTTTAAAATTGTCCCAGAGGTTCCTAAGCCTCTCCTCATTTTTTTCAATTCTTGTTTCCTCATTCTGTACTGACTGGTTGACTGTTTTTTCTTCCTTATGTTACAAATCATTGATTTGAACCCCAGTTTGCTTCCCTTCACCATTGGTTTTGTGTGGATTTTCCTTTGTTTCATTTATCATAGCCTTCACTTCTTTCCTTATGTGTTTTCCTTATTTAAGCATATCTGTCAAGCCTTTGAGCATCTTTATCACCAGTGTTTTGAACTCAATGTTTGTTAGATTGGCTATCTTCTTGTTTGTTAGGTTGGCTATTTCCTTGTTGCTTTGTTCTCCACTGGAACCTTGATCAGTTCTCTCTTTTGGGCCATACTTTTCTGTTTCCTCATCTTGACAGGTTCCTGTGTTTGTTTGCCTCTGTGTCTTAGGTAGAGTTGTTGTTCCTGTTACATTGTAGGGGGCGGAGCCTTAGATATTCATCAGTAGAGGGCGACTCATTTCACCACGTTGTGGCACTGTTTGTGGGGGAGGCATCTGAGATGCAACTACGCCGCTTGCTCAGCACTTGCCCCTTTTCCAGGCACTTCTCCTACTTGGTATGGGACTGGCACCTCTCTGGCTGTTGCCCTGGCTGTTGTTCCAGAGTGGGTGGGTCTGAGGATGTTCTAGGATTGTTGGGACCCTTTAAACAAGTGTTCTATATTGAGAGATGGGCAGTTTCTTCCTCTGTCCCAACCCTTACTGGTTTGCATAGTCAGAAACAATGAGGTTTGATTTTCCCTGGTGCTGGGACCGTGAGCTTCGCAGTCTGGTGAGGAGCTGGGAACACTCCCCAGGTGTCCCTCCTGACTTTTAAAAATGTGTGACTGCTCTTTCTGCCAGCCTGCCGCTGCCGCTGCTCCTGCTGCCATTGCACCGCATCCTCTCCGCCCTGGCTCCGCCCCTCCTACCTGTATGGATGGATATTTCTTCTTTATATCTTTGTTTGTTGGACTTCCATGCAGTTTTATTTTCTGGAACTTCTGGTTGTTTCTAGTTTTGAGGTAGTTGTATTCCTTCTTAGTTGTGGAGGGAGACCCAGTGTGTCTCTCTAGGTCTCCATCTTGGCTGGAAGTGTGCTTATCTTAATGGGACCACTCTAGGCTGTATCAAGCCTGGATCGAGGGAAGCACTAGTGCTCTCCTATTGGCTGAGAGCAAATGTCCCTCAAGTGGGAAGGGGTGGGGGATGACCTTGGAGACCAGCGACAGGTTCATACTTGTCTAGGCTATTCAGTTACACATGAGACAGTGTGGTGAGAGGTTGTTTGCCACTCTATATAGTGAATCATATTCCAAAGTGTAGTCCAAGTTCTTGTCTGTATACAAAGAGTTGGCAGAATTTATTTTTTTATTTACATACATACTTATTTCCTTTCCTTCAGATCATGTCTGCCTCTGCTATTTCTCATCATAAGTGTCTAAACAACCCTGATTCATTTTGTTATATCTGTGGCAGTTTCACCATTTCCAGTCAAAGGATAAACATCAGTGCATTTGTCAGGCAAGCCTATTTTGCATATTTTAAAGTAAAACTTGGTGATCAAGATAAGTCTTGGGCCCCTCACAAAGTGTGCAAGCAGTGTGTTGAGGGATATGGATGAAGGGAACATGTGATAAATTGCCATCTCATATACCTATGGTTTGGCGAAAGTCCAGAGATCATTCAAGTGACTGTTACTTTTGTATAGTGAAAACTCAGGGTATAACAAGAAAAATAAATGTAAAATAGAGTATCCTAGTGTACCATCAGCTATATGCCCAGTGCCTCATTCAGCTGAAATCCAAGTGCCAGTTTTCATTGAACTACCCTCTTTCGAAAAACAGGAGTATGGTGAAGAACTAAGTGACAGCAATGATGAAGATTTTGAAATTGAAGATGACTCAGTTCATAAGGGATTTGATCAGCATGAGTTGAATGATTTGGCACGAGATTTGGGACTATCCAAAAAGGCTTCAGAACTCCTAGCATCAAGACTGCACAAGAAAAACTTGCTTGAAAAAGGAGCAAAATGTATCCTACTTTTGATCAAGAGATAGTGCATTTCTGCAGTACTTCTGAAGTGACAGTGACTTTGTGTATTGCCATAACATACATGGTTTAATGGAGGAATTGGGAATTACAATCTATAATGCAACTGAATGACAACTGTTCATTGATAGCTAAAAGTGGGGCTTGAAGTGTGTCCTCCTCCACAATGGCAATTTATTTGGTGCAGTCCCAATTGTCCATTCAGTTTGTTTTTGTGAAGAATATGAAGACATAAAGAGAGTCATTGATCTGTTGTAATATCACAAGCACTATTGGATCATCTGTGTTGACCTTAAAATGGTCTGCTTCCTTCTTGGTCAGCAACATGGGTATACCAATTATCCCTGTTTTCTGTGTATGTGGGACAGCAGAGCTCATGAGAAGCATTGGGTGAAGTCGAATTGGCTTCCAAGATCTTACCTCAAACCTGGTGATCCAAACATTCTACATGAGCCACTTGTTGACAGAAAGAACATTATATTCCCACCTTTGCACATAAAACTGGATCCCATGAAGCAATTTGTTAAAGCCTTGCCAACTGAAGGAGACTGTTTCAAGTTCTCATTTTGGCATTTCCTAGCCTGTCATTTGAAAAGATAAAATACCTTCATATGTATGTTTGGTAGCAGAACTTTAGTACTTGTACACAATTTGACTTACAGCAACAATATATAGCCTTTATAGGAATAAACTAACTCTAAATGAACAGTCTATTGAGTTAATTTTTTCTTTGTTTTCCTTTGTATGTACATTTTGTATGATTTTTGGGACAAAGGGAGGGTATCCTGTACCTTAAAAAGTTGATGTGATAGAGAAAATCTGGGGTCATTTTTGGATTCAGATGCAAAAAGTTAGTCAAAAACAAGTATCAGATCTCACTCAACGAAAATTGTGTACCCCAGTGTAATTTGTGAAGATGAACAATTATTTATTGAGCATATATTGTATATAAGGCACTGGGAAAACCATGGTCAATAAAACATAATCTTTCCTCTAAGGAGGTGACATCTCTTTATGGTGGTGAGCTTTCAAGTAATGAATGTACAATTACAAAGAAATGTGTATCGTACAGTGTAAGAAGATAATATTAAAAATATGTGCAATGCTGAATGTGAAGCAGTCTTTCTCAAGGGCTCCCCCATGCCAGTGGGCCCTATTCCATCTCAGGGGAATTCCATCTGCCTAAGAGGCCAGTGTAGGTCATTACCTGGCAGCAGGGCAGTGGTAAGAACAC
This sequence comes from Furipterus horrens, assembly GCF_987537825.1. Classification (NCBI taxonomy): domain Eukaryota; kingdom Metazoa; phylum Chordata; class Mammalia; order Chiroptera; family Furipteridae; genus Furipterus; species Furipterus horrens. The sequence goes on along the minus strand of NW_028327174.1, from coordinate 72,415,751 downwards.
AGGAATGGAGAACGAGGGGATGAATCAGACACTGTGAACTGACACCACATTTTCGGTGAACAGAGAACTATATTGGTTTAGAGTTGTCCTCTAAGTCTCCCTATCAACCCTTCACCTTTATGGAAGTATAGAGGAAGCACAATTACAACATGTGGGATAATTATGTTTTCCATTATAAAGAGAACATTTCTTGACATTATCTCTTCTTCTTCCCCTCTTTATTTAAATTGGGTTGGGTTAGTCTCAAAATTTTTTCTGTAGGGGATTTAAGAAGAGATGACGGTTCCTGGATCCCAGGTCCTGAATGCTCATGGAAGCATCTGAGAATAATGAACAATTATCTGGGCATAGAAGAGACACTCACCACCGAGTATTGCTTGAAGAATCTGGATTCTCCCCACCCCAGCAACAGTTGACTAGGGAGAAGGTAATTTTGCAAACAGAAGGAACCAAAACTTGGAAACACAATTGAGCTGATGCCAATACATAAAAACTTGCTAAATGATAGGAAGAATCAACCTACTTGAGAATTCATCTAAATATCATCTATTGAAGTATCGTCATTCCTTACGAAGTTAAGGAATAACACAAAAGAAGGATATTAAAAGGTTGTGTAAATATTCTCCTGTTAGAGCAGGATTCCAATGAAAAATAACCCAAACACTGACAGAAAAGAAATAGTTCTTGAGAAGACTGAGGATCCTCTTTTCCTTTAGCTATTCTTTTTTCTTTTCTTTTTTTCTGGGAGCAATAACTTCAAGTGGAAATGGGATTTCGTGAAATGCGAACTTGTAAAAGTCTTGAACTCCCCAAGGAATAGGGTTGACTCAAGATCAGAAACCGCAAAATAAAGAAAGTACCTCATAAAGCCCTTAGGCCACTGTGTATGGACAGGAGAGTTGCTTCTGGGCTGCCTTAATAAGAGGTACTATATAAAATATGAATCAGTAAAGATACAATACCTAGGGGCCAGGAACTGTTTCTTTGCTTCTTGTTAACCTAGAAGGAACTAGATAAAACTGATTTAAAGTTTTGAGATGGGGAAGTTCCCAGCATTGTAAATGGTGTCATTTCAATTCAATAAGTATTTATTAAATATCTGTGTCCACCAGCATTTTGGAAGTACAGCAAAAACTCTTAAGATTTGATTATTGCTTGTATTCTTTGGCCAGAACTGGGATAGGATTCATGAGTGGGATGCAAATGCATTGAGATTTTTGGGTAAATTAAAAATATACCTTATGAGACTGATCATAAAATTATTCACAGATAATTGATGATTGATCTGATTTTTGAGAATCCAGAGCTTACTTGGTAGAAAACAGAATATATATAAACTCCTAAACCCCATCTCTGAAAGATTGGATCATTTTCTCTGCTGTTTCTCAGTGACTGGAATTTGCAAGTGGGGTGGAGAAGGAGGTTCTCTCGAAGACATGTGTTAGGGATAGAAGCCATTTCCAAATTGAGATCTTTGTTTATTGAATACGTGGCTTTTCAGGGAGAGTAATCCAAAGTGAAATTGGTGGATTTCACAGATGTATTTATGCCTCTGTAATTAAAAGATCAGTCTCGTACAGTTCTTTTCTTTAAAGATTATTCCATAATGTGAATAAGCCATTCTCCGTAATGACAGCTTCTCTTCTGAAACCTTTCATCTCTCCCACAGCTGATTAAAAGGGCTGCTCATGGTCTTTTTCAGCTGCTCATAAGGAATATAAAGCAAACCAGTGCAGCAGAAAGAGATGAATAAAGATTTCTTTGTTCCCGATCACGTGCCTGTGGAGAGAACACCACTGCCCTTGAGGCGCTCTCTTGAGTGGGTTCAGGATCTTCCCCCTTCCTGTAGCCGTCTGCGTGACTCTCTCAGAGTGCTGGATGAAAAAGCAGCACTGTTTCCTCGGGGCCATGCCCCCACTGTCGAAGCTGCCACCCCCACCTCCAGCCCCCTTTACCCAGACAGCAGAGAGAAACTGCTAACAGCACAGGGTGTTGATTCCCTCTGCCCAGTGGAAACTTGTTTCAAAGGCAGTAGCAGGGATTGTGTGTTGTTAGAAGGTTCAAAAAACTGAAATACATGTTGTAAAATAATTTGGCTACAGTATATGAATGTAAGTGGTGTCTGTTTGGGGGAGTTGCAAAGGAATGGATCTGCATGTTTGTCAGGGAGGGAAGGAGGCAGAGGAAAAGCGGTCCCTATATCTTCTCCCTTTGTGAGAAGTTTGCACATCACATCTGAATATCTGCTCAGTCAATGTGCTATGTTTGTTTTGATTTTCTAAGCTTATACATTTCCTGGAAATATAGGACATCTTAAGCTTCTTTTTCTCTCAAAATCTTAAAATTCTAATTTCTGTAGTTTTTGACTCTTCTCTTTTCTTAGAAATCTTCATGACCTAGCTTCCCTGTGGACACCTTATGGCTTTTTGATGTATTGATGATTTATTATCATTTGTAGCCTTGGCTCCTAACAGAGCCTTTCACACAGTAGATACTCAATAAATGTTTCCTGAAGAAGAAAAAGACTAAGAAAATGAAGAGGTCAAGATATTAAACTGATTAGTGAAAATCTGATGAGTAACTCTTCTCTTTAGCAATATTCTGGTCCTGATACCAGGCTCAAATATTAGGTTCCTTTGAAAAAGAGGTTGATTGTTCTTGGGTTATTACTGAGCTGGACTCTTGGAACATAAGCTTTGGGAAAATATCTGATACAATGGCCACCGGTAGTAAGATTAGGGGAAGGATGCCCAGAGTAAGTTTGCCTCACTTTTCCTCAGGCAAATCTTTGGCTAGTTAGCTGCCTACCTAGGACTTACTAGGTTGTTAATAATTCTTTGAGTATGAGGAAGACAATAAAGGGAAACATTGAAGATCTAGTTTAATTTACTGAAAATGTGCTTCTCTTCTTGTGGAAGTCCTGAATCTGTCCTTCTCTATCAATGGTACTGGACATGATGGTGAAGATGGTAGAATACCATGTTAGCCACCAATACTATTTATGTGTGCTGGAATGAGTCTCCCTTCCCCACCTTATTCCTCTATCCAGTAGCAGTGGGTATGGAGGATAGACCAATATCATTCTTTACTCCAAGGTCATAACCAGGAGAGGGGGCCCATGTTGATTTTCTAGGGCCACAAAAGCAAAGTACCACAGACTGGCTAGCTTACACAACAAAAATGAGTATTCTCACAGTTCTGGAGGCTAGAAGTCTGAGATCAAAGTGTTGGCAGGGCTGATTTCTTCAGAAGCCTCTCTCTTCGGCAGGTAGATGGCTGTCTTCTTCCTGTGTCTTCACATGGTCTTCCCTCCCTGTGTGTCTGTGTCCAAATTTCGTCTTATAAGGGTACCACTCCCATTGGCTAGGGCCCACCGTGATTACCTCATTTAACCTTAATTACCCCTTGAAAGGCCCCATCTCTAAATATTTTCACAAATCTGTGGAACCGGGGTGTTTGGGGCTTCAACATATACATTTCAGGGGGACATAATTCAGTTCATAACACGGCAATAGTGACTAGATCCTTGTTTCACCATTGGATATGTTATTTTACCTCTGGAGGAAAATGAAGCTATAAAAATCAAGAAAAAATAATTACTGATTATAGGAAATTGTTGGAAATGGTGAAATAAAGCTAACACTCAGTGACAATAATATTGCTGAGTGTGATTAATTAAAATAAAACAAAATAACCACAATGCTCTACTTTGGGATGAAAAAGAGATTCCTAGCATGCAGGAAGAACAAGGGAATTTTCCATTCAAAAAGTATAAATCAGGCTCCCATATTATTGTGTCACTTGAGGCTTTGAAGAAATGAGCAGTTTGAAGGGTGAAGGAAATTATAAAAGCACAGGAGAAGAAACTACAGAGATAAGTTAAGAGGAATCAAAATTATTTAGCTCAATGAAAGCCGAGAGGTGAAAATAGTCAGCTCCCTGATATGAAGAATGGTAGGTGATTTACTCAGCTCAGGCTGCTGTAACAAATTACCCTGGACTGAGTGGCTTAAACAACAATCACTATTTCTCACTGTGCTAGAGGCTGAGAAATCTGAGATAAAGGTGCCAGCAGAGCTGGCATCTGGTGAAGCCCACTTCCTGGTTTGTAGTTGACTGTGTCCTCACATGGCTGAGGGCTGAGAGGGAGTAAGCTCTCCATCTCCTCCTTTAAAGGCAGTAATCCCCTTCATGAGAACTCCACCCTCATGACCTAATTACCTCGTAAAGGCCCCCACCTTCTGTTACCATCACATGGGGGGTTAGGAATTTTAACATGATTTTTGTGTGTGTGCAGGGTTGGGGGTGGGCATGAACATTCAATCTGTAACGGTAGGGTTATACTATGGGCTGGCTGTTGGATAGTGTGGGCAGAGAGCATGTTAATTTTCACTGATGTCAAAAGATTCCTCAAAGAAATTGTAAAAGGAATAAGCACTCATACAAATGGGGTTTTTGGTTGATATAAAAGTCAAGGGGCTGATCCTCAAGATGCCTTTAGAGAGAACAACTGATACTGAATTTTGAGCCTTAAATTGAAAGAAAATAGAGAGATAAAAGTTTAAGTTTCAAGAACAGGTGATCGATCATTGACTATTAGGGCTAGAAGAGATACCATGATCTTTCAAACCAACTTCCTCCTTTTGTAGGGACCCACAGAAGTTTGGATTCCAAAGTCACTCAGCTAGTATGCAGAACTGCTGTTGCAGGCCTCATTTTTGCTTTTTTACTGACTTCCTAAATAGTCTTTGGCAAGTTACTTAAACACATCATATTAAATATAGCAGGGTATCATATGAACTGCAGGAGGGTATGAGAATTTAATGATTCAAAATATTGAGTCCCATGTGATTGAAAATGTATGAGTCCCATTTGACCCCTGAATCCTAGCATTTTAAAGAGGTAATTAAAATGAAAATGTGAACATGTAGCACTTATTTAATGTCCTTTTTGTAGAACCAGAACTCAAGGGAAAAATCTGTGATTTGACTGCTCAGAGCACCCCATGTAATTGTGGTTTTATTGCCACTATTTGATTTTCTGGCATGGAAGTAGATACCGTAGGGTTATTTATGGCAAAAGGACTGCTATTGTTTCCTATTTCTTTTCTTCCTACATAGCTTTGTTTTTCTATTTGGAGAACATTTTATTAAAACAATATGTTTGTTTTTTTTAATGTAGAAGGGCCAGTACTTAAGCTTCAGAAGAGAAAATTTTGTGTCACAGAACTTTGTCTGTTTTAATAATTAACCCATCTCTTTTCACTCTCTTCGTCCTCAAACCTTGCTGTTGTTGAACAGCAGGATTGTGCTCTGTCATCTACTGGATCTGTTTTTAAAATATAAAGGACAATTTTGTTGGTACAGATCTTGAAAATATATACTAACAAGTTTACCCAGTTAATTTTTTGAATCATAATTTTAAAGGTAAGCTTATTTGAAAGTCATACATGAATTTATTCTGTATTTGTGATATTTGATAATGGTTCAAAGTTTCTTATCTTATAAATGATAGAATAAATCAAGTTAAATTTTTAAAATTGGTACCCTTTTGGCAAAGCATAGTCAATTTAACACACATCTTCATGCACATTTAAAAACAATCTCTTTTCCCAACTGTGAGAGCTTTATTTTTGTGCTCCTCTTTTTAAGTGTCTGAATTCTGAAGGTTTTACCCCTTTCTATTTTTTCTAACTACTCATCACACTTTCTTAGTATCTTTAATTACTTAATGAGGAAGTTGATGCTTTATTTTTTTACTGAGGAAGCTATCTGAAATTCAGAGCTCAATGTTAATTACAGTTGTTGCTTCCTGAATTTGTTGATGAGTTAGTGTGAGGCCCAGTGAGAGAGTTTACTTTTTTTCATTCTGTTTTCTCCTGTGTATTGAGGTTCCTAGAGGAGCCTACAGGCAGGAGATTTGGACTGATCACATGTCTAATCACTATGACAACATGATGGTGGGCCTGGGAGAGAACAGGCTGGGGATGGTGACTGAAATATGAGGCCAGTACAGTGGGGTTCAGACTCAAACAATGAACTCCCTCAGCTTCTTGGGAAGTATCCTTCAAAGGACTTCAACCTGAGTTAAGAGATTGGAAGAACCTGGGCTATATACTAGAATGCTGGTTTACTGTCTTTGAGAGTAATTCTCCAAGTTGCTTCAGTCTGGGAGACATTGTTCTAGTTATTTATTTATTTATTTATATTTTGCAGGAGGCAGAGAAGAACTGAGAGAGCAATAACATCTCTTTGAAAGCCTTATAAGAATCAAAACTCTGATGAAGAGAAGAACCTCTTCTGCCCTAGGGCTGTTCATTTGTTCATTCATTCATTCATTCAGTCACACATGAAGTTATGCGGTAGCCACTGAGATGACAAAAAGCTTCGCAAAACAAAACTTCAGTGTTCATGGAGCTTGCATTCTAATATGGGAAGGAGAGAATAAATGTGTATTGCATAGGAGAAGGGTTACAGACAAAAGGAAAGCAAGATAATGGGCTAGCAAGCATGGTAGTGAGCAGCGAGCAGGAATTGTACTGCCTCAGCGCTCAGGGAACCCCCCTGAAAAGGTGACCTGAAGAAGTGTGGGAATGAGCTACATAGACACGTAGTGAAGAGCATCCAGTGTGTTTGGCATGTGTTTGGTGTGTGCAAAGAGCAACGAGGAAGCCAGTTTTGCTGAATCAAAATGACTAGTGGTGGCAGTGGTGTAGATGAGAAAAGAATGATGAATTTGTGGGGAAGATCATGCAGGTTCTTGTAGATTCTTAAAAGGAATCTTGCTTTAACTCTTGAGCCAGATAGGAAGCCATTTGAGAGTTTTGATAAAAACACTGGCATAATTTGACTTTTAAAAGGACTACTCTGATGACAGAGAGAATAACTTTAGAGGGGTTAGGTTAGAAACTGGAAGCCTAGTTGGGATTGCAATAATCCATCAAGAGGTGATGGTTGCTCAGACCAGGGTGGTAATGGGTAGGAGTGTGAGAAGTGGTGGGAGTCTGGATCTGTTTGAAGGTAGAGTCAAGTAGGTTAGCTGATAGGTAGAATGTCCAGTGTGAGAGAAAGAAAGGAGGCAAGGATGACTATAAGGTTTGGGACTGCCAATTACTGAGATAGAGAAATGGTCTGACGAGCAGGTTGGGTTGGCTTTAGGAAACATAGTTTGACATGACTATTAGATACCTAAGTAGAGATGGTGACAAGGCAGTAAGATGAGTGTGGGCTTCAGGGGAGAAGTTGGTGCTAAAAACCTTCATTTGGGCATTGTCAGTGTATCGCTGGCATTTAAAGGCAAGGGGCAGTGATGAGAGGAACAACATGGCATTTGGCAACAGCAAGGAAGTAGCTTGGTGCAGAATCAAAAGCAGCTATGGCTGGGTGGGGGAGCAATGGGGGAAAAAGTGGGACAACTGTAATATAAAACAACAAATAAATCAAAAATTTAAAAACAACAACAGCTATGAGTTAAGGCTTTTGGTGGCAGGTGTGGGGAATAAAGTCTAAAGCTGCTGAGGAAAAATGTTGATGACTATGAAGAAGACTGGGTGACCTTGCAAAGGGAAGGCAATCAGAAGAATTTGGGGGACTAAGGGGCCAGGGACACAGCTTGGTAAAAGATCAGATCCAAAGATACTTTTTCTTGCAATTGTGATTTTGACCCAAAACATATACATGCCTGTTTTGCCAGGCAGGTTTGGCTTCTGAAGGTAACAGGTACACCTTTGCAGCTGCCTGTGAATTACAAAGCTACTTTGTTTTGGATAATTAGCTTTGTTTTCTATTTCCTGATTAATTGCAAGTTTCTTCCCTTTATAAAAGACTTTATTTATTTATTTTTAGAGAGATGGAAATGGAGGGAGAAATAGGGAGAGAAACATCAATGTGAGAGAGAAACATCAGTTGGTCGTCTCTCATATGTGCCTCAAGGGACAGAACCCTCACCCTAGACATGTGCTCTTACCGGAAATCAAACTGGCGACCTTTCCCTTTGTGAGACAACGCCCAACCATCTGAGCCACACCATTCAGTCAGGGCTAACTGTAAGTTTCTTAAGAGAAAATACCATGTTTAATTATTTTTATATTCTGCATGAAGCTCAGAACAATAACACTTTGTGTATGGTAGGTGTTCAGCAAATACTTGTTGAATAAATTAGTTAGAAAATTAACCAAACATTCAGAAATCTCCTAAAGGTGCTGAGATGGAGAGTAATCCTCAGGAGAATTAGCTGTGCTGGGCTGTCCTGGGCAAATGGCCTGCTTTGCTTGAAAAATGCCCTGGGCAGGTGCATCTAGAAGTGTGAGACTCTTTTGAAATTAATTACTATGAAGATGGCTTCTTAGGTATGATCTTTATAAAACTAAAACTATAAGACTGCTTCTTGAAAAGTATTTATCCCAAGTAAAAGTTTTTTTCTGTGTATTATGGCAGAATTATTCAAAAAATATATGCTTAAACTGAAATTTTTTTTTTAATTAAGCTCTTGTAAACACAGGCAATTACTTGCTAAAGGCAGTTAATTGCATGCACAGATGGGTACTTGTGTTACCAATTACTCATTTACACTTGTCATTACCATTTGCATTAATTCATGAAATCTAGGAGAATTTTTAGGTATTAAGAAAGGTTTTAGGCACATAAAAAACATTACTCCCATAGAGGAGACCAAAAGGAAACAAACATATAAATAATAAAGCCTATTCCATCCAACAGCTATATTTAAAGAACATATTTCTAAGCTTATGATTGCTGAGGAGGATAACAGGTTTACCTATGTTGCTTAAGTTGTTTCTATTCACTATGTTATCTTAAAAAAGAAAAGAAAAGAAGGAAAGAAAAAAGCATTTCAGAATTTTTCACTTTTTATTTTTCTTGTAGCTTTCTGTTGATATTGGTCTCTAAAATTGTTTCTATTTTGATAGCTTCTAGTTTGATAGAATTTTTTATTTTTCTGAAAGAAATGCACTCAACTTAAAGTTATTTGAAATAACTTGAAATCATAGATCTGGGGAAAAAGTGAGTGAAAATCCCAAATCCCTCAAGGTTATGGTGAAATGTCAAGGAGACCTGTCTGAGGTGGTTATCATGACAACCCAGTGCTATGATAAATGAACAGTGAATATAAACAGAAAATGAAAGGAATTCCCTTCCCCATCAAAATAATTTCAAAATAATTATTGAATATTCTGCTGTGAACAGCCTGAAGTAAATGCTCTGTGAGGAAAAATATCCGATGCTAAGATGTTCTCCCATGATAAGTCAATTTGAAGTATTGAAAAGGAAATTAACGTGTCATGCTTTCTAGTCTATAGACGCTGCATAGAAATTTTTCCCTGAAGTCCCTCAAGGCACTTTGCAGGATTTGTTGTTTTATTCTTGTGATTGAATCTATTGTCCAAAACATATTGGGAAAGAAGACAGGGAGCAAACCCAACCCATGGAAGTAGTTTAGTTGGGAAAATTGGTTGAAAGCCTAGAGACACTTGAATGTCCCTTTGGCTTATGAGAACTGCTTAGGAATATGGTTTTGAAAGGTGAAGGTAGTAGGTTTGAGGCTCTCTGAGGGATCTAGCATAATCCTTGGTTTGGAGGATTCCCAGTGATGATTAGATCAGTTCTTGAAGTCTCCTACTGTAGTCTGGGCTTGTGCATATTCCTCCTGAGCTGAGGAGTGCCAAACCTACAGAGCATTGTATTAGTTAGGACAGGCTAAATAATGCTGCAGTAAAAAACAATCCTCAAATCTTAGCAGCCTAAAACAACAAAGGTTTACCTTTTTCTTGTGCTATATGCTCACTGTATCTTTACACCGGAGAGAGAGGAACTTTGTTCCTCTGAGTCACCCTGGGACCGAGGTAGATAGAGGAATCTCTATCACTAACACTTCTGGTCACTGTGCCAGAGAAGAAAGAGGTCTTTAAGGTCTTGTATTATCAATTAAATGCTTCTTTTTGGAAGTGACTTATTTCCTCCTACTCACGAGGCATTGATCATAACTAGTTGTATGGCTTAACACACCATAGGGGGGCCAGAAAAGGCAATCCTATTCTGTGTCTGGCAATAAGGTGAACTAGAAATAATATGGTATTTGGCAAACAACACTTGCAACTATCCTAAGTGACTTTATATTTAATTGGATCTCCTAGGATGCTCTTTTGTAATATGTATTTTTATTTTTTAAACACAGTTAACTTTCAGTGTTATTCTGTACTGGCTTCAGGTATAGAGCATAGTTGCCAGACAATTATATACCCTACAAAGTGTTCCCTTCCCTGATATCTGCAGCAACCATCTGACACCACACATAGTCACCATAACACTACTGACTATATTTCCTTTGCTGTATTTTATATCCCCATGACTATTTTCTAACTACCAATTTGTACATCTTAAACCCGTCACCTCTTTCACTCAGTCCCCTGACACCTTTCCCCTCTGGCAACTACGAGTCTGTTCTCTATGTCAATGAGTCTGTTTCAATTTTTTTTGTTCGTTTATTTTGTTATCTTAGATTCCACAGGTAAGTGAAATCATATGGTGTTTGTTTTTCTCTGACTGACTTATTTCATTTAGTATAATACCCTCTAGGTCCACCCATGTGTTTGTGAATGTCAAGCTTTCATTCTTTTTGTAGCTGAGCAATATTTCATTGCCTCTATGTACTACCTCTTCTTTATCCACTGGTCAATAGATGGGCACTGGGGTTGCTTCCATATCTTGGCCATTGTAAATAATGCTAAAATCAACATAGGGGTGCATATATTCTTTTGAATTAGTGTTTTGGGTTTCTTCAGATAAATTCCCAGATCTGGAATCACTGGGTCATAAGGTAGTTTTCATTTTTATTTTTATTTTTATTTTTTTTTCAGATTTAATGTGTTTTATTGATTAAAATATTACATTTGTGCCAATTTCCCTTCCCTCTGCTCCCCTCCACCCGGTGGCCCCCCTCCCTCCAGTTGTCCCCCCCTTTTAGATTATGTCCATTAGTTGTGCATACAGTTCCTCCCAACCTCTCTCCGTCTATTCCATTCCCTCCTACCTTGATCCCCAATTCCTATATCATCTCCCTCCCTTTCCCCATTCCCCCTCCCTGTTGACCTCCCCCCAATATGCTTCCCGTACCCACAGTTCCTTTTCCACTCTCGTTGCCTATTTAGTTTGCCTTTGTTTCATCTCCCTAGCTTCTGTTTTTTAAACCAGTCCCTTTAACATGTCATATAACAGTGGTTTGGATTTAATGAACTCTTTCAGTTTTATTTTGTCCTGGAAACACTTTCTCTGTCCTTCTATTCTGAATGACAATTTCGCTGGATAGAGTATTCGTGGTTGTAGGTTTTGGATTTTCATTACTTTGAATATTTCTTGCCAGTCCCTTCTTGCCTGTAGGGTTTCCCTTGAGAAGTCAGCTGATAGTCTAATTGGGACCCCTTTGTACATAATTCTTTTCTTCTCTCTTGCTGCTTTTAAGATTCTCTCTTTATCTTTAATTTTTGACATTTTGATTATAATGTGTCTTGGAGTGGTTCTCCCTGGGTCCAGTCTCTTGGGAACTCTCCTTGCTTCCTGGACCTGCAAGTCTATTCCCTTCCCCAAGTCTGGGAAGTTCTCCTTTATTATATTTTCACTCAATTTTTCAAGTTCTAGTTCATCTTCCTCATTCTCTGGCAAACCAATGATTCTTATGTTGGGCCTTTTATAGCTGTCCCAGAGGTTTCTGATCCTCTCATTGTTGCTTCCCATTTCCTCTCGCTGCATTGGTTGACTGCTTGTTCCTTCTCCATATTCCAGTTTGTTGAAATGAACTCTGGATTTTTTTCCCTCACCATCTGTCTCGTATGCGGTTTTGTTCCTTTCGTTATGAAAGTTTTTCGCTTCTTTCTTATCTTTTTCCTGCTCTTTTGTGAATTCTGTAAGCCACCTGATAACAATGGCCCAGAACTGAGCCTCTGACAGGTTTCTTATCTGTTCATCTGTCAGGTTCTCTATCTGTTGTCTGGTGAGCTGTGTCACCGGGATTTCTATAGTTGTCAGCCTCATTTTGACAGATGCGTTTTGTTTTCTTGGGCCGGCTGTCCGGGGCAGTGCCTGTGTACGCGTCACAAGTCAGCGACCGGCGCCTGTCCGCGACCTATTTCGCAGCCCTGTGGCGCTTTCTTTGGGGGCGGGGGTCCAAGATGGATTCACACAGTTATTCAGCTAGGAGATCGGGATCCGTCCTCCCGCCCCCCTGGGCCTCACTGTTCAAGGCGATGCGGCGGCCGCTCTCCCCAGCGCTGGGGTCGCGCACTGCCAGGGGCTTGACTGCAGCCGGGATTTTTCGCCGCCCCGCCGCTGTCCCTGGTGCGACCGCAAACAGCACTGCCCTCTTTAACTCTTACCTGCCCAAATAGCACCGCTGGTTTATAACTTCATATGTTGGGCTTCCGTGTAGTTTTATTTTCTGGAATTTCTAGTTATCCTTTGTTTTGAAGTAGTTGTATTCCTCTCTAGTTGTAGAGGGAGACCTAGCGTGTCCGTCTAAGCCTCCATCTTGGCCGGAAGTCCTAGTTTTCATTTTTAATTGTTTGAGGAAGCTCCATACTGTTTTCCACAGTGGCTGCAGCATCTGTATTCTCACCAACAGTGCACTAGGGTTCTCTTTTCTCCTCTTCATCAGCGTTTGTCATTGGTGGATTTATTGGTGATAGCCCTTCTGCAGGAGTGAGGTGAGAATGTTCTTTAACTGGTTCCAGGAGCTAGAGAGCCATCATCTGTAGCCAGGCTGGTGCCCATGTCCGGCCTCCTTTTTAGGTAATTTTTCTTTCACCACATGCCCTCCTCCTAGTAGGATGATTATACTATGGTACTGAAAGCTATATGGCACACATTTTAAAAAATTTTCACAATAGATCATAGTTTTTAATAACTATAGGTCCGCTTCTTAGGAATTGCTGTGACATTTGAGAAGGAATCCAATTGTATCATTTGCAGATGCATGTAAAATTATCAGAATTCTCACACCCTCCATTAAAGCACTCAAAAGTATCTGAGCTCTGTCTGGAGTACCTGGGCTGTTTCTCTTTGTCAGTGGTATCTTTTTCACATTATATTCCAGTGTTGAGGTGTTTGGGCATTTTGTTTTGGGAAATATCTGCAGATCAAGAATTGTGCTGAATCTGAGGACTCAGAGGAGAATTGAATTGCTCAAGTTCATCAGCCAAACCAGCTCACAAAATAAAAAAATCAAGAGAAAATAGATGAGTGGAAAAGGAGGAATAGATTAATATTTATTCTTTATAGTTTCTTGAATTTTTTCAAAAACTGCATTCTAGCCTTACAACTATGTTTATTCAACAAGGTAGATGGATAATGATATAAAAAAAGACTTGAGCTGATTCCAATGCAGCTCTCAGGTTCCTCCTCACAGAGGACCCAGTAGTGACACCATCTGATGTGGGTAGGGTGATGTGGTCTATTTCTTTTTATTCTTTGTGGTGTGCGGTAAGAGAACCCCTCCTTGTTTCATGAGCTTTATTGCTAAGTCTTTCTTGGTCACTGCTTTAGTACTTCTCAATGTGCATTTTGAATACGGGCTTTCCATCAATTACCTTTTGTGAAAGCCTTCACTCCCTTCCCATGTGAATTGCACATTCTGATGGTGGATATGCAATGCTGCAGATCTCTGTTTTTCACTCTGAACTTCATCTCCCCTTGGATTACAGAGAAAGGAAAAGATTCCTGGTGCTCTTTGAATTCCTATTCTATCTTCTGGGCAATCAGTGTTCTTTCCTATGCCTGTGCTGAGGGGTGGTGGGAGTTCAAAACCCTTTTCCTGGGAACACTCATTTTAACAAATCCAAGACTAAAGAAAATTATGTGTATCTTGATTTACACATAAATCAATAGTTGTTTAGTGTGATTGAACTATGCACTGGAGAACTGTAGATATATTCGTGCCAGGCTTCAAGGACAAATCCCCTAGGTTTTGAGTAGGTGTGAGACAAGAAAAAATTACCAGCTCATCATAGGGAAAAAAAAAGTACTCACAAAGCTTTTCTTTCAGAATGCTGGGTTTAATTACATAGTCTTCATTTAACAATAGTTCTTTAACCCTTGCTAAAATCACTGCATTTATCTGAAAAAAAAATGTATCTGGGGGAAAAATAGTGCTGGCAAACATTTTTTCACATCTCTGTGAGTCCTCAGTTGGTTTATATCTTCCTACTAGGATAGAATACTTTCTTTGCTTCTGAAAATTGATAAAATATAGGGCTTAGATTTAAAATTTTTGTCTTTCCCCCTTTCTTCTGTTATGATGGTTCAAGGAAAGCACAAGACGGCCTGTGCTTCTGAAATTCCAAATCACATTGCTCTCTGAAATGCTCAATTGCCCACTGCAATTTCTTGGAAAAGTTTTGAGGCCACCAATTTAGGAGTGGATTGGGGCTCTTTCCCTTCCTCTGTCTTCTGATAGAAAAAGTGGTAGATTTGCTTCCGTTCAGCAACTGGTAGTGCCTACTATATGCCAGTACTGTGGTTTTTTCCTAGAATACAAAGATAAATAGATATAGTCCCAGCTTTTGAGAGGCTCACAGTGTGCTCAATGAACTGGGTAATGATAAGCACCCCCTATCCTTTTTAGCTGTGATTGCCTTTCCTTTCCTTTCCTTTCCTTTCCCTCCTTTCTTTTGATTGTGTTTTCTTCCATGCAAATAGGCCACCCCCCCAACCCCCCTGGCAGCCACAGAATTCTCTTTTCTTTCCCTGCTTTTGGCGAGAGGTTTTGTACCACACTTGATGTTCTCCACTCCTAACATTGTCGATGCCAAAGACACTTAGGACTCTACTGAGGAACAGTGAACCTCACCTTGGGGTGAGATTGGGTTCCCCATTTCCTCTGCTCAGCAAGTTGAGGAATGCAGCATGATCACATAGGTGTACCAAGTACATTAAGGCCTAGCTCTCTAATCTGTGCATGAAGGCCATGACAACTGTTTTCTATGAGGAAGGAATTTAAGGGACAATTGAGGAAAGTACAGATTTGGTTATTTTGAATCCCAGCTGAGTGTGGTTAGGAGTGATTTAGTTTATCTCACAGTGGATAGTGGTAGTTCTTTTAAATTGATTTAGAGGCCAAATTTTTACATTAGAAAGATTTCACATGAAATCTGAGGTCTGGATTTTCTTGAAAAAAAAAAAAAATAAGAAGATCTGGTCATCTGCATGACAGAAGTCAGCCAGTATCAGCTGTCTGGTGTCAGGACTATGCTTTTTAAATTTTACTGTCAGGGTCTCAATTTGCATTGTCTTCATTATACCTGAAGACTTTTCAGATTCATCCTCTACGGGCCGGGGTTGGCTTGTATTCTAGGTAATGATCGATGGGGGAATTAAGTTGATCCTAGAACCAATCTCCTCTGAGAAGATTTTACTGGCCCATGGCATGTATGATTCTGATTGGGTGCTCATCTTTCTGCATAAAGCTGCTGTGGTTTGTTCTAGCTGATGTAGAAACTCAGTCATTCAGAGGGATCATGTGTAAGTTGAAGTGCCACCCACCTTCCCACCCAACTCCACTTGGCCACAGTTGTTTTTCTATTAGCATGGTCTGAAATATCCACTAGAAAAAGAATATCCTGCTGGCAAGATGAGAGTTTGAAAGAAGACACCATTCCTGGTATTATGGTAAAAATATCTGGAAGTTCTTTTCTTACTTTTTTAGACAACTAATATTTATTAAGCCCCAACTGTATGCCAAACCCTGAAGACAGAGTAGTGAATTAAAGGGTTAGAAATATCTGCCTCCTTTGTGTTTTACATTCTAGAGAGGGAGACAGATTAGAAACAATGTTATGTTAGGCGACCTTAAAAACATAGGGGGATTATGTATAGTGTTGAAGGGGGTAGGAGGACAGACAGGAAGGGGACAGGGATGTATTGGGAGTGGGGGTTGCAATTTTAGATAAAATTGCTAGAGAAGGCTATACTGAGAAAGTGACATTTGAGTCAGACTGGCAGACAGTGAACGAAGGTGCCATGCAGATACATGGGGGAAGAGCATGTGGAGAGCTGCAGCAATTTAGGTCAGGATGACAGCAAGTAGGAGCAGGTTGGGGGTATATTTTGTGATATGTTTTCAGAGTAGAGCTGACAAGCTTTGTTGGTGGATGGAAGGTGACATGTGAGAAGAAAGGAGCAAAAAATGACCTTAAGGTTGTGACTCAAGCAACTGAGTTGGGGAAAAGAGCAGGAATAGCAGGGTAGGCAAGGGTAAATATTAGCAGTATTTTTGGGATATCTTAAATTTGAAATGAGTATTATACAACCAAGTGAAGGTAGTAAATTATGGCTCTTCAACTAAGCTACAACGTCAAGTCTTCGCCTGTTCAAATGTGCAATAGAAAGTCTAAATAATAATTAAATGTAGCCTAATTCTCATGCAGTTAAGGAAAAATATGGTAAAAAAAAAAGATCTTTTCAGGAGTGAGACAACTTGAAAGAAGGTCAATTTTAATAACCTTTTATTTAACATTAGCTTCTTTTATTATTAATGCAAATTTTAAAAATCATCATAAAAACTAAATAGTCATTAGAAATCACCTTGGGCTGAGAGTTGGGAGAATAATTTTTTACTTCAATAGACCTAAAATAAATATTTAATGTTAATAATAGAGACACATAGAAAGTCACTAGGGAATATGCATGACTCACAAAGGAGGCATGAGGGTTTTTAAATCAAATTGAAACCATTTATAATAAAAATTCTTTGAATTATTCTATGACTTTTTGATGTCACAGGGCTTTCTAGAAATAATCTTATTAAACTGTAGTGAGACTAGCCAGGACACATAATATTATTTCTAATTTATAGAACTGGCTGCAGAGGAGGAGAGGATTCACAATGGAGTCACTATGTTTTTGGCAACTAAATGGCTAAACAAGATTTTGAACCTGCATTTTATTTTTTCATTTTAGATAAGTTATTTTTATCTTAACTAAATTATTTTCTTTCTCTTCTATAATAAACTAACAAATCCTTATTTTTCTTTCCTTAGTGGCTTCTACCATTTTAGCTCTAAAGAGTCGCACAGAAAAAGGTTTTTCACGTTAAAGGAAAGATCTGCACTCTGGCTAAGTGTAGCTTAGTTTTCAGTGTAGGTTTCATGCTGTGGACAGACTCATAGGTTCTCTTCTCAAGGTGTATGTGACCAAAGTTTCAAATAACCAAAGTGAACCCATTTCTGTTGTCAAGTGTGGCCAGAGATGGGATTTGTCTGTACCCAATTTTCAGTATTTCCTTTAGAGACTATGTACACTCAAACATGAGAGAGAATCATTCATCACATATTTGTTGAGCATTTGCTAACTAGATAACTGCAAAGGGATAGGCTTCGATAGAGGTAAGCCCAGTGTGTTCTAATATGTCAGGATTCTCTAGTTAGAATTTAGTGGGGAATGTGATTATAAATAACCCCTGTGGCACATCTTTTTACTTCCATGATCCCAGAGATAAGAGACCTGACTTGCTAGCCCCAGTTATTGTAGAAAAATCCAAGGCAAGGACTCTTGTTGGCTAAGCTTGTGTCACCTCCCCACTCCTTGAATCAACCATTGTCCCCAGGACCGTGAGTTACTATAATTTGGGGGATCTAGGTAATGTGGCTGGAGGGCAGCACACATGACTGGAGACACTGGAGACTCATACAGAATTAGTAGTATGAGAGGGGACATTTTCAAAGGAAAGAGGGGTGAAATGAGGATATTATTAAGGGAAGGGATGCGGAGAAGGCTACAGCGATAGATGTCACTTCACATGTGTCCAGAAGCAGGACACTAAAGAGGGGAGTCAAGTGTCAGGCATATTTTCCTGCAGGGGGTATTGTCTGACGTGAGTTGTTTAAAAATGTGAATTGAGTATTAAAAAAAAAAAAAAAGAAAGAAAGAAAGGAGTTCTCTAGGTGTTTATCTGTGTATTTATATGCTAACAGAGGAGAGATTAGGATGGTCTAGGTAGAGGGAGCATGGTGTATAAAGGTACAAAGGTGGGGGGGGAGGTGACCTACTCAAGGAACTTAGGTGTGGCAAGATCAGAAGTTAAGATGATCAGGCAGCAAGAAACTGAGAGCTTTGTATACTATGGGATGGGAAGTCATCTATTGAATTTAAATCAGCAAATATTTATTGAGCACATTTTAGTGCCAGTGCTCAATGCTCTGTGAATCCTGTACATGCTGTTCTGTGCATTTCACATGCATTGGCTCATCTAATCCTTACACCAACCCTATGAGGGAAGCAATAGTGACTTAAAAATATTTAACAATTGATACGGCATGGTCATGATTGGTTACCATTAATCCAAATGGAATTAATGCCAGCTATAAAGCACCACTGTTTAACACTGTTGGTGGGTGCCAGCCCTGAATGCAAGCACTCTTACAGTCCTTGTTTTATAGGCAAGGAAGCTAAAGCACACGGTTTCTAACTTGCTCAAGCACACACAGTAGATGGCAGAGGACTCAGGCTTCAAAACACAGGACTCTGCCTCCACACTACTTGTCTATAAAGAGAGAACATCAAATTCATTCTTTAGAAAAAGAATTGGAGAGAATATAAGTCTCATGATGACAGGGACTGTGTGTGTGTTTGTTTCTCGTTATAGACCCAGCACTGTTTCTGACATATTGTAGCTACTCAAAAATATTTATTGAATGAATGACTAGAAAACTTATTGCAAGTTTGGGAAGGGCAAATAAGACTGAGGCATTAATCTGGATGAGAAAACAATAAATGCTTGCAATATAAAACCAATTGGAACTATGGGGGCACAATGGGAAGATATTAAAGAGATGAGCATACACAGAATTTAGTGACTGTTTAGATGTGGGAAGTGAATCCCAAGTTTCTATTTACTGTTATCATGCACTGAGATGGGAAGTACAAGGAGAAGAACAGTTTGTTAGTGCTTGTTAAGGTGAGGGTGTATAAGAGAAGATCATGAGCACCTTTTGCAGATGTGGAATTGGAGCATTTGCAGCTGCTTAGGAGACAGTTGGATTTGGAATCTAGAGAGAGAGGTACCATCACTGGTAATGTAGATTCATAAGTAGCCAAGATCCAGGAAGAGGTGAAAGGCATGGGGGTGGATGAAGTCACTCAGGAAAAGAATATACAGAAAAGAGTTGGGAGGATAGACTCCTGGAGCAGGTGAGAGAAGAGTCCAACCAGAGAATGAAGATGAGTGAGTGACCAGCCATAGAAGAGAAGAACGTAGAGTGTTGTCAGTCCAGTCAAGATATGTAGGAGGCATCACTGTGTGTGGCTTCTGAGCAGCTTGGCTATAAATGTAGAAAAGGTAGGTAAGCAGTAGGTTGATCTGGAATTTGTGTTTTTCTGGGCAGATGTAGCTGACTACAGACAAGTGACTTGAGAACAGTGATGAGAGATGCTGCATTATGGACCTGAAGGCTTGGCAGGTAGGGCAGGGAGCAAGTGTAGAAGGGCCTTAAATAGGAGAAGATGATCAAGGATGGGAAGTCTCAAAAATCAACGAGGATGTGGACATCAAGGAAGTGCAAAGAAAGTGTGTTAGGGTTTTCAAAAAACAAAAACAAAACAGAACAGGTAGAAATCTATCTATCTATCTATCTATCTATCTATCTATCTATCTATCTATCTATCTAGAGAAATTGGCTCATGTGACTATGGAGATGGGCAAGCCCCAAGGTCTGCAGGGTAAGTCAACAAGCCAGGGACTCAGGATAGCCAACAATTTAGTTCCAGTCTGAGTCTGAAGGCCTGAAAACCAGGAAATGCTGATGATATAGTTCCATTTCTAAGGCCAGCAGGCTTGAAAACCAAGAAGGGCAGATGTTTCAGTTCAAATATGAAGGCAGAAAAATTTTGTTGTACTCAGGGAGGGTCAGCCTTTTTGTTTTATTCAGACCAACCAATAATAAGGAGATCCATCTAACTGGAGTGTTAATTTTATCCAAAAAAATGAAAACCTCAAAGAAAAACCTAGAATAATATTTGACCAAATATCTGGGTATCCTATGGTCCAGTCAAGTTGACATATAAAATTAATCATATAGGAAGTGATCTATTTATTTCAGGTCCTCTATAATTGCTCTGGTCTTTCTGGCCTTGACGTTCTGGTTTCCAGTTCCCACTTCAGCTCCTGCCTTTGGCCATGGCCTCTACAAAAACAGTCTGCTCACTAGAACTCTGATGGGAAATTTCTGTGCAGATTGGGGGTGTGACCTGGGAGCTGGGACTGAATTTTGACACAGCTGTACAAAGAATGCTCTCTGGGAGGGATCTGTTATTGAGAGCTATTTATAATTATTGCTGCAATTAGTTAATTTGTGCCCAGTACACAATCCCACAGGGAAAAATCAAGGGTAAACTTCAGAACACATGAAAACCAAAGGAAAGATTGCAGGTACATTACTTTGTGCCACCCTTCTGGTGAGACTGATGGATCAGGTAGCAGATGCTGGCTCTGTGCAGGCACAAACTGAATTGTGCTACATAAGTTTACCTGCCAGGGACTACCTAGAGAATAGACTGTGATTAGCCTCTTATTTCTTGAGCAGAGCAGTGTTAATGGAAAGAACGGGGATTCTAATAAGTCTGTGGCTTCTGGGTGGTGAATGAATCATGACTTTTATTTAGTAATTCATGATACCTCAAAATGCAACAAGATTAGTACATAAGCTATTTCTTTTCAGAAGCTAATAAGATTTTTAAAAAGACTACCTTCTCTGAGCCTTCAAGGACTGATTTTATAGACGTGACCTTTGACAGAGATACAGTGACAAACTGGACAACTTCTCTGAAAATGCCTTGGGATAGACAGATAATATTATTATTCTGGAATCTCTTTTCTTTCCTCATTTTGCTTCAGATTGGTTGTATTCCCATTCATACCCACCACTATGGGATGGTCCCCTCCTCTGTTTGAACTGCATGGAACCGAAAGTCCTACGAATATTCTATACTGCATCTTTGAACCTTCAAAGATGTTCACTTAGTTCTCTGCTTAACTCAGCTGTTACATGATTGGCTTGGAGTTTTACC